>NC_090863.1:12688174-13009424 GCF_024217435.2 Syngnathus scovelli | reverse complement strand
TAGAGTAGGGCCGGCCGTGCGTAAAAGCCATAATAGTTTTTCAAACCTTCTGTGTCACTCCAAATCATTAAATCCTTCAAAGTCTTCGTTTTCCGTGTCACTTACAAACAAAGCCGGTAATGATCCCGGCAGTACGTGGGGCCCTTCGTCATCTTCGCCATCCCGTGATCGAATTTTATGTAAACAATCGCCGCGCGCTGACGTCACTTGAAATTCAAATGACAGTAATCTTTTTAAATTTTGAAAATTTGTGAAAAAATTCACATATAAGTCGCTCCTCTGTATAAGTCCCCCGCCCCCCACCCAAACTATGAAAAAAAACGCGACTTATAGTCCGAAAATGACGGTATTAAACTGCTTTGTATTCTCTTGTTGGAGGGGTTGGACCCCAGTTGGGCTATTTCTGCGATTTTTCAAATTCCAGATTGTGTAACAAGAAAAAAAATTCTCTGAAAAGTTTGGGGGAAAACCTTATTTATTGTTCTTCTTCCACTTGTGTTTTGCTCTGATCTGCTCCTTGTTGTAGATCACCACTCAGAGATGATGGAGGTGGATCGGGACGTAGAAATACCCCAGAGTAAAGCCATGGTCCTCAGAGGTCATGAATCGGAGGTTTTTATCTGTGCCTGGAATCCAGTCAACGACTTGCTGGCATCTGGGTCAGTGCCTCTCGATACTTCACTTTTACAAATGGTCTGTTTGGTTATCTCTGACTATAATACCATTGGTCTGCCCATTTGGAAAACTATTGACGAGTGAAATTATTAGACTGTGGAATAACATTCAACTACGTTCCGAAGTGTTACTAGCCTGGACATGGAATGAATTGAACTTCTAAGGCAAAGCAACGCTGTATTGTGAAACTTCTTTTAATCGACAATGTTATGTGAGGTGCAGGCAAACGCGCAATGTTCCATCAGCACTACCCCAATTTCCTCTTCTAATCACCCACAGATGTAATAGCTTGTGAAATACCGTATTGGCCCGAATATAAGACCATGTTTTTTGCATTGACTAACGGTCGCCAGCAAATGTATTTTGTTGCCTCGATCGATGACTTATGTTTGGTGTTTTGCCGAGAATATTTCATTTATGGTTATTTAGTATAGCGGAACCGTTACGAGCAGTTAGTTATGTAATGTGTGCCGTCTACGAGTGTTGTCGGACGTCAGAAGTTGAGCGTTGACTTATGTGCTGTATTTCTGTCTGTTGCAGAACCACACACACACACACACACACACACACACACACACAAGTCTTCAAAATGTAGTCTGTTAAATTTGCGTCCTGTTCATAACATTTTGAAATTGAATTGATCTACTCGTAAATTGTATAAATCTTCGACAGGTCTGGCGATTCCACGGCTCGAATCTGGAACTTGAGTGAGAACAGCTCAGGTGGGTCCACCCAGCTGGTTTTGAGGCACTGCATACGGGAAGGGGGCCAGGACGTACCCAGCAACAAAGATGTCACCTCACTAGACTGGAATGTGAGTAGGAGTTCCCCTCACCCCCGTATGCTTGGTCGCGTTAAATTGCGTGCACGAGCCTGTGATCACTTTCTGTGGTGGTAGTTTATCTCTTTTTTTGGTGTTTGTTTTTTTACGATGAAAAAAGGCAAAGCTCTCAATTTACCGGTCGATTTACGCTCCTACCCTGACCTATGGTCACGAGCTATGGGTCGTGACCGAAAGAACGAGATCCAGGATACAAATGAGTTTCCTCCGCAACCCGACCCCGGATAAGCGGAAGAAGATGGATGGATGGATGGATGGATGGATGGATGGATGGATGGATGGATGGATGGATGGATGGATGGATGGATGGATGGATGGATGGATGGATGAAAAATATTTGTCTGATTTCAGAGTGAGGGTACGCTCCTAGCAACAGGCTCCTATGATGGCTTTGCCAGAATATGGACAAAAGACGGTAAACTCGCACTATTTTTATTTTGTAGTTTAATATTCCTGCATACCTCAAACAAATGCGTTGTTGTTTTTTTCCTTACAGGTAACCTGGCCAGTACTTTGGGTCAGCACAAAGGTCCCATATTTGCACTGAAGTGGAATAAGAAAGGAAACTTCATACTTAGTGCTGGGGTGGACAAGGTAAGTCATTATTGGTGGTTTGGGCTCTAACATACACTGGCGGCAGACAAATGTGTGCAGATATTTTCTGTAATGTATTTTCCGTTATTTACCCGTTTCAAGTTAGCTGTGCACTGTTATAAACTAATGTGACCATTAGCTGGCTATTCAACATTGCCATCTAGTGTTCACCAGTGGAATAACATATTTTTGACAACACAGCCCGTAAATTCATGGATGAGACTCAAAACTGTTTTTAAAAACTTAATGGTATATAGTTTATTATATGTTATAGTTGATGACTGCAGCCTGAATATTTGCCAAAAGCAAGATATGCCAGTTTTTCTTGTTCATTGTTGCTAGACATTCAAAACACTGTCTTTTACCCAGACTACCATTATATGGGACGCTCACACAGGAGAGGCGAAGCAGCAGTTTCCTTTTCACTCAGGTGAGTTTGAAACCAAGTTCATTGTTGATGCATACAATAGAACATTGATACACCCCAGAGAGAATGTCAGATTTTTGTGAGACCGACAAAATAGTTTGAAACTATTTCCTCCGTTCACGTGTCCTACAATCATTTGCTGCAAATGTTTTGGACACTCGGGCGAAGAGAGGGGCGGAGCTGTCTACTGATCACCACCTGGTGGTGGGTTGGCTCCGATGGTGGGGGAAGATGCCGGTCCGACCTGGCAAACCCAAACGCTCTGTGAGGGTCTGCCGGGAACGTCTGGCAGAATCCCCTGTCAGGAAGAGCTTCAACTCCCACCTCCGGCAGAGCTCTTCCCACGTCCCGGGGGAGGCGGGGGACATTGAGTCCGAGTGGACCATGTTCCGCGCCTCCATTGTTGAGGCGGCCGACCGGTGCTGTGGCCGTAAGGTCGTTGGTGCCTGTCGTGGCGGCAATCTCCGAACCCGCTGGTGGACACCGGCGCTAAGGAATGCCGTCAAGCTGAAGAAGGAGTCCTATCGGGCCGTTTTGGCCTGCGGGACTCCGAAGGCAGCTGACAGGTACCGGATAGCCAAGCGGAACGCGGCTTCGGCGGTTGCTGAGGCAAAAACCCGGGCGCGGGAGGAATTTGGCGAGGCCATGGAGAATGACTTCCGGACGGCTTCGAGGAAATTCTGCTCCACCATCCGGCGTCTCAGGAGGGGGAAGCAGTGCACCGTCAAAACTGTTTATACAGTGGGGATGGCTTTCGTCCTGGCTGTGGAACAGTGGACCAGCTCTACACCCTCGGCAGGATCCTTGAGGGCGCATGGGAGTTCGCCCAACCAGTCCACATGTGTTTTGTGAACTTGGAGAAGGCCTTCGACCGTGTCCCTCGGGAGGTTCTGTGGAGGGTGTTTCGGGAGTACGAGCCAACTGATAAGGGCGGTTCGGTCCCTTTATCACCGAGTTTGGTCCGCATTTCCGGCAGTAAGTCGGATTCGTTACCAGTGAGGGTCGGACTCCGCCAAGGCTGCCCTATGTCACCGATTCTGTTCAAAAAAATTTATGGGCAGAATTTCTAGGCGCAGCCGAGGCGTTGAGGGGGTCCGGTTTGGGGACCTCAGCATCGCGTCTCTGCTTTTTGCAGACGATGTGGTGCTGTTGGCTTCTTCAGGCCGTGATCTCCAGCTCTCACCGGAGCAGTTCGCAGCCGAGTGTGAAGCAGGCGGGATGAGGATCAGCACCTCCAATTCCAAGTCCACGATCATCGGTTGGAAAAGGGTGGAATGCCCTCTCCGGATCGAGGATGAGATTCTGCCCCAAGCATGGCGCAAAAAGCCCCTCATGAAGAAAAACATATGGACTCAGACTGGGGATGAGATTCTGCCCCAAGTGGAGGAGTTCAAGTATCTTGGGGTCTTGTTCACGAGTGAGGGCAGGATGGAGCGCGAGATCGACGGGCGGATCGGTGCAGCGTCGGCAGTAATGCGGACTCTGTACCGGTTCGTCGTCGTGAAGAGAGAGCTGAGCCAAAAGGCAAAGCTCTCGATTTACCGGTCGATTTACGCTCCTACCCTGACCTATGGTCACGAGCTATGGGTCGTGACCGAAAGAACGAGATCCCGGATACAAGCGGCCGAAATGAGTTTTCTCCGCAGGGTGTCCGGGCTCTCCTTTAGAGATAGGGTGAGAAGCTCGGTCATCCGGGAGAGAGTCGGAGTAGAGCCGCTGCTCCTCCACGTTGAAAGGAGCCAGATGAGGTGGCTCGGGCATCTCATCAGGATGCCTCCTGCACGCCTCCCTGGGGAGGTGTTCCGGGCATGTCCCACCGGCGCTGGAGAGACTATGTCTCTCAGTTGGCCTGGGAACGCCTTGGGATCCCCCGGGATGAGCTGGATGAAGTGGCTGGGGAGAGGGAAGTCTGGGAGTCCCTCCTAAAGCTGCTGACCCCGCGACCCGACCCCGGAAAAGATGGATGGATGGATGGATGGATGGATGGATGGATGGATGGATGGATGGATGGATGGATGGATGGATGGATGGATGGATGGACAATCATTTGCATTAATCTGTTCCTCTCCGCAGCGCCTGCTCTGGACGTTGACTGGCAGAATAATACCACATTTGCCTCCTGTAGTACGGACATGTGCATTCATGTCTGTAAACTGAGTCAGGACCGACCCGTCAAAACCTTCCAGGGACACACAGTAAGTCAAACTCGAGTCATTGGAGCAAAGTTAGTTTGTCCTCGTAGTCCTACAAACTCGTATATCAACTACCGCCCTCCCACCGCTAACCTTTTGTGTAGAATGAGGTGAATGCAATCAAGTGGGATCCCACTGGCAGTTTGCTGGCTTCCTGTTCCGATGACATGACTCTCAAGGTCAGTTCATACATCTGTCGTGTGGTCACTAACTCCACCGCCACGCGGGAATGTGTTCTCGGAACTAACTTCCTGGTCTTTTTGTAGATATGGAGCATGAAACAGGACATGTGTGTACATGACCTTCAAGCCCACAGTAAAGAAATTTACACCATCAAGTGGAGTCCAACAGGCCCTGGGACCAACAACCCTAATGCCAATCTGATGCTGGCCAGGTGAGTCCTGGATGTTGAGGGTCACCACACACCGAGCGACATGACTGAGCGGAACAATGGCAAAGCAAATTGTACAGTACAGCACAGTACAAAATTTGTCAAAAGGCGCAGGTGAGATCAGATAATGTGATATAGTTGATCAAAATGGTCCTCTCAATGTGCGTTTGCGCTTGCATACACGTCAACATGGGGGAGGGAGGGGGGGTGGGACCATCACGCTGTACTGTTCCAGTTGTATGGTGCTGCTTGTTTAAAGTTCAATCTAACGTACTGCAACTCTGCCCTGCTCCCTCCCTCCCTCCCTCGCAGTGCATCATTCGACTCCACGGTACGTCTGTGGGACGTGGAGCGCGGGGTGTGTATCCACACACTGACCCGCCACCAGGAGCCCGTGTACAGCGTGGCTTTCAGTCCTGACGGCAGACACCTAGCCAGCGGCTCCTTCGACAAGTGCGTCCACATCTGGAACACTCAGGTATGTCTCATTCTGACGCGCGCGCGCACACACACGCGCGCACACACAGAGCTGTGTCTAACTTGAGTTTGCGCGTCTTCAGACCGGTGCTTTAGTCCACAGCTACAGAGGGACAGGAGGGATCTTTGAGGTGTGCTGGAATGCCACCGGCGATAAAGTAGGAGCCAGCGCATCTGATGGATCTGTAAGTACCTCTCTGCCTGATTGATCTCTGTTGCTTACTTCATTGGCACTGACTTAATGCAGCTTAGATTAGAGCGCCACATTCCCAGCTGAAATTCAGAGTCTGTTGGCCAAAGGGGAAGCCCAACGATGATGACACCGTTAAAAACGAAAAAACATTTCGTAATTGTCTTTGAGTCATTGGCCCAGTAAAAGAATGGATGCAAGTTTTCGGCAATTTCGTTTTTTTTCCCGCTTCGCTCAAGCAGCTGCATATAGGAACCTTGCTCACTCGCGTACCTCAAATTTCGGCTCACGACATGAAGTAGAAAGTTTGCCATTCATCCTCTTACTAAAAAAAGAACGTTATAATGAATCAAACTTAATGAATCACATTTCATTCATAACATTATTTCATTGGGTTATTTAAAGCGGACAACAATGCATTGGAATTATTTAAAGAAGAGAAGAATTCAACAATTTGAATTCAGTTTTATTCATTTGAGGAACTGTGGCCCTTGTGGCTTCCGGCCTGTAAACTGTCAGTTGGGTTCACTGCTGACGTCCTTTTGCCACCTGCAGGTTTGTGTATTAGACCTGAGGAAATGACACTCGTGCGGGGGAACCATGGACCGACTACGAATGTGTACATAGCCAAAATGACTGACCTGTCCCTGCCTGTCCGCCACACTGCTGTAGTCCCCGCCAGATGCCATGGCCTGCCATTACCGCCAAACAGAACGCTGCCCCCTCCCCGCCCCCCCCCCTCCCTTTCCTGCCTTCAAACACTCATTCAAGGACCACATTTTCACCACATCTGCTTTTCAGCATGTGTGAGAGACTGTCAAGAGGAAGGCGTTTCTTTCTGTTCAACCCAGTTCAGACCCAATACGTGCAAATCAAAACACCAGAATTCTTTGTTTTTCCCTCCTTCTAACCCTTTGTACCAGAATTCTAAAGATTTTTTTTTTTTTTTTTTTGGTTGTTGTTCTCTGTTGGTGTGTGCATATTGCATATGTCAGCATTTGGTGTCCTGTGGACATTATTTTTAAATTGGAGTTTACTGTAAGTTTTATATCATACCGGGAGAGAGAAATGGGCAAGAGGATGGAGAGTTTTTAGTGTTCAAAATGGATGTCCACTGTTCAACAGGGCATCGCTTCTTGGCACTCTACAAACAAGCAGATGTATCGCTTAGGTCATCCATCATTTTTATCCACTTGTTGCTTTTTTTTGTAAACAAATGATAAAACAAGTCATCCAAACAATCCAAATGTCCTTTGTTTGCGTCTTGCCCAGATTTTTTATTTTTTTTTTCATAATCCATCCGGTTAAACGTCGAGCTGTTTTAAAAAAATGAAAGGAACAAAAATCTTCAAGGCTTAGAGAGATTGTCTATACTTTACGTTGGCCTCGCAACATACACCTCAGGCCGGGATCTGACCTCTTTTTGTCATAGCCAAGGAGCTTGGCAGGGCCGTTTGCAGCAACTGGGATCTATCTGTGAGCAAAGCAAAGCGAGAGAGAGAGAGCAAAAGGGGTGTGAAGCTTTAACTTTGCATCAGTTCTAATTGTCATTGTTTTTGCATCCTCAATTCAAGGCAAAGTAATGCTAAATGATAATCAGACTAATACCATCTTATTTGTGCGCCGCCACGAGTTTTGAACTCCTTTCCAACTTTTGCCCGAATCGTTCGTGTCGGGCTCCCTCGTTTCGAGCAAACGCTCTGGAGATTTGAGCCTACGCACGGATGGACTGCGGGTTTATTTTATTTGTAATTTTTTTTGTCATGTTCAGATGCCAGTGCTTGTTGGTTAAACTGCACACGATTGTGTGCCACTTGAGAGCATGGAGTGGAGTCAAGTTCATTTTCATGTTTGAAATACAATATGTGATGTTCTTGGGCATGACCAGGGGCCGTGACCATGAAGATTGTTTTTTTTTTTTTTTTGTTTGCTTTTGCTTTTGCTTTTGCTTTTTTTGTGATAAATACCATTTGACAGTCATTGGAAAGATGAACTAGCTGCCCTTCGAAAGGGTTTTCTTTTCCTGCACTTTAGAGTAAAATGGAGAAACAGGGAGGTGTGTTTATTCAAGTCAAACACATCTTTAAAAAAAAAAGGAAAAATTGAAAAAAGTTCCCAAAAAAATAGTGCAGTGTTCTAGAGATTCAAAGGGTTTTCGTCACATTTCGTCCGAGTCCGTTTAAATGTCTAAGCCAATGTCTGCATTCCAGTTGTCATCTCACAGCCATAACATCAGCTCAAAAGAAATCTAGAAAAACACAGGAGGTTGGTCAGAATGTTATTTGTTTGAAACGTTTTGTACTCTTTTGAAGTTTGCTTCAGTGGTGTCGATGGTGACTGAGCTGTACTACAATTACACAATTTCAAACTGAGGTCCATGACAGTGGAATGGTATTTTTTAATGTTTGTTTTAGAGAAGCTTTTTACACTGCATTCAAGTGGTAGCTTTTTTCTTTTTGTTCCTACCGATTAAAAAAAAAATCTATATATAATAACAATGATTCTTCTATCTTTGCTATGTTTGAGAGCCCTTGAAGGTTTTGTATTCCTCCAAACTTTTGTAATTCAGATTGATTTGTAGCTATGTACTCAAAAATGAACAAAAAGAGAAAAATCTGGAAAACTGTTGATGTATCACAGAAAATGTAAATAACGGTTTGCAAATCTTTTTTTTCCTCTCTCTCTCTTTTGTTTTTGGTGATGTCTTTGCCCTCACTTGCGTTGTATTATCTCACTCACATGGTTGCAGTCTGACTGTTGGAATAGCAGTCAGATCTCAAGGTCTAGAATAAAGTCTATTTTGATAATAACACTTGGTTTTGTTTTTCCACGCTTCCACTTGTGTCAACGGAAAGCTTGTACACACGTTCTATAACCGTTTTTACAAATTAAAAGAAAATGTATCCAACGTCGAAGTTAAGTACAACTGACCAACGCCACTTCCGGTTTATAAAGCTCACTTCCGGTTCAGTCGTGTCATTTCCGCATATCTCGCACTGTGCTGTCCGTCTTTTGCCGTCATAAAAGTAATTGCGATAGCCGAAGGTGAGGACTCGCGGTACCGCTCCCGCTGACATGTTCTGCGCATGTCTGATATAAAGGGGCGTGATTCTCCAATAAACACGTTCGGTAGGTAGAGAGGGCACGACTGATTGATTGACAGAGTAGTGATCCAATCATGACAACGCCATTCTCAGCCTGCGCTCCTACCGTGTTATCGATATTATTTTTTTAAATGTATTATTTATTTGATATTCAAACTGAAAACATAAACTAAATAACACTGAAGTCATTCAAGTCATCGTGTCTCAAGTCAAGTCCCGAGTCTTTAACTTCCAAGTCCAAGTCGAGTCTCAAGTTTTTTCATTTTTTGTCAAGTCAAGTCACAAGTCATCAAAACAGCGACTCGAGTCGACTCGAGTCCAAGTCACAGTGACTCGAGTCTCTGGCGCTCATCTCGTGAATATTTGGAATACGTCAAAAGTGGAATGGAGTGAATCGGTTGAATCATGTGGAAGAAGAAGAAGAAGGACAAAAAAGTGAGGAGAATAAAATAGAATAATTATAATAAAATAAATAATAATAGAGAATGGAGTAGAATAACATGTGTGAAGGCCATCGCCTTCACACAACAAAGACATCTTTTTCTACAATAAAAGGCATAATAATTGGAAAGTTGTATTTTTTTAATTCACTAGTTAAATGATTGCTTTGACCTCTCTTTAAGATTTAGAATCATTCATAATATCATGGAATTATGTTGAAAAAGCACAACTTTATTTTTGTAGGATATGAGTTTGATTTTTTTTTATCCTGGGAAGAAAAAAAAAAAAAAAAAAAGAGGCGGCTCCCTTGACCCAAACAGTTTGCAAAGCCCTGAATTGGACTTAATTACCTTCACTACATCAACGACTAAATAGCTCCACCCCCATCCACACCCATAGAGGGATGAGAGAATTGAGAGTGAGGGAGGCGGGCAAGACTATAGATCACTCAGTTGTCGCGCTCCAGACAGACTGAGAGCAAGTCACAACAAAATATGAAGGGAAACCAACAAACTTGAACTTGATGTAAAACTGGATGGAAAAATATAGGGGACGCACGCTTAAAGCCACTCTTCAGGTGAGTGTTTCATGATGGTGTGTCTTCTATTTATACAAAT
Organism: Syngnathus scovelli; assembly: GCF_024217435.2. NCBI lineage: Eukaryota > Metazoa > Chordata > Actinopteri > Syngnathiformes > Syngnathidae > Syngnathus > Syngnathus scovelli. The sequence goes on along the minus strand of NC_090863.1, from coordinate 12,999,475 downwards.
GCTGACTCTGGAAGTATGCTGCTAGTGCGGTGCACGTTCATACTGCTACTTTTAGATGCAGTATAAACACTTCCGCTTGTAGCGCCAATGTATTTTTTACACACAGTTGAGCCACAGTGGTCGAGCCCAGCAACACCCTCAGTCAACAGTCGAGCCGGCCTGAAACCACAAGTCTGTTTGCAGGATTGGTCAACCGGGCTGCGAGGATGAGGTAAGAGCAGTTTCGTTTGTCCTGTAGCCTACTATGTTCATAAGTTTGTTGATGGATGTCTCATTGTTATTATTGGAAAGCGCAGAACAGCGCAAATAATGTTCACGTGGTGGTTGGTCGGGCGTCTCGTCAGACTCAATAAAAAAAGCAAGTGACCCCCATCAAGCACCACGCCACTGGTGATGTTTCACAAACTCTCCGGGTGCTTTTGGAGTGTCGGGCCGCTCAGGCGCCATCGGGATGTGGCCCCCTCGCTGGTTTAAGTGGCGGAAGCAGCAGGCTATTCTCACCCGTTGCATTGTGCAGCGCAGCTATTATGATGCCGCCGTCCGTCCATTGTGTCCCCCACGCTTTTTGCTTTTCCACGGCTCTCAGCGCTTTCACGGGGGCGTCCGTCCGTCCGTCCGTCCACTTACCCCTGGCAACATTTGCTGTGTTAGCTTTTTGCATTCAGACCCCAATGTCTACCAAAGACCCCGTTCACCCTTCCTGCTGCTGCTGACACCTCCCCATCTTTGTGTTTTTTGGGTTTGTTTGTTTGTTTGTTTGTTTGTGCCATAGACAATCGCGCTTTCGCTTCTCAGCAGACTCACGGCACAACGAGACTAAAGAGAACAAGCGCCAACAAATTCAAATCAGTGATTCCCGTTTGCACACCTGAAAGCAGCTACATAGTTACAAAAACAATGCAGTTCCGGTCTGCATTTTTCTATACTGATATTCAAATCATAGCTCTCTTTTCTAATCTTAGAGCAAAGATTCCTGAACATTATCGAAAAGGCCCGAGATGGGGGACAAGAGTTATATGACGTGACTCGAGGAGGGAGCTATTCTTATCGCTGGCCAACAACTTGGGAACGACTTGGCTTTGGCTTCGGCTTCGGCTTTGACTCAAACTACATGACTTGACAAATCGTCTTTTTTTCAAAGTTTAACATCTGCAATTGAGCACATTGCCTTGTCGGGACCATTTTTATTCTCGGGCTTCACTCGGCTCCACGTTGTGTGATCGTTTGCGGAGGTGCTGAAATGCGCTTACAAATCCCCGTTTTTTTTTACGTTTTCACAAAGCCACAAAATGTCCAACGACGCTCAGTTTGTGTTTAGCCACAATCGTGTCACCGCAGTAAACATGCTCTCCTTCCTCAGATGAAGACGAATGACTGGCTGCTAAGTGGCTTGAAGGGCGAGACATACTTTAGCCATGGGTGATGTTTGGCAGCAGACCCAGTGAAACCCATCAACACTGCCTAGAATGGACGAGCCACTAAATACTGCACTGAGCCTTCGTAAGTTTAAGCCACGGCGGCGCTTCACTGCCCGAACCAAGTGACGAGATGCTTTGGAGAGTCCGCCGCTTGTGGAAGACGCTGTGTGTCCGGTTGCTAACCACCTGTCTGATACTGTCTGTGGTCACGGTATGGTGGGACAACGGCATGGTGAACCATGTCAAGTCCTACTCGTACCGCCTCCTGGTGAACCGCTTCAGCGATATCACCAAAAGCCTCACCATCACGCGAGAGCAGGCCAGGAGCTTCAACAACTTCCGCAACCTGTTGGATCACCCAGACAAATGTGCCGGCCAGGACGTCCTCCTCCTGCTCTTTATCAAAACATCCCCGATGAACACTGCCAGGCGTGAGTCCATCAGATCCACTTGGGGCAATGAGACCTTCATCTCGGATTCCCTGGGAGTGACGGTTAAGGTGGTGTTTGCCTTAGGAGCCCCCCGGGGACCCAACGGCACGGATGCGACGGTTCAAAGGCAGCTGTTCCGAGAGGACCGTTACCATGGCGATTTAATCCAGCAGGACTTTTGGGATTCCTTCCACAATTTAACCCTGAAGCTGATCATGCAGTTCCACTGGATGCACCGGTGTTGCGCACACGCTCACTTCCTCATGACGGCAGACGACGACGTCTTTGTTCACGTTCCCAACTTGGTGGCGTACCTGCAGGAAGTCAGAGGTCGGGGCGTCACGGACTTCTGGGTAGGCCGAGTCCATAGGGGCGCACCGCCGAACCGGAGTAAAGACAGTAAGTACTACGTACCTCTCGAGATGTACCAGTGGATGTCGTACCCGGACTACACGCCTGGGGCGGGCTACGTGGTGTCCGGCGACGTGGCAAACAAGATCTATCATGCCACTCTGACACTGAACGCCTCGCTCTACATAGATGATGTGTTCATGGGCATCTGCGCCCAGGCAGTTGGCGTCTCGCCACAGGAGCATTACTATATCTCAGGGGAGGGGAAGACACCTGACCATCTGTGTATCTACAACCAGATGATTACCTCCCATGGCCACACGGAGGACCTCCAAAGCCTGTGGAATGCAGCCACGCACCCGCGAGTGAAAGAGAGGACGTCTGGATTCCTCGGCAAGCTGTACTGCACAGCTGTGAAGATCTATCTGCTCTGTCGGTACCATCTCAACTGCTACCCTTGCGTAGCTGCCTTTTATTGAGATTGGATGAGGACCATCCAAGAATGCCGATGGACTGTATTTTGGAAAGAAAGACTTTGCCGTTTTTCAACGCTCCCGCCTGTGGTCCTGCTCCGCAACGCTCTGCAGCCATCGGCGCGAGTGTCTGCTTCTCTTGTTGTTTGTGAGATCGCATGAGATTTCTGCGTCAGAGAACTTAATACTTGAGCGGTGCTGTGATACAATTTGTCCGTGTGGTGCTCTGTGTTGACATCATTGGAGGCCACTAACAATGTGATCAAAACTTTTAAATACCTGCTTTGCTCTTTATGTGGGTTCTGTTACTGATTAAAAAAAAAAAAAAAATCTCTAAAATTCGACAAATCCTTTGGTGTGTACCAGTCATGTTCCTGACGTCACTCACCAGACCACGCCCCTTTAAAGTCCCAGAGACACCGGTAGATGTATAAATCGGTTTTAGTTAGCTTATGGGCTTATAAATAATCAATTGACGGTCGAAACAACGAAAAGGAAGCTGTTGCTCTGAAAAATTTCATTTAAATTTGCCGCGCAGACGAGTTTGACTGCACCGAGCAAGCGAGCGAGCCGCCTCCGAGACTGGGGAAGATGCCGGAAGTGACGTTTCAAGTTGCTCGCGTTTATCTTCAGTGAATGTAACCAGAAGTATGTCGAAGCGTGGAGGCAAAAGGTGGATTGGATCGCTATGGGATGCAGTAACACCAACGAAGCAGGTGTATCGCTACTTTTGTTTCCACAAGACGAGGCTTTGAGGAAACGATGGACCAAACTACAAGCTACAAAGGACGCGGAAAGACTGGTCTGCTCCGACAGATTATTCGAGTGTTGTGTGCAGTGCACCTGCTCCAGGAAACCTGCTTTGAACCTGGACCCCTAATGAGGATCAAACTTGGCGGACTCCATTTGGGAAGCCTAGAGGTGCTTTTGTCGAACGAGAGAGGAAAAGGGTAAGTTTAATTTTAATTTAAGTCAGGCCACTGTACCAAGAATACTAGTAAATAAATCAATATTTTGCAGACATCACTCATCAGGAAATAATTAATAAATGAATATTATGATTTTTTTTAGACATCCTTCTCAGTTCCCAGAGTTGGGAATTTAGACTGGATATAGTCCTTGGAGACAGGATTTTAATAGACAGAAATTGCTTCAAATTTTCTAATTTCGGTTGTGAATCCAAAGGAGTGCAAAAATATCGACATGGCTTAAGTGTAAAATTCCACACGGAGAAGGAAAATATTGAATGCGACTGATAACGCAAGCAGTTTGTGGACTGAAATAAAACATGTCATAAAATGACAAACTTTTCTATTGTGAGTCATTTTAATGAAAGAAATTGCAGCATGTGTATCTCCATTAAAACAATCGATGGATCTAACGACCTCCACCTTATATTGCACATTAGTATGATGCAATACAGTTGAACCTGTCAAAGTATAAATGTTAATCTGTTTCAACCCAGGGAGGCCACTGAAAAAGTATTTATAAACATGTCTACTTTAAGGCTTCCTGCTTCAGCAACAGATTAGTCCTTATCACAAACATAACGTAATATAAACGGGATAGGAAAATGTAAACGTTGGAGTTACTTAAATCAAGGACAAGCGTAGCTTTTACAGCAATTTTTCATTTATTAAGACATTCTTACAATTTGAGAGATCTGAAAAGTAGTGCAGGGGGGGAGAGGTGTGTGTGCGTGTGTGTGTAAATGCTAACACGTATACTCTAACGCAGGGGTCACCGACTTCAGCCCTCAAGGGTGCTAATCCAGCACGTTTTAGGTGCCGCCGTACTACAACACATTTGCTTGAAATGATACGCAAGCTCAATTGAGCCTGATAACGCTCCTGATCATTTGAATCAGGTGTTACGGTGGAGCTGCATCCAAAAAAAGGCTGGATTGGTGCCCTGGAGGACCAGACTTGATGACCTGTGCTCTATTGTGAGCAAGACACCAGGAAACCATGGCCAAAATGAAAATGTCTGACAGCAAGTTGGATGAAAATACATTTAAATAAACAAACATTCACAAAAAGCAAATACAAATCTACTATTATATATAATACCGTGAACAAGTGCCTCTAGTAAGCAGGCCCACAACACATCGCACATGTTAGCATAACAGAATTTGCAGACTTTATACAGCACTTGTACCTTTTAGTCCACAAGTAGGTTACTAAATGGTGGAGCACATCGACTATACGGATTATAATAGAACATGGAAAGAAATGCCTGAAAAGGACCACAATAATAGAGCCCATGGCTTTGTAGCTCCAACCAGCCAAAATCACAGAGGTTCGGAGTCTACAACTGCCCAAGAATAGAAATCACCTCGTGAAAATATTCGCATCCAAGGTTTAGCATCAACTTTTTTATTTTTTAAACCTCCCCCACCCTCTGGAATAATAAGCACGATGCAAGTGTACGTCAACTATAACTGCGTTTTATAAAGGAAAACTAAAAGGCTCAAATAAGGTCTGCAACATTCATAGGCATCTCCTCCACCGTAGTATTGTAAAACGTCTCAATGTCGCGCAGAATCCTCTTGTCCTCTTCGGTGACAAAGTTAATGGCGACTCCCTTTCTGCCAAAACGCCCACCACGGCCAATTCTGGGGGAGAAACAGCACGTCGCTCAAGTCAAGCAAGAGAAGGTTGAACTCACCCCCCCCCCCCCCCCCGCAGCTCATCTTACCTGTGAATGTAGTTCTCTCGATTTGTAGGAAGGTCATAGTTTATGACCAGGGAAACTTGTTGCACGTCAATTCCACGAGCCTGGGGGAACAGGTCACAAATTAGCACAAAATGTAGACTTTTTTCCCCCCTTTTTTAACATTTGAAAGACGTGGTTCAATGTCACTTGATTAAAAGTAACAGATCCCTACATTAGAGGGAACCATTGTGGAGCACAAGTCTTGATCTCCCAAATGTTTACACTGCTAAGTCATTGAGGGACTTTCACAGGATTGTTTGGAAACATTTGGGCTTTAAAACAAACAAACAACAGCTACCTCAAAGAAACAAATTGACAGTTTCAGCTATCAGGTTCACTTAAATATATAACATGACTTCTATGTTTATGTCACATTGTGACAGACCTAACAATTAAATGCTCTTTTACTAGATGGCACAATAAACATGATGGCACATTGCATGTGTATCCATCCATCCAGCTGTTGCTATTCATACAGCAGAATTACAACCGAAACTTATTAACGTATCGCACCAAGTAAATTGAAAAGAGATTATTATCTTAACATAAACACTGCTCTATTTGATACTAACCAGTAGATCAGTAGTGATCAACACTCTGCTTGAGCCAGACCTAAACTCCCTCATAATGACATCACGCTCCTTCTGGTCCATATCACCATGCTAGGGAGAGAAAGCGAGTTTCTGTTCAGTCAGTGTGGCTATGAAAAGGGGTGAGCAAGCTTTTTTTTAATGGACAAATTATTTGTACAATTGTTATGCAAGTAGGAAACTTGATGTGTTTATTAAAAGAAAAAAAAAAAAGCTTTTAATGCACGTAGAAACTTTTAAAATGCGTATTCAAATATACAAAATAATTGTTCTACAATTTATACTGCAGACTTGAATTTAAAGTTATTGACATGGGGTTACCAGCAGCATAGGGTCACTAGAAGGACAGTTAATAAACACATTTATACTATAATAGAAGTAACTACTCTAACATAATGGGCCGTATTTTGCCCTTGCATGTAATAAAGTGTCGCTCATCTTACCAGAGCAGAAACCGTGAAGTCTCTAGCATGCATCTTCTCAGTGAGCCAGTCTACTTTTCTTCTAGTGTTGAGAAAGATCACAGCCTGGGTGATGGTCAGGGTCTCGTAGAGGTCACACAGGGTGTCCAACTTCCACTCCTAAGTCCAAAAAATATATATAACATTCAGTGACTTGAATACATTCAGTCGCAACAAAGTCCCTGGTGAAAAAGCCATGTAGCACAGTATCTTGAGACAATGGACAGCAGACATTAAGAAAGAGGTCCCTCCACGCCTCGTTTGCGAAACTGTGGCTTTCATCTCCTTCCCTAGTATACCCATGCTTACACACCCACATCGGCCGAGCCCTTGGGAGGCTCGGCTTCTGCGGTTTGAGCAGGATGCTTTAGAGGGAAGGTGTGGTTCAAAATGAACACTGGCCTTAACAGACCTACCTACCTCCCGCTCAACATTGATGTAGAACTGCTTAATACCCTCCAGGGTGAGCTCTTCTTTCTTCACCAAGATGCGGATGGGGTCACGCATAAACTTCTTGGTCACCTCCAGCACATCTGTGGGCATGGTGGCAGAGAGCAAGACAACCTAGCGAAAACAGTGGAGGCAGCTTAGAAAGGCAAGCCGGCACAAACTGCAGTTAAGGCATCTTACCTGAATATTTGTACTCAGTTTCTGGAAGATCTCATAGATCTGATCTTTGAAACCCCGACTCAACATCTCGTCAGCCTCGTCGAGAACAAACATTTTGATCCATTTGGGAGCTGTAGGGGAAGGCAGAGTTGTGTGAAATGGCGGCTAAATGGCGGCTAAATGGCGGCTAAATGGCGGCTAAGGTGAAGGAACTCCCACTCCCTACTAATGCATACAAGCAGCCAGTTAACAACATCCAATTTCATCACGTTTTGTTCAATTGTTGTTTCATCCGTTGCTTCAGACGCCGCCTTTTACGTCAATTCACGGCTCGGCTCTTGTGACGTTACGACGGCCTTTGAAGAAAATGTATGATTTAGCTAAAGCACTCACACAGATGTCTCCTGTTGAGCATGTCATACACTCGACCCGGAGTGCCCACAACTATGTGGGGAGCCTCGGCCTGAAACTTCTGGATCTCACTGCGGAGATTGGTCCCTCCAATACAGGCGTGGCAGGTTGCCCCCATGTAGTCGCCAAGGGCCAGAATGACTTTCTGAATCTAAAGAGCAGGGGTGCACAAGACAAGCACGCCGGCTCAGTCAGAGTTGCGCAGAAGAACAGCGGCAGCACATTAAGACAAACTGTTGTTAAGTGATCAGTGTGTCAAGAGCTCTCAACACCAAGAGTCAGTCCCGAAAGATAGTATGCCATCACGTCACCCAGTTATTCACAGCCACAAATTCCCCAAAGAGGAGAGAGGAAGTTAAGCCAGATCACCTTTTAGACCAGTGCAGTCACGGACTAGGACTACACAAAGTCTTAGAGGGGCAAATTTCAATTTTGCAGAATTTACACGAGTCTTTAAAGAATGGTACCTTTCAGATTTGAACAGTGTCCTCAATGTGCTGCCTAGGTCTGAGACACTGCTGAGGTATTCATGAGTCATGACCTCAGGAACAGCATACCTGCTGAGCCAGCTCTCTGGTGGGAGCCAACACCAGAGCCTGAGTCTCCTTCTGCTCTATGTCCAGCTGCTGCAAGATAGAGATGGCAAATGTGGCCGTCTTGCCAGTGCCTGACTGGGCTTGGGCAATGACATCATAGCCTGATGGCAAAATGGCACAGAATTATGCAGCAGTCCCACACACGCATTTGCCATTCATTAAACTTCAAGTCAGTGATTTCCCAACCATTGTACCACAGCAACATTTGTTTCGAGATACAATTCTGCCAGGCAGCAGCAATATAGATAGGAGTTCGGCGATGTTTGGTGGTGCGCCGTGACATTTCTCCAATGTTAAATATAGACCGTGGCTTAAAGGTTAGGAAATCGGTACATGTTGAGTGATCAGTGAGATAAAAAAAGCTATCCCCATTATTGGGTAAGTCCCGAAAGATGGTAAAGCATCATTTCACTCGTGTATATATATACCACAGAGCTACTTGGGGCTTTTCATAGACAACTGTACCTTTAATGCAAGGGATTATAGCCCTCTGTTGAATGGCTGAAGGCTTCTCAAAACCATATGCATAAATTCCCCGAAGAAGCGTTTCCTTCAGGTTCATATCATCAAAGTTGTCCGTAATGTCATTCCAGTTGCTCTGTAAAAAAAAAAAAAAACATACAAATCTCGAATGAGCACCAATTTATGTTCACATCTTACATTATCAATTGGTTGCAAAGTGTTCATACCTCAATGACACCATCTGGCTCCATTCCATCGGGCCCTGCATGGTCGCTGTTGGGACAAAAACAAATCCATCAATTATATTCTAGTACATTTACGCTAATTTATAAATTGAGTTGTCTCAAGGTACTTTATTAAGTGTGTATATATACACACATACACATTTATACACATACATATATATATATATATACCTACATGATATATAACTATTCAAGATAAATTCAGTGTACAGATGTGGAGGGCCTCATGACTTGCCCCAGCCCCCAAAATGACTGAGCCCCTGCAACCACGTGGTGTGACCACGTGCTGGGAAGATAGCAGTTATGGCGCAGTCGTGTTGGATGAACATTAGATAGTGACATAATTTAACAAAACCCCCAAAAATAGGGCTACTTCGTGTGCAATGATCGGGTGACCTTGGCCTTTGGTGACTCGCGTAAAAGTAACGCCTTTCGTCAGATTTCACGAGCGGGGCCGGGCTCGGTTGATAACATTCCAAAAGTGTGACGCTTACGTAACTGAGCAGGTATTAGACCTGGGTTCGGAAGTTGAGGTCAGATCGCCAATAAATTATTGTCGGATGGACGAACTTTGCGGAAAATTTCAACATGGAGCCCGCGGTTCGATCACAGAGCCAACATGTCCGCCAGTTGGGCCTGTACTGCACTGTACTGTACTGTCAGCGGATAATTGTACTGCGGTCCGTGCGATCGTAACGTAGTCCGTCCAAGTCACGTTTAAACTTAACACATAGAGAACATAAAATATTTATGAAAATAATGTATTATTCGTCACATTTGACGGAGTGAATAAGAACTCGTCGCGAACGTATACTGGGCCAACCGTTAGCACTGTCGGCCTCGGGGCCTAGGCTATTTGGTTCATCGACGAAATATAAAGCGAAAAATTATTTACTAAACTACGCTCCTAAGCGACACATTATTGCAATTTTTAGCTTTCCGCGCGATTTTTCTCATTACCTGTTGTAATCAGCAGAATCGTTAGACATGATACGTATCCAAGCTCAGCATGCGACTGGAAAGATCGCTGGTGGCGACGTCAAGTGGCTTTATGCAGCCGAACTACTTTCGACGTTTGAACGCAATACTCACTGTCGTCGGGAATACTGTTTATAATGTGTGCAGATTTTCACCCACACCATACTGAAATATAACAGATAGCGGTTAGTTGAAAGAGTTTCAACATATATCAATAACAACCCTAAATCGTAGCTTACTATGTTTATTAGCGGAAGGATTCTGCAGTAATAAATAGTGCTGCGGCAGCTACGGTGCTCCTAAGTGGACAAATGTTTGGCGGTCGAGGTTGCGTAATAAAGTTGTCATTGAGTCAAAGGAGTGGTTTAAATGAAACTGTGCATTGTGCTATCATGATAATTGTTTTCAACAATTTAAATCAGTCAGATGAAGGCCGAACCTTTCTTCTAGATAGTTACAGATTTTTTTTGTGCGTATTATTTTCAGAGGCCCTCTTGCTTAAGATTTCTTTTTGACGATACCTAGTGGCCAGTAAATTTACAACATGCTCAAACTGGCATATTACACAGATAATTAATTATCTGATTATAATCAATGCAGATTATTATTTATAAACATGCTTTGACTGGTGGTGGGTGACATGGGTCACATTTACCTTTGGGGGTAGGGACTACGACGCATGGAAAACACATATTTTACATTCTGATACAGATGAACTCGTGTTTGTGGCTATTCTCATTCATCTAGGTCATTTGTTAAGGGCATTGAATCGATCTCAGTCGGAGTGCTTTAGTTGTTCATCTGAGAATGCCAATCTATTTTTGGTTTTGGACTGACCATCTTATTCAATTGAAATTTGTAGTTTTATTTGACAGTATTCCAGCCATGGCAATGAAATACTTCCCGCGCTTTCTACATCTGAAGGGATGCTAAAACGGTCTATCCTGCGTTTGCCTGAACACACACAGACTTATTGAAAAGTATTTGGAGGCACTGCAGACAAGTGGATGACTTCATTTGAGTCAATATTTTTTTGTCCAGCTGCTGGTGGGGGAAATTGTACAGACACCTAGGGAAGGCCATCTCCCACTCCTTGATTGTTTCTTGGACTCAGCGATGAGCTGAATTAGTGTAATAATAAAACAGTTGTGGAGGCACATTTGATTATTGCCGGACTTCTTTATTTTGTCGCTTCGAGTGCACAATAGTGTAGTAATTGGAAAATAGCTCCTCTCCTTCTGCGATGTCTCTGAGTGACACAAGGACTACACAACGAAGAGGTCTCTGCGAGCGCGGGCTGTAGTTGACATTGGGAAGATAGTGCCGAAACTCAACGGGAAAAGTGTCAGAAACATCAAACTCCTGGTAGCACACATTGGCGGGCATCTCATTGGAGCAGTTGTTCACATACTGACCCACTGCCAGCGGATTCTGCGGAGTGGATGTTAGCCAAGTGGTATCATTCGTTGTGAAAGGGCCCATTTGGTCTCTGCCACTGCATGAATTGTACACTATCTTGGAGATCCCTTTATCATTCCCATCAACCAAGACACCATCTATGCACCTAAAGACAAATGGATTTCTGATGGATTGGAGGAGAATAGGCTCATATGCTTGGTAGATGGTGCCAGGATACATGGCGACTGTTGCTCCTTTAGGTACCAACCCCCTGGTGACAAACACTCCAGTTCCTGCATGGGGAAGTGTGCTGGGCTTCCGGTCGATGCAGAATCCAAGAGATTGGAACATGGCATCGTGTACACAATGCCCTTTGTCACTTATTACCTGGCAGCGGAAGTTGCCGAGCTCTGCACGATGATTCGCCCCGTGGAGAACTCGGAAGAGTCGCAGGAGGTTCCGTGACACCACTTCGTCCGGGATCAACTTGTCCTCACAACGCCCTTTGACTTGTCGAAGTGTTTTTTCATTTTGGTAAATGTTTAGGACAATCCAAGGTAAAAATCGGTGTCGGTATGACTTCCATTTAAGCCGAAATCGCTCTAGTACTTTACTAAACATTCGGAGGGACGAGGGCTTCAGTACTCGACTTAGCTAAATCGATTGTTGCAACAATTACTCAATCGCTTCTGCCAATAGTCCCTCACAATAAAAGCATCCTTTGCGCCTGGCTATTGGTACGCAAATATTTTGTCGGTAAAAATGTCGCAAATTATAAAATCATTTTTATATTCTTGTTATTTATTAAAATTACTGTTAGATTTTGTTTTTCTCTGAATGAGTAACAAATGAATAATCCTTTATTTCGAAAAAGCCAACCGGAACCTTACTTGTTTCTGTAACATTGTTACTTACTTTAGACAGCTGGATGGGAGGAAAGAGAGCCAAGCAAAGACAATCATGGTAAGAAATGTTACGTCTTCCCTTCGTGCGCTACTGTAAATATCATCCATCACGACAAGCGCATGCTTATGGTAAACAAACCTTATAATTGCCTTGAACAGCCCTTGTGTATCCCCGTAGTACGCAAATGGGCGCGCGTTAGCATGCGCTAACTAGCAGCAGGTATTGAGGCCAACTCGCTAGCCAAGTTGCGAAAAGGTTGTGATGCAAAATGCTCAGAGTTGCATGCTCCTGGCAAATGACACCCCCGAGGTGTCGTCGCCCAGCTTTTGGCGAGGTGTTTTCATCCATAAACAAATTGTGACCTGCAGATAATCAGTTTGGCACAGCTGTCAAACAGAGTTCTGGCGTCTGATGATTCAAACGTGAGCGTCTGTGTGGATGATGATGATGATGATGATGGAGCTATGAAGCCAGACTTGCAGTGTGTTTCAGATTTAAGTTGAAGTTGTTGTTTTTTGTTTTTTTTTACACTGGATGTAAGGACAAAGGGGCTGAAAGTAAAGTACTTGCACTCTTTACTTAGGTAGAAGTAAAAACCTATGTAAAAAAAAAAAGACTGGTAGAAGAAACAAGCCAATGGATTAAATTGATATCATCACCCCACTGCTGTAGAGAGCAATTTTCAAATCGCTAAGGCTGCAATTTTAGGGCAGAAGCTTTGTTACTTTCACCACTGCATAAGAATAAGATTGTGCCAGCTATATCTGATTCCACATTTGGTTTGAAAGTTTCTTCTTCTTTTCTTTTCTTTTTTGTAGAACAAATTGAAGTCCTCACAGAAGGATAAAATTCGCCAGTTCATGATTTTCACCCAAGCCAATGAGAAGACTGCACTGGTTTGTCTGTCACAACATGACTGGAAACTAGAGGTTGCCACGGACAAGTTTTTCCAAAATCCAGAGCTCTATGTTTCCAGTTTAAAAGGAGCTTTCGACAAGAAGAAGCTTGAACAACTGTACACCAGATATAGAGGTATGTCTTTTAAAATGTATATCATGCACATTACATTTTATCCTGTTGTGGGCTGGCAGAAAGATTTATCACGGGGTGCTACGCTAAAACAGTGAATGTAATCATTGCCATTGATTATCTTCCCAACTTTTCACTCAGATCCTCACGATGACAACAAGATTGGCATCGAGGGGATTCAGCAGTTTTGTGACGATCTCGGTTTGGACCCCGCCAGTATAAGTGTTCTCCTCATCGCTTGGAAGTTCAGAGCTGCTACACAATGCGAGTTCTCAAAACAGGAGTTCATAGATGGCATGGTGGAACAAGGGTGAGATTGTAGAAAAGTTTGTCTTCCTTCACCTTATACTTTCATGATTTGGAGTTGTTCACTAAATGTCAAACTACAGCCTGTTATGAAGTGACTCGAGTGCTTTGCCACAAGTGCGCACGTACCGTAATTTTCGGACTAAAAGTCCTTCCAGGATATAGGTCGCATTAGCCATAAAATGCACAATAACGTAAAAAAAACATAAGTCTCTCTGGAGCACAACTTCCATCCACGGAGGTGAAAGAGAGCTCCGTAGAGTAGGACGGGGCGTGCGTAAAAGCCATGTCTGAGCCCCATCCACCGTCGCCGGACAGCCACCCGGCCGAGCGCCGGCCCCCGACTTCCATCCACGGAGGTGAAAGAGAGCTCCGTAGAGTAGGACCGGCCGTGCATAATAGTTTTTCAAACCTTCTGTGTCACTCCAAATCCTTAAATCCTTCAAACTCTTCGTCCTCCGTGTCACTTAGAAACAAAGCTGCTAATGATGCCGGTAGTACGTGGGGCCCTTCGTTATCTTGGTCATCCCGTGATCAATCTTTGTCCTTTTTGTAAACAACCGCCACGTTGTGTTGCTGACGTCACTTGAAATTCAAATTACAGTAATCCCTTGCTACATCGCGGTTCCACTTTTTTTTTGGGGGGGGGGGGATTTTTGAAAAAAAAACCACATAAGTCGCTCCTTATTATAAGTCGCCCCCCTACCCAAACTATAAAAAAGTCCGTGACTTATAGTCCGAAACTTACGGTATGTCAAAATTCTTGCTCGCAGGTCAAAGCCCAAAAAAATAAATAAATAAGATGAGCAATGTCTTTTATTGTGAAAACAAATTGTCAGATTCACCTATAAGTCCAAATTTGGCTTTATTGTCGTAAAGGTTTATGTCCAGATTGGGAGCCTGAGTCCGATTTTTTTTTTTTTTTTTTTTTTATGCCTTTCTGCTATCTTGTGACTTTGCGGTGCAAGTACGAGACATACTAATATGTATTAACTTTCTTTATGTTTCCTCAGATGCGACAGTATAGACAAGCTAAAAGCTCAACTACCCAAGATGGAGCAGGAGTTAAAAGACCAAGGAAGATTTAAGGACTTTTACCAGTTTACATTTAATTTTGCAAAGAATCCTGGCCAGAAAGGGTTAGGTAAACAATGAACTGTGACACACTAAATGAGGGACGAACCTTTTAACCCCATTTTTCCACTTTCTTCCTCCTTTTGTTTTATTCTTCTAGATTTAGAAATGGCTATTGCTTATTGGAATTTAGTATTGGATGGAAGGTTCAAGTTCCTCGACCTATGGAAAACATTTTTAGTTGTAAGTACACAGTGTGCTCTCTTTTCAATTGTGTGGTATATTCCAAAATTGAAGTTCTCGCTAACAAATAATAATGTCAATTTGTCTGTCTGTCTGTCTGTCTGTTGTTTTGTTTGCCGATGACAAATATTTTCTGAACAAGTACTCGAGTATTGTGGGAAGTCTTGTCATCGGTTTCTTCAACTTGACTGTGATTTTACGTTGCAGGAGCACCACAAAAGATCCATTCCCAAGGACACTTGGAACCTGCTGCTAGACTTCAGCACAATGATAACAGATGACATGTCCAATTATGATGAGGAAGGTGAGTACTTTGTTTAAATTTGGAATGTGTTTTGGGAGTCAGTCTATGGTTTTTGCATTGTGTGTTAGCATTAAGCTAGCAGACTTAATGGTTTGGCAAAATTCCCATGTGATTGTCTTGATTTTGATGTAAATTGATTGGCTCTAGTGCTAAACAGGATTGACACAGTCACTTCTCTCTTCCCTTTTTAATCCTTGCGAGTATTCGGGAAAAATGACGACGAAAACCCGTAAGGCGAGGAATTAGGGATGAAATTTGCCTTCAGAAAAAAAATTGGCCGCGATCAAAAATGTAGCATGGTGGTGGTAGTAACATTTTCTCCTTAGTGCGTTTCATGAAGGAAGGAAGGAAGGAAGGAAGGAATGTACATCACTACGTTTTCTTATCACTGAGAATCATTCTGTCCTCACGACATGAATGTTTTCCCTTCATCAGGAGCTTGGCCTGTACTCATTGATGACTTTGTGGAGTTTGCACGACCGCACATCGGGACCAAAAGCACTGCAGTTTAGGCTCCTCTTAACAGCCTACACAAGCAAGAGAAAAGAACACGTGGCCCACGCTGAGCTGACAACTATGTTGCCTTTTCAATCCTCAGGACTGAAATATTTTACACAGCAGAGACTTTATATATACACGCGTGCGTGCGTGTGCGTGCGCGTGTATGTTTGTGTATGTACAATACATATATGTTAAAATAATGCATATCACTTCGCTGGTCAGCTTGTGGTGGTTTGGGCGCTTTTAACGACAGTATTTGGGATTTTCTGGGGGTGCTGAAGCCAAGCAAGAAGCAGCACCATCTCAGTTTTGGGATGTGTTTGGGCTTTGCTCAAATGTCCACACACATTCTTCAACTGTCATGTAAACATTTTTCTAAAAATAGTTTTTAATTTGACTCCTGAGTGGCATCCAGATTTTTATTTGATCATACATCTGTGACTATTCCATACGAAGTCCCATCGCAGTTTTTTCCAAGATCAACGCTGCTCCATTTTTTGAACTTGAAATAAATATTTGAATTTGGTATCTTTGAAGCTGCCACCCACCCCTGTGTGCCTCAAAGCAGCCGCCCGCCTCTGCGTGATGAATACAATGTTATGCTTCCAGGCTCATAAGGGATGGTTAAATGAGGTCAATCTTTGGACGTCTTGCAGTTCCTCCCTTCTGGCCAAGGCGTACTTGAATGGAGAATGATTTAGAATCACTTTTAGTATTGTACATTTGTCAGCCAAAACATTAGGCAGACCTGAGAAAATATCAAATTACAGCTAAAATAAACATTGGTGTTTAAAATGACGACTTTAGTTCAGCCATATTTTCTTTGTTTTTATTTGCATGACTTAATGTTTTTTAGCACTGCCTTGCATCAAACCAAGTAGTGCTGACATAGTGGAATTTGTGTGAGGAGTCACATTTAACATTTTGAATCTTCCGCACAAGTACAGTACTTCAGTCATTTCTGCACTTGACTGAACTCCCCCCCCCATCACCCGTTATGTTTGCTAAGTGACAAGAGATGTTATTCCCAGTAGCTAGGAGCATCGCCAGACCATGTCATAAAGCTCCCCCCGATTGTTGTCTTTCAAACGATGCATCCCCTGTGGTGACATCATCAGAGTGGCTACCACACCAACTCACGATGTCGTATACTCGATCACTCCGGGGAGATGAGGAAAATACTTTACGGTTTTGATGTGATGAGTCAATTGTATCCGCTTGCATTTTTAACTTCACACTGCCCTCACCTCACGTCAACCACCAAAAGAAATCCCTATCAATATAGAAGGGTAACTGCAATAACTAAATATGGCGGCATTTGCAGCGAGAGTTTTATCAGAGATGGGCTGGGAGCAGCACTATGCCCTCCCGGTACTCAACACTGAAAACAAGGGTTTAATAGACAAGGTGAGTAGCGTGCTGATTTATTCTCACTACTGCCGGTAAATTGAATATACTACATTCTTCACCTTCAATGCATTTTGTTTTGAAGAACTTTCCCGTGACCCTTAAGAGAATAAGCTGTTTGGAGAACTATTGAATGAATTCTGAACAGCAATCAAAAATGCAAAGCATCGGGAATCTCGTAACACAGTCTTTGTTCTCTGATTTGTACAGATATGCGAGATCAAAAGGACCCTGTTGAAACTGAGAAACAAACGTGAGCAGAATCAAGAAAAAAAGCAATTAGGAAACGACTGCTTGAAAAATGTTAGAAAGGAGCTGGAAATCACAGAGGTAGGTTCAATTGATTTGAGTCTGGAAAAAAAATGTCTGTCTTTAGGGAAGCGGCTCAACAATAACTTGATACGACGTTTGTGCAAAGGCTTTGTGCAAGGCCAAAGAAAGAGAGATTGATTTGGAGATCAACCTGGCCGCCGTTGCTGAGAGAGAAAACGGCCGTCTGGTGCAAGAAAATGCAAAGATGGACAATGAAATTCAGCATTGGGCTGAAAAGGCCAAATATTTCAAGGTGAACGAATATCAGCCATCATTTATTTGATTTGAAATATGGACACAAAATGGTCTGACGATACCTTTTGGCCATTTTCTCAGAACAACATCACGAAGGCCAAACAGAAGCTGGAGCAGTTTCGGGAGAAAATGAATTGGGACCAGCAAGCCCTGAATTCTTTTTTGGAGGAGTCGACAATAAAAGATGATGATATGATGGCCATCATGAAGTATTCACATCAGGATGAGCAGAGGATCAAGGCTAGCATGGCATTTTTTTTTTCCCCCCATCTCAGAAACATTCTCAACTAAAACAGTATTGCCCGTCCCGCAGTCACTTTCTTTGGCCATCGAGAGGACGACATTGGACGCCAATAAAAAGCGCAAAGGGCTTGACAAAGAAATGACAGAGACTTTATCTGCACAGGTGCTGAACCCTTCAAAAATGTGTACAGAAATGGAAAGGACGGATACAATTGATGACCAAGTCTTGTTTTTTCCTTTCAGGTTGCTTTGGACAAGACGATGGCGAATTTGCAGCAGGCTCATGTGGAAACTGAGAAGATCATCTACCAGTGGGAAAACACCATCCAACAAATGAAGCAAAGAGATGCTGAGATGCATCAGTCTGCTCTGGTAATGATGCACAATGATTCATTGCATTGCAATGTTCACTGCAAGACTTAAGTTGTGATTACAAATAAAAAAATAAGGGAGTTGAAACCTTAAATCTGTTCATTTTCCATGCAGACAAAATATGTTCCGAGTCGGGAAAATAATATCCTCGTCGTATTTGTCTGTATCAAATTAAGGACTGCAGATCTTTTTATCGCCTCTTGAACGATTATCCTTAATTGGTGTTTCAGGGAAAAGGAAAAGTGCTTTTTATTTGCTGTGTGAAAACACTAATCAACACTGTTATTTATTCACGATTATTCTCATGCTCATTTTCTTAATATTACAGATAGCAGTAAACCTCAAATCCATTTTTTCAAATGTATCTTGTACCTTTGTGGCATTCAGCATATGTTTATTACTGTCAAATGTGATCTGAACATATTAAAACATGTTCAACTATAGATATTATTAAAGCACAGCAAAAAATGAGAGCAAGAATTAGTTTTATCACCGATGACTTCAAATACTCCTCCCACATACTGTAATCAACTAAGTTCAGCACAAGATAAACTGAAATAGCAAATGGTCACTGTATTGAAGCGAGACCATTTTGAACACACACCAACATAACGTGTCCTTTCATCGAGCTAGAAACTGGCTGAAACCCACCAGATCATCAGAGAAAGGAACGACACTTTGACGGAACTCAGTCACTTGCAGGACTCGCAGGTGATGGACAACAAAGTCAAAGAGAAGAAATTAAGCGCCACCAATCGTCAAACTGCAAAACTGCGACTTGATTACAAGCAGCGAGAGAGCAATTACGTTGAGATGCAGGATGAGGTAATCACAAAATGTATGAACTATAAACTGTGTAACGGCGCAAAAGTGGTTTTGGTTTGGTTTTTAAATAAATTTTTTGTTCCTCATGCATCTGCAGCTGAAAAGTTGCAAAGCCTTATTGGATAGAACAACCTCCAATGTGCACGCAATGAGGTCCCACATACGCAGGATGGAAGAAACCATCCAGAGCAATAACGAAAAGTCAGTCCAGCTCAACAGCAGCAGTGTTATGCCGGAAGCAACTCTGGTGCTTCACTAAATCGGGATCCCGTATTTTGTTGATTGCAGACTGAAACAAGCGCAGGCCCACAATGCTGCCCTGGAGGCAAAGCTGAAATCTGTGATACAAAACGCCCTGAGTGAGAAAGAAAGAGCTGCCCAAATGGAACATTTCCTCAAGGAAGAGCAGCAAGTTATCAAGGTGGGACGTTGTACGCCGTAAGATTCAAGTACACCGTAGAAGGTTAAGAAATGCTTTAGGACTATTAGCCGCACCTGATCAGAAGCTGCACCAGCAGAAAAGCGCGGATTTATTATTATTATTTTTTTTTCTCATATAGAAGCCGCACCGTACTATTATTATTCACAAAGAAAGACGGTACACAGAAAGTCACATGAGTCGTTATCAGTTATCAGATAGTTATCAGTTCAACTGAAGTTAACGTTACCCCCTGCCTTTCTGTCACGGAAGAAGTTAGTCATCCTTTGAGTGTGGCTCTGGAACCGATGAACGGCATGACCGTTCATTTGAACGGGGAAAGACCATTTGAGTTACGAGACTGTTTTGTTTCCCAGGAGCTGGACGTCCAGCTACGTGCCCGCGGCAAGGAGCTCGTCCGCTGCAAACAGAACGGAGAGGACGCCAAGGCAAAGGAAAAGAATTGTGTGGCGCATTTACTACGGAGCAAATGCACCATCAACACGTTAGAATGTCAGCTCAAGAAGCAGGAGGAGTACTTACTCAAACAGATGATGATCATGAATGAAAAGGTAAGCAAGCGTATGGAAAAAGCACAAGACAAGACAAGTCTGACTGACTGCTTGCTTTCACTCGCGTTCCATTACAATGCCACTTTTCTACATTAGGATTCCCAGTTGATCATTTTAGATAAAAAACTATCACGATTGCAAGGTGTTGTTGGTGATTCCGATGAAAAGCTGGGCATGGAAGTCAAGATCACAGAGCTGCTAAATGCCCTCGAGGAGAAGAAGAAGACATCCAGTAAGATCGTCATCAAAATCAAAGAGTCTGAGGTTAGACGGTGCGCATCAGCACGGGACCATCCCCACGATGACCTTTGACCGGATACTCTTTTGCGTACGGCAGGAGGACATTCGCTTTTTGCTGAAAGAGCGGGAGGATTCCGCAGCTCAGAAGAAAGAGCTGCACAACAAAGTAGCCGAACTGAAGCTGATCAATAATAATATTGAGAAGGAGCTGAAGAGACTTGGGCAAAAGAAACAGGTAGCCACAATTTAGACCGTTGACAACTATCAGCTTTACGTTATGGCAAAAAGTCATTTTGCGACTCACTTTTGCGAGAGACGATGTAAAAAAACGGGGTCACTTCAATTGCCTTTATTTTTTTTAAAAAAAGCTTGACATATCTTGAGTAAAGTTCTTTCGACAGAACCAAGCTAAGGCTGGCCGTCACCATGACGATCACTTTTTTATTGTATGGCTCTTATCAACTGCGTCCATAATAAGCAATTGCCCCGTGGCCCTTTATCAGGAACATATCGTGGAGCAGAACATCTCCAAGCTGGAGGTGAAGCGTAAGAGGGATCTGCTGTTCAGCAAAGCCAACAGTGTGGTGTCCTTGGAGAAAAGACAGTTGAATGTGAAGAAAGCAATTCATGAGCGGCAAGAGGAGATCAGAGTCTACAGTCAAATGCTCACTCAGCAGCTGAAGACCACAGAGCAGGAGAGACAGAAAATCAAGTAAAAAATGTTGAAACTGAATGTTACTTTCTCTTACATCAAGGGTAAAAAAAAAACAAAACAACAACTTAAAAGCCAGGTAGGGTTTACACAACTTGGCCAAACAAGGAAAAGCCGTCCTTGTCCTTTGATAGTGTGGGCTGAAAAGTTGTTCAAATTCCTGAAAAATCAGACAATGTCTAAAAGCCAATCATCTGACCTGGCACTTGTGCCGCCAAGCATATTTCAGGAGGGGTGGGTGGGTGGGTGGGGGGTTCAGTGCCTCTGCTGCCCTCCCTCCCTCCCTCTCTCTCGCTCTGGAAAACCCTTGACTTTATTGTCAACACTGATTTGCATTTGCAATTGAATTGCAATTTCTTTCCTTTTCTTTTCTTTTCTTTTCTTTTCTTTTCTTGCTATCTCCCTAGCATTGAACTGAATATAAAGTTGTCCAAGGTTGAAGCCTCCAAGAAGCATTACGAGGTTGTGACCTTTGCCATGGCAGTCCAAGAGGATGACGAGAATGCGGTCAAGTCTCAAGCTCACTACATCGCCCAGGTAACAATCCCAATCAGGAATGTATTTTGTCAGGCATCGTCATTAAAAGGGGACTGGACTGACTCCCTTCCACTAGGCCGCGCTAGAGAAAGCGGAACTCAAGCAGCGGGGAGAGTGTCTAAATAGCAAAATCCACAAGGCCGAGCAGGAAAATAAAGCGCTGGAAAACACAACTCTTTTATTCCGCATGAATAATACTGGATTTCATACAACAGTCATCAAAGCTAAAGAAGCCAGTGAGTACATCTGACTTCCACTATTATCTATCAGTGGCAATACTATTGGGCAATCCACACGTATGGGTGTTATTGTTTACAAATTATTGACACAAAAATGGCTTGCTTGCTCTCTTTGATAACGCAATATTAGTGGCTGAACCAACGTGCTGCTTTTTGGGAAAAGTGAAACTAACTATAGATTTGTATTTCCATCTCAGCTCCGGATTATCAGGAAAAGTTCAAGCTTGAAGAGCAGCTTCAGGTAGCCAAGGCGACGCTAGTGTCCAAAAAGCAACTAGCTCAAAAGCTTCGTGAGGATCTACAGGTACTATGAGCCGCCGCGCTTGTTCTTATGATTGCTCATGCGAGACAAATCTTGAGGATTATAAAAACGTTTTTAAAATGGCTTGGTGTCTTCTGTAAAATCACAAATCTAAAGAAAGAGCACCCTCTCCTTTCACTAGAAAAAAAAAAGGTTGTTTTGCTTTTTCCCATTCTTTTGCAATCAGCATTCACATAGGTTGGTTTCATCGCATACGTTGGTTTCTGACCAAAAAGTGGAGGAGGAAAAAAAAGCAGCTTTTTTTTTTTTTTTTTTTGGGTGAAATGAAATGCATCAAGCAAAACAGTAACTTTGACACTGTCATTTTTGTTTGTTTGTTTGTGCCTAACTTTCATGACCCTTTTTCTCCTGAGGCAATTAACAATGCCTTGAAGACTCAACTACAAGACAAACAGGCTTTGGAAAAAGAAGTCATGCAACTTATGGATTTGAATGATTCTGTCAGTGAGATGATCCTTACTGCCACCAAGTTCAAACCTCAACTCAAATCGGCACTGCAGCAGCACTTTCAGCAGGTTGGGCTCTTAATGGCATTTTGCGGGTTTGTTATCACTGAAGTCATCGGGAGCAAACATTTTAAGAGATAAATTCATGTAGATCGAGCCATCTCATTGGCCTGAAAACAATTATTTATTGACTACAAGTAACGTTTCCATGTTCATCCACGCAGTATATGCCAGCGATGTACAGTTGGAACATTTCACACTAGTTAGTTGAGAAAATTGAGATGAGATTATCATTGTTTTGATGGTTATGATTATATACATTTTTTTGTTTTGTTGTGTGTCATGAGATTTTTCAAATATATAACTTATATGTGTCAATCATGCTGACGCGCGTGCTTTTTTTTTCAGGCCAATCTGTCTTTTCCATCTCCTGCTATCTCTGGCATAAGTCGAAGGTCCAACCTTGTCAGCAGCTCGCTCTCTGTCAGGTCAAATCCATGTTTATTTACAAAAAAGAACAAAAACTTGAATGCATGTTTTGGATGAAACATTAATGTCTTATTTTTGGAGTACAGTCGTACTTTCCCTTTCTCTAGAAACTATTTGTGTGTGTGTGTGTGTGTGTGTGTACATGTGTTTTTAAATATTGTCAAAACCGTTTGTGCATATGTTGATCTATTTCTCCCTTGACGTAATAGGTGTGGTGCCTTTTCAGCCAGTAGCCACAAGCCTTCTGATGAGCCGGACCCCACTGTGAAGACCGTGATCCTGGGCCAGGATCTTCCGTAACGCTTTTGCCCTCGTGACATTTGGTTGCTCAGGAACTTCCCTCCTTGTGAGATTACATTGGACGATCGCTTGCATATATATGTGACTGACAAATAGACTATTAGGGAAAAAAATCGACATCTGACCTTTTAAAAAGGACAATCGTTCAATTATTTTCTCAAGTGGTGGACAATTGTGGTGGACCAGCCAGGACATTTTGTTTTTATGCTTATTCATGCCATTCACTAAAGCGTGATATAATACGGTACGATTCTGATGGCGACACACGTGACACACGTGACACACGTGACACACGTGACTCGGACAGAGCTGGGTTTGAATCGAAGCGGACGTATACCGTCCCAAACTGCTGCCTGT
This sequence comes from Syngnathus scovelli, assembly GCF_024217435.2. NCBI lineage: Eukaryota > Metazoa > Chordata > Actinopteri > Syngnathiformes > Syngnathidae > Syngnathus > Syngnathus scovelli. The sequence continues at coordinate 12,975,928 of NC_090863.1, read as the reverse complement.
TTCCTTTCTGATGGCACCGCTTGTGCATTTCTATGTAAATGTTCTGCTCTGAGCCGCCGAGGATGTTTTCATCCTGCTGAATGAAATCACGACTTGGCAGAGAAAAGTAGAAATTCTGACTGTAAAATTATTACACACATAGCAAAAATAAATCTGTCGTCAACAGCATTTTGGGGATTGTTTTGTTCGCTCAAAACAAAAACAAAAATACCCACTGGAGAGTAATTCATTCAAGTGTATTTCTCTTATTGTTTAACACTCTCATTCATGTGACTGACTAAATGGTTAAAAAGAGAGAAGCAGATTATCATAATCCTCAACAATGTAGAAAGTGTTGAAACACACTCGGCCCATGTGTGTATGTGCATGCAGTATCTTGAGTCCATTAGTAAAATTGATATGCACTCATCAAGTCCTACATAGCTGAGTGCTAAATATCACTGCTGGAAGGGTCTTAAAACTCTTATCGGATGTAATGGTAAGGAACAGAGACGTTATATTTGCCAACAGACAATGAACAAGCAATGTTAAATATTGTAAAGAAAATGCATAGAAATGACAATAACGAAGGCAGCCTCGAAACCTGGGCGAAATGATCGCAAAGGAGGTGTCTGTTCGAGGCCGTACTGTATTTGTGGCGTAAATAATGTCATTTGAAAAATGTTGTGCTTGACCGAAGGTGGTCACTAGGGGGAGCTAATCAGCCTGTTTTTTTAGAATGATTTTTTTATTTTAGAGGCTTTGCAAGTTTCATTAGAAATGCATGCAAAGATAATAGGAGTAGCTGGCATGATCAGTGACTCAATCGCTTTTAGTTGATTGAGTCAAAGACAAACTTGAACTCCTAAATGTTTCATCGGGGCGTTAACATGCTCAAGCAAAGAAAGATTTACACAAACATACACGATACAAACTAATTAGCAACATAAGGTATAATGTTGCTTAAAAATAGGTGAAAACTGACAGTTAATATTAAGAACAAAATAAACATGTTATTGCTGCGAGACATGATTGATTGACTACAAATACTCTGCGGGAGTTATTATTTCAGCCAGCACACGTCAACAACTGTGCACTCACTCATTAGCTATTTTTGTACTGTGCAACAAGATGGAGGACTCGCAGGCAGAGAAAATCCTACCACAAGTGAGGATGGAAAGGGAATGGCAGAGACACGAAAGACAGCATGGTGGACCTGTTATGTTTTTGTGTTTTAGCCTGGCATCATACAGCTGCAGCAGAGCTGGTACCTGCCTGCCCAGTCCCTTTGGCGAGCCCTTCCTGAGTGGCGGCGGCGGCGGCCTTGGCAGGGGAGGGGCTTGAGTGTCGTTGTCGCCTCATAAAGGGGAACACGCTGACAAAGTGGAGAATGGAAGTGAAGGTCAGAGGACATGCATTGAGGGAATCAGTGCAGCAATACAGATAGATGCATGTGAGTTTTCACCTTTTCTTTGTCTCTTGTGGAACAATAGCCCTGGCCACCATGTTCTTGTAAAGGTCAGATTTGAGATATCTGGGATAGGAGTCCTATACACACACACGCACACGCACACACACACAACAAGGAAAGTTTTTCCATTCCATTTTTTAGAATGAATAGACTTGGAAGTCGACATTATTTTAGATTCACAGTGGTGTCCCTCAGGTTTCTATTCTGGGACACTGCTACTTAGTTATGTTGCATAATAGGATTAAAAGATGCACAAATAAAAAAATTCGAAAGTGGAATATCACGCAGCCCAGACCTTCTTCATGAGGAAGTAGATGTGCAATTGCGCGTCATCCATGACAAAGCGATGTGGGCGTTGGATGCCCTCTAACGTCGTCGTCATGGTTTTACTGTCAATGTTCACCCAGCGTGCAGCTCCGGGTGCCAAGAAGTTTCTGTTTTACATTCACGAGAGTCATTGACACTGACAGGGAATCATCAAAGCGTCTTTTTGTGTGTCAATGTGTGGTTCTTACTTGTATATTTCTTCCACCTTCTCCACGATCTTGGAACTTTCTCCATGTCTTATGTCTTCACAGGCCTCCCAGAAACACAAATTCTCCGCTGACGAGAGAAAGAAAACAAATGTTGGGCGTGTATGGAGGCAACAAGCAATTAGAAAGTGGATGCAGTGAGAGTTTGAAAACAAGTTGCACCAAATGGAGCCTTACCACTAAATTCTTTCTCCAGGTAAGTCATGAATTCCCGTCTCCCCATGGTGTCAATAAGAAGTGCCATGAAGCTGAAGCTCCAACGTTCCACTCGGAGGCGTGTGGGGACGGACACTCTAGAACATTAATTAATATTGAAATGTACTCTGACTAATCGGCAACTCTGGTGACTAGGATGTGAGTCGTTTCAATTATTTTGTATGGTTTAATCATGCTATATTGATTGTGAACTGCACCAGATACTATGTTGTAATAATAATATTCTATCTAATAATATTCTCTCACATATCTGAATTCATGGTCCAAAGTGCGATGTCATCAGAGATCCAGGGATTGCTGGGAAGACAACCCTGCATAATGGGATCGTGGTGCTGGTACTGCTCGCTGAATTTCAAAAAACTGCTCATACACAAAGACAGGGACACACTCAGAGTGTATTATTGTATTAGTGTTTCGGATCATAGCAGTTAATGGCCTTTAATTCCAACTTGCCTCAGGAAGCATCCATTAGTGAGAGCACTAAGCCTTCTTTATGTGGATGTGTAGTTGTGTATGTGTGATGGAGCAAATTTTGCATCCATTTGACAATGTGTTTACGTGAACACGTGCGTGCCCCCCCCCCCCCCCCCCCTCCCCCATTAGCGCGCTACAAACCTTTCCAGGCAAATGGATGACTTGACACGGTTTCTTCCCAGAGCCCTTTTACAAGTTGCAATCTGTAAAAGCAACGTGCAAAATAATCCTTATTTAATATGCTTAATCAAGGCTTCAAATGGTTGATCTTTACCTCTCTTTTGTAGAAATCACTATTCTATATCTGTTCAAGAAGAAACATAATTATTGTTTTGCATTGTTTTGAATTATGATTGGAAATCATTTGACACTTACTTTGAAACCACACCAGCAGCAAAGAAAGCGGGAAAAACAAAACAGCATTGATAAAGATTGGCGTTAACAAATATCAAACTGTAAGTAGGATAATGTTTTGTGATGCCTTCACTGACCAGTACGACTTGTAAATTGGAGTTACTTGGCCTTTCCAGACCCATGTCGAGCACATTATGCACCCTGGGCTGAAAGGAGAAAACAACAAGCATCAGCGCATTAATGGTGTGTGTGTGCGCGTGTGTGTGTGTGTGTGCGTGTGTGTGTGTGCGTGTGTGCGTGTGTGCGTGTGTGCGTGCGCGTGTGTGTGAATGCATGTGTGTGTTCTTGTCTTTGAGCATGTGTGCGAGTGTGAGTTCGGACCAAATGCATGTGAGTGAGCACTTAACCCGCTCAGGGATTTCCATGCCACCGGCTCAGACTTTTTATTCCTAAGTTCCCTTTTCATTTTGCCCGTGCCCTCGTTGGTAATTTATAAAGGCGAGGCAAGATGGAGTCCAAAGATTTGTCCTCAGCTTCCCCTTACAGGAACCCTTTCCCCTCACAACCAATGGTGCCTCACACCATTTTTTTTTTTCTCTCCTTTCAACGATCATATAAGGAGCAGAATATGACATCTGAAGAGTCATGATGTATTGGATAGAATGATCCACTGTCCCCCGCTCACACTTTGATTTTCCTCTGTGTTTCTCCACAGCTGTCAGCTGAGGCTTTTACTAGGCGAGTTGAATATTTCATGCAGGAGGCTGAATGCATTGAAGTTGAATTTGGCTTCAAAGATTTTACACCAATGTGTTTGGCTTTTTCCATTTGACTGTTTGTGAAGGCAAACAGGAAAGGTCACACATATTTCTTCCACCTTCTCTCGCCTGTATTTAGGCTAGGCTAGGCTAGGCTAAGCTAAGATTCATTGACACAGAGAGTGAACCTACTGGTGGTCTGTTAATGAGCCAGTAAGCCTGCTCCTGACACGCCAGAACAATACGGTCAGCCTTCCGCCTTTGTTTGGAAGCTCTGCACAACAAACACAATATGAGATTTTGGTGTTTGCATCATTGCGTTAGCAACACAATGCACTGTATGGTATGATCCCCCCCACACAATGTTAGTCATGTGCGTGTACCTGAGTTGCTCTCTGGCTTGCATGACCACAAAGTCCCAGGTGTGGTTAATCCTCTTGTGCAACAGACTGTAGCGCTCCTAGGCAGGGGTCAATGCTAAACGTCTGACTTTCATCATAAATGCTGATCCTTTAAATATGCAAACAAAGTTGTACGTCTTACCTTTTCGTATTCCATCAACTCTCCTTGTTTTCTTATGTTCTTTTTAGCCAAGTAGATTGCTGATGGGATAAACCGGATAATAATTTGTTCTTTGTTACATCATCACTAGAACAGTGTCAAATCTTTGAGTCATGAAAGATGTCAAGTTGATAGTTGAGAAACAAACGTGGCTGAAATGTCATCGTGAGTTATCAAACACTTTGGAGACGTCAACGCACTCATTCCTTTTGCATGTTTTTTTTTTTTTTATGAAAAACTTTTACGATACCCATCGGATTGAGAATTGTTGACCTACTCAGTTTAATATGATCAATATTGAAATGAATGTTACCACTGAATTATCCATTAGCTTGTGACTAGCATGGAAATGACCAGAAACGACCTTTTTTGAACTATTTTGAATTTCAGTCTTCACTTACCATAGTCCAGCTCGGTGGCAGGCCATCGAGTACTGGTCCAGAAATAAGGAGTCTAAAGAAAAGTGAACTTTTGCAAGTCAGTCCGAACTGACTCTTCCAAATGAATCAATATCGATGGAGGCCAAGTGAGATGAAAAATAAAACATACCTGGAAGCGGTATGGTGATTCATCGGGACGCAGCACGAGAGATCGGGGATCCTTGAGAGGGTAAATATAGCCGAACCTCACGAGCATGCCTCCAAGGTGCAAAGCCTCTGGAAGGGTCATAAACCACCTGTCACTTTGTGCCAAAATCCCGTGGGTGATTTTTGACACTAAGCCCTCCATTTGTGAAAGTAAACTGAAGAGTAAATGTAATGCACCGTATTGGCCCGAATATAAGATGACCCTGATTATAAGACGACCCACTCTTTTTCAAGACTCAAGTTTGAAAAAAGCCTTTGTCTAGACCCCGAATGTAAGACGACCCCCGACGTTGTGGTACAGTACAGACTAAATCGTGGTAACAGATTAATAAAGTTGAGTCTAAGTCTAAGTCTAAGGTGTGCCTCTGTGGCGGCCATGTTTGTAGAGGCGGAACAAGGCAAGCAAAGGACAGCAAGGCCATTAGCTTAGCATCACTGCACAAAAGAGCGAATGCACCACTTTTTTTTTTTTGAAGCCTCTAATTGAGTTGATCTACCATAAAGTCTCCCAGGGGTGCACATTTCCCTATAGGATCTTAATTAAGTTAGGTCGCCAGGTGAGTTAATCAAACTTGTATCCTCTGGAGTATCTATCCCTGCTTTCTGGAAACAGCAACCCCATGACACACAAATGTGACTTCCCCAACTCACCTGGAGAGTATGAGCACCGTCTCTAGGCAACAAATACAACAAGACATACACAATACAATAGAGTGAACCTCCGCTTTTTGTAGGGGATAGGGACCGAGCCCTGCTTGTCCAACCACTGGCGGAGGGAGAGGGGTGCCATGGGGCACTGGCCTCCCTCGCAGTGAACATGCAGACAATCTGATAGATAGATAGATGGATGGATGGATGGATAGATGGATAGATGGATAGATAGATAGATGCTCCTCACCTTCCTCACATATGTTGTAGTTGTGGATGAGCCACTCGATGATGTCATGGCCTGCAAAGTCACGAGACAGAGGGAGTAAGAGGACAAACTTGCGCACTATTTTCCCAAATTCATGGCTGCATTATGCATGAGCACTGGGACAAACATGCTGCGGCGGGCCTTTCTAAGCACACACGCACACCTGTCATGGCGTGTGGGATGACTGTTATAAGGAGCCTCTGGTTTCTCATCTTCACGCCCATGTCCGGGTCCTGCATGGCCACAATCACTTTCTCCATCTGGAAGTGAAGGTGCATACACCATCCAGAATACATGTCGTTGGTCTTTCTTTATTATGCAGCTTGACAGGGTTCTGATGACCATGTTATAAATCAAATATAAAGTAAAGATGCACTACTTTCCGTCTACCGCTATCAATCACGGTTGATGTCTGCGGCAAAATTACCGGCAGGACACATCACTGGAGGTTAGGTTCTCCGCAACAAACTAAAAAGGGGAATTCGTTCTGTCCGTCGAGCGATTCCCATCCATTAAGCATGACTTTATGCCATCTGGTGACCTCCTCAGACCTCCTTGGGCTTAAATCATCGGATTCAAATCTGAGCAGAAGCTCAGTTTGTACCTTCTGCTTGTACCAACTTTCTCATGCGAAGAACTATTTATATTTGAATGACTGATTTCCCTCTATAGTTTGGTGGTATTTGAGTGTAAACACCATGTGCTTTACATGTGCTAATATTTCATATTTATTTCATGTTTTTGCTGCAAAACCCAATGGCTATCATTATCGATGAATATACTCAATGATTGCCTCCAAGTGAATTGGCTTTTTTTCTTGTTGGTTTGACATGATGTAGGAATCTGATTTTATTGTACGGTTTTATATTAACCCATTCAATTCTGAAAATGTACATATACGTACTTTTAGAATGTAAAATCTAAAGATTAAAATCACCATACCGTATCACTTTAGAGTTCATTAAACTTACTTCCATATTTCAGTAGGTAGCTTCAATTTAAATTCAACGCTAAAAGTCACGTGAATTCCGAATTCTAACGAACAATTGAACTGATTTAACTCTTCTCATCGTTTTTGTGATTCTGTGTATTCTTTTAGTGTCATCCGTCCGGATCACGGATTTTGCTGATGACAACTGTTTAACCTCACGCGAAGGTCAGAGAACTCTTCCAGCGAACGCTGAATATATCATGCATGAAAAAAAAAAAAGATCATTCGTACCTTTCGAAAACATGCCATTTGTTCCCGGTGCCAGCCTTCTCTAGCCAAGGTGTTGATTGTCATCTTGTGTGCTGCTTGGGATAGCGCTCCACGCAGTTGATGGGACGGACGGACGGCTTGAAGTGCTCGAGAGAGTGAAGCGACGGCGGCGGCGGCGGAAACGCGCATTACAACGTGCACGCTTTCGATCACGCGCATCTCGTCGCGATAAGAGCGGATTAGAAGATGCCGCGGCAAAGTGATGGATTGTATGGATAAAATGTTCGAATCATCAGAAGAAAAGCAATACTATGTGTTTTGATACAATATGTACAATGTTTTGATCGGCCAAGTGATTTGTATGGATAAAATGTTCGAATCATCAGAAGAAAAGCAGTAGTATGTGTTTTGGTACAATTTGTACAATGTTTTGATACTTAACAGTTGACACAATTCACAAAAACATTTTCAATTGCTATGGGTTAAATATCGTGTGAATAATAATAATAATAATAATAATAATAATAATAATAATAATAATAATAATAATAATAACAACAATGTCAAGGGAAACTGTTTTGTCCCACAGAGGCTGCCGTAGTACCCGGAAGTAAGTCCGGCGACATTGAGTTGCCATTCACTCGGTTCATCATCATTCTGTAATATAACCAATTGAGGGAGTTTCACCCTAAGGTAAGATCGTACTTCAATTCGCTTAATACAGTGTTTGTTGCTATGACAGTAATCAATGCACAAGTCGTTTTCGTGTAATAGAAAACGTTATCGTTAGCTTGACTCGGCAACATTAGCTGAAGCAGGACGAGCGACTGTCTCTGGGAATCAGAGTTGTTACCAAAGGAACAGAAATACTTGACTTACTCGTTTGTCATATTTGGAAGAACACAACATCATCCACAGTTACATGATCAAAACACTCCTCAGACTTGATAACGATGCTTTGGCTGAGTTTCCAAGAAAAGATACCGACATAATTTCAATGTATAAATAAGTCATATCGTTGGTTGGTTTGACTAGAATGCGGAGTTAATCTTTGTAAATTTCCATTTGTGGCTCCATCAGTTCGAGATGGGGGACATCCGTCAGTCCTTATTGCCTCGCGATGTGCTGAGTGCTGCCAAGGAGCTGCTGTACCACTTGGACATCTACATCAGTAACCTTGTGCAATCGGGTCGGCAGCCCCCCCAAGTAGACACAAAGACCTTGGAGCTGGTTGAGGAATTCATTCTGCATGCACCGAAGGACAGAAGCGCATTGACCAGGGTAAGGCAGAACGCATCTGCAATGTGCGCCATGTGAATTTCAGAACAGATGGCTGATAAACGTATTATTTTTTCCCAGAGAATGAGTGCACTTCAGGAGCTTCAGCTTCTGGAGATAATGTGCAGCTGTTTCCAGGAACAGAGCCGTGACACTGTTCGTCAGCTTATGTTCTCCGCCCTCTTCAGCCTCCAAGGAAACCAGGCAGATGACAGCCGCATGGGACTGCTAAGCAAGCTGGTTTCCATGGCGGTTGCTGTCGGCAGAGTTCCCATCTTAGAATGTGCTGCCACTTGGCTGCAGGTGAGCATTTTAGATTTATTCACCCGTTGAAGAAGGTGAAATGCATTTTCAAAGACTGCGTGCGTGTCTGTCTGCCAGAGGACCCACCGTGTGTACTGCGTGCGCCTGGCTCAGGTGCTGGTGGACGACTACTGCAGCATGATGCCGGGTTCGGTGCCCACCTTACAGAATATCCACAGTGCCAGTCCACGCTTCTGCTGCCAGTTCATCACTGCTGTTACCACCCTCTATGACTTCACTTCAGGTTCTGGGCGTTGGAACATGCTTGACATGATGTTGAATGGCAAAATATCAGATTTGTTTACTGTCGTGTATGTGGGTTGGATATCAAATAAAAAATAAAAATATATATATATTCTTTTTTTTTGTCCTCCAGAGGAACTCATCCCTCCTCTCGAGCTCCTCCAGATGATTGCGTCATGGATCCAAGATGACCCTCACCTCGTCCTGGTCACCTTCCTGAACACGCCTCTGTCTGGCAGCCAGCCACTCAGCTCACTTGATGTCACACCTCTGGGGGGCCTGGTGCGTTGGTGCGTCAAAGCCCCACTGAGTTACTGGCGGGACAAGAAGCAGGCCTCCGTACACAGCAGTTCTGAGAATGAACAGGAGGTGACGGGGCTTTTCTCTGCCCTGCATTTGAGTGTCCTACAGGTCAGTCAATCTCTTCGGTGTGGTACACACACACACACACACACACATGCAGTCATGCAACGTAAAAGAACCCAGCTCCAAGATGTAGTATGTCATCAAACGTTCTTTTTTTTTTTTCTTCTTCTCTTTTCTCAGGTCTTTGTGCTCCTGCCAAACATACTCAACGAGAAAGGCATTTTTGGGCGTCTGGCCCTCCTTCAGATGGACTCCTTGGCCTCGCTCGTCTCCGACCTTTCTCGGCAATCGGACCAGGCTGACAAACACACGCACACGCACACGTCAGCCGCTGATATACATGCGTTAACGCAGCTGGCTCTGGACCGGCTGGCTCAGGCCCTGCAAGTTGCCATGGCCAATGGCGCCTTGCTCTGCTCGAGAGGTGCGTGTGTCCATCACGGAAAACACAGTGGCAAAAGAAAGACTTATTGATGTGCTATCAAGATACCCGGATTGCTTTATAGCTGGTTTGCTTTCCTGCTGAAATTGCCTCACTAATTGTAGCTTTGTTCTTAGGAATCAAACGAACATTGACTTTGTTGCGTAAAGGTTTTGCCGCCACGTTTCTCATGTGCTGTCGTCTTCTTCTCGCAGAGGACCTGAGAGCCATCTGTTCACGCCTGCCGCACAACAAGTAAGAAAGCCAATTTTGAACACGCTTCATTTCTATTTGCTATCGTCTCAGTCTAAATGTTTTCCATTTTTGCTTTGTCAGTTTGCTCCAGCTGGTCTTGTCAGGCCCAGTGATGTACTACAACAACATCCACACACCTCCTCTGGCCTTCAGCCCTCACGCGTCCCATTCTCCCATTGCCTCGCACCCCATCCACCCAGCACACGCCGCGCCGCACACGCCGCTGGCCACCCTTCCCTCGCCGCATCCCAACTCCCATCCTCAGTACCCAGCGCAGCCTTTCATGACCGGGATGTCGTTTCCCTTCCGACCGAGCCACTGAAGAAAACAAATCCTGTCGTCTTTTGTGAGTTCAACTCATTCGTTCATGTTCGTACGTGTGCGCGTGAAGTGTTTGTGTGCACCAGTAAGTGGCTGCACAACATCTAATGTATTATAATGTGAATAAGCACATTGACCTTTGAACGTCTGTGTGGCTAACATCTTTCTCCAATAAATATTTTTCTACTTCTCCTTATACTCCGTTTTAGCCGTTGTACTTTACTCCGGCCACTAGTGGTCACTATTATTTTGTGTTTTTAGCTGGAAAGATACATCTTGTTCACCAGACATGGGGGTTAGGTATGCTTGCACAGCATTAGGATATCTAATTGAGCAATTCTAAACAAAGTTTTACGTTAGCAATAATGTTCTCTTTTGAAAGGTATACGTTTTGCAATCACCGCATATTGTAGGATACAATGAAATGCCCTAGCTTCAATTAGTGCAAAAGAAAATAGAATCTCTTTCTGTCCCTTCAAAGTGAGCAGTATGAATTACTAGCCCTCTAACTCCAAAGAAAGATCATGCGAGCGAGCGAGCGAGCGTGTGTATTTATTAATCTATTTATTTGGAGCATGGAAAGGGCTAAAGTCCCTAGGGCAGAACATATGTAGTAGCAGACAGTTTAGCTCCTCCATCAATGGGAGTCATCACGTAACCAAAGATGTCACAAGTATCTTGGAGCTAGATGCTTGGTCTCTGTTTTGAGACAGATAGCTAATCATTAGCCTTCAGCCCACCCCAAATAGACGACCAAACCCCCTGGACCCCAACCCGCCTCACCCAGGAAGAGTTGCATCAGCCGCTGCAGTTCTTCCGAGGTGATAATGCCGTCAGCCACTGACTTATACGCGCATGACATTAGAAAAGGTCTCCCGATGAGTCTTAAAACTTATTTGCCCCTCATTGGCAATCCGTTAAATAAACGCCAGCAACGATTCATAGACATGCACTTTATGTATACGTATGTAGCACACATTCAAATAGGATGGATTTTTTTTAAATCAACTTAACACAGTACATTTCCAAGCGTCATTATTAAAAATACTTCTTGAGATGGTGAATTTCTGGTTTCATTAGCAGTAATCATCAAAAGCATATACCGTAAGTCAAAACATGTCGTCAACCTGTGTAAAGTGAATTAAGTTTCACTTTTCCATGAGTGACTTCAAACCGTTACTTTTTGGATTTTGTCTCAACTGTCACCTTATGTACTTATTGTTCTTACTCAAGGGTGGGTGGGGAATTGATAAGAGGATGTTTTCTGGGGGAGGGGACCCAAAAAGATACTATTCAAATGAAAAAGGCGGGCTTGAAGAGTATGTGCTCCTTTTACAAACGTGACAGTTAAGCTACCGTTTGGCCGTTTTCCCTGACAGAGATTTAGATGAGTCAAAAACCATCTTTTGTTTTTCTTGCAATCTGACATTTCCAAACATGATATCGGCATGCATTAAAGCGCAACACATCTCTGTTGATCTATCTGTGCCTACGTACACATAAAGGCTAAAAGCAACCTTTTTCCTCTGCTTATTTTGGGTGCAATCTTGTTGTGGTTGGTCCACTTCCTCCTTTGCAGGTGTGTGACAGTTGTGTGTGATGATCAGCAGCTATTTTTTTTTTTCAATCAAAATTAAGTAATTATAATTGGACTGGGGCAAAATGATGCATTTTGTATATTTTATGTTTGTGAACGTGAAGGCCTCCAACATTTCACCGAGTTAACAATTCGACTTCACAACAGAAAATAAAAGTAGAAGCTGGACCTCAGCCTCTGAGTGAGTACTAAGTCAAGATTACACGCAAGACATTTAAATCTTCTCTGACAGCTCTATGGTGGCTTCACATTCCGGGCCTTGGATGTATAAAACTATAACGACACTTCATTTAAGAATGCGGCTGAACTTTCCACTTCCTAAATCAAGACAGTATCTTGAGGGTGAAACTGTCTGTTTCAAAAAGTAGTGAACAGAAATTCATCTCTATTTAGTTATTGTTGGGGAAATTATCATTTCAAAACATTAAGTGATGATGGGAAAGATTTTGCCTTTATGCGCCGCCACGATGTATATGAATCAGGTCAGATGGAATATGGATGCTAAAGCTTTACTTTTCCGCTAAGAGTTTTGGTGAAACAATAAATCGTGGTGATTAGGGATGGACGAGTACCAATACCAAGTACCAGCATTGATACCAGCGTTATTTCATGCTATTGGTATGCATGACGGCGACCGAGACCCCGCCCTCTTTTGGCCATTTTACCATTGAATGCAATTTGAAATCACCTGTACCTGTTTTTGGCTGACATTTTATGTATCTAAAGTTCCAGTGGGATTGGTATCTGTGACTACTCACAAATTGAGAACTTGTACTGGTATCAGTCTGAAAAAAGTCTTATCGAACACCCCGATAGGTGACGGCAAATAGATACCGAGAGAATGTAACAGAAGTGTTCGTTACAAAGATGAACTAATAATTTACCATTATTTCCAGTCTGCCAAAGACTTTGCCACTCCCCATCAAACGTATCCAATCAGCGGTGACTCAGTGATTCCCTGTTTGCAGTAACACAACCGTGACTCAATATTGGGCCCATTCTTAACTGCTGGCACACGTTTGTGCGTGTGTGTGTGTGTGTGTGTGTGTGTGTGTGTGTGTGTGTGTGTGTGTGTGTGTGCGCGTGTGCGTGCGTGCGTGTGCGCGTGCATGCATACGTGTGTGTGTGTGTGTGTGTGTGTGTGTGTGTGTGTGTGTGTGTGTGTGTGTGTGTGTGTGCGCGTGCGTGTGCGTGCGTGCGTGTGCGCGTGCATGCATACATGTGTGTGTGTGTGTGTGTGTGTGTGTGAGAGTGGCCCTGGGATGTTTTTCTCCACACGATCTTTCTACAAAACATTTTGCTAGGTCACTGGAACAGAGGGTGCTTATGTCCCAAACATTATTCTAAAGTGACACGATAAACACACTTCATGTATTTTTTTTTCCTCGATTGAAAAGATGAAAGATGAGCAAGATTTTACGATAGATAGATAGATGGCTAGATAGACACTTTATTGATCCCAGGGGCAAATTCTGTCTGTCTCCAGCATTATTCATACCCCAGAGTGTGTATAGAAAAGAGAGGTTAAAAGATACAACAGGCTGTAACAAAGGACACAAATGTAACCCCACTCCTAAGTGCAGGCCTGCTGGGTGAGAGGCCTGGACCTGAGCTCTGCCCCCACCCCCCCCTGAACACCCAGAAGGACATAAACAGACAAAAAAAAAAAACCCCTCCCTAGTCTACACCTCTGACTTAGTCAGCAACCCAAAGATCACATTAAATATGTCTATACTTCCTCTTGTTCCTTCTCCTAAAATATATTTTCACAGCTGCACCTAAACTCAACTATTCCGTGGATTCTGGCTTGCACTGTATTATTTTGGTTCAAGTTTTGAGGTGAAACAGTCTTTTGCCAATTTTAACCCATTTGAATGATTTCATTGCACCCAATTCCAGAATGAAGTATTTGCAGAGACTGGTAGCCAGCCCATCAGAAAAAAGTAAGGCTTTGGGACATACATACTTGGCCAACATTTATAGACAAGACTGTTTACTCATGGTACTGTACTTAGACAGGATTCCCATACATAAGAATTTGCTTTTTCGAGGTAATGTGTCAAAAGATGTTTTTTTTTCCCCCCTATTTTTGTGGAGTGAGTTCAAACAAGCGTGCCACCCACCATGCAGTGGAAGGAACATTTTATTGAAAAGATTTTTGACTTGACTTCCACTTTAAATGGCCAGACTACGGATTGCACATGTGAATGTAGTGTACCTTACATATTGCATTCTGTCTTTCCAGCATGAAGCCAGAAGGGTCTCTCTCGTCTTAGGTCAAAGTAAGGTAAGGTCTCTTTCTCCTCCTCCCACCCCCTACTAACCACAGTGTAACCAGATATAAGCAGGGGGCAGCAAAGTGAAGGACACACGGCTAACAGAACCGCAGCTAGTAAGCAGCGACAAGGGGAAACCTCGTGGTGTCCAAAAGTACCACTGAAGACTTGATCTGTTTGAAAGACAAGGTAGGATTTTTTTACCAATTAAGTATATCAAGCAGAAATTGTTGTGCTGTAAGCAACGACGAGTCCAAGTGAGGGGGCATTTTATTTTTTTTGTATTGCACTGGACGCATGATAGTGTTCTTAATGTGTCAATATATTTCAATGATATCGCAGAAATGTTTTGTTTCTTCGATCAGCTAGCTATGCATGAGCGCGCCTCTGTCGAAAGCGCTCCTTGGCGCATGGTTTGGCAAATGCGAAAGATTGAAGAACGCTTCAACTTTGTTGTAGAAACTTGAACAATATCAGTATCCACGCATTGCGTCGCCAAAGCAACAACGGTGCATTTTGGAGAAGCCGGCTTGTCTGTCATGTCCCCAATGAAATGCAGGAGCTAACGTGCGTGCGTGCGTGCGTCCGTCCGTTAGCTACCCCTGTGCGGTCGGTCGACCTTCCAGCTCCGGGGTAACTGTGTCACTAGACATTACAAATCTCGTGGATGTCTCCTGACCTTGCTGTTTGATAAGATATTACTCCTTGCACACTTGTATCTACAGGTCACAAGCAAGAAGGTAGAGCAGGTCTTTATTTTCTCAACTTGGAGGAGGTGGGAAGGGGGGGGGGCTTGAGTCCGAGGTCATGCTGTTTGGACAAGCAGCAGGTGAACTTGACATGTTTGTTATGGAAACATAAACTAGTAACTAGACTTAGTTACATGAAGAGCAGGCCAAAACACAGCTCACAAATACAGTCGAATTTGCAATTCTTTGTGTTGTCCCAACTGCGCTCCTTCCTCCAAGGTCACCCTAAAAGGGGCCCTTGAGGTCACCGCCCGAGTCTGCTGTCCACTAAATTGGACTTCCCAAAGGATGGGATTTGCCTGTCTTGCTGTGTCCTACAGTTTTTTTTTTTTTTTTTTCCCCCCTTACTTTCTCATGCTTTGCCCCAATGTGACTCTCACATGATTTACCACTGCACAATAACTGGTGCTCCCCTACATCCACTCCCACTCTGCTCTTGGGCTTTTTCACCCCTTCTCTCATCTTTGTCCCTCCCACACGACTTTTTTTTTTTTTTTTTAACCTTTGAAATCACAGTTCACAAATGGCTTTCAGACTTTTTAACCAGTCAAAATGAATAAAATGACCCTTAAGTTGCGTTACCAAGAAAATTAGACTTGACCATGAAAACAGAGAATGAACCGGCCTTCTTCTAGTCTGACGAACGAACAAGCACCCACCAAGGGCGTAACGCTACATAGCTTACTATCTCTGAATGACACATGTGAGTTGAGAATTCAGGAAACTTAGTAGATACGGAGCGTGCCTCACTCCTCACTCCGCTGTCATCGCAAAAGATGATACTCTAGCACAGTGTTGAAAGTAGTTTCTGACCATGAATTCAATTTCTGTCGGTTTATAAAGTTTATTGGCAACGGCAGCAGGCCTGTCAACTGAAAGTGAAAGAACAGCTAATCTGATTAAACTATTAGCTTGGTTAAAGTGCAGTATGTTGGGCATGTAAGATTAAAGACATTTCTCTTCCCAGCTAACTGACCAACCAACCAACCGGTTTGGTCATTTTTCTTCCATGGCACCTTTTAAAGCATCCAAGCATTGCTCTGGATAGGAAAGTGGAGTATTTGTTGACTTGCCTGTGGCCTATTTGATGCCTACTACGGTGGCTATGTAATGACCTCAATTGAACTCCAGTTGTGTTGCAGAATTACAGTACTGTAGGTAAATTGTTTTTGTGTAGCTTTGACTTGGTGTTATGTTAGTGTTGGAGTTGGCAAGACAGTTCTTTGGTCAAGTAAATGAGGCCAGACTTAGCAGTTTCCACGGTCATTCATGGTCCCCTTGGCATTTGCCCACATAAGCTCTCCTCACGCAATGTCCAGCTTCCAGTAGAGCTCATAAATTGGCCCGTAGAAGTCATTAAGTCTGTCTGCCATTTTAGCTGCGGAGCGCGTGCGCACACACACCTCTTTATTGAATTCACAAATGACCTGTTTGAAGTGCTTTGTGTGGATCAAAGGTCACGTAGTACGATTATTACGTAGGATGATGACCGAGATATGTTGTGAAAAAGCTTCCGCTCGGGTCGATAAGTCCAAGGCTGCTGGCTATTTTTTTTCTTTCGTCAGGGTCAGACCAGGGTGTTCATTGAAATGTCTATGCTGCTCGCTAAGTCAAGGTCAAAGTTTAGTGGTGAGTTAACCACTGACTTTGGGGTAAGCAAATAGGTGAGAAACAAGCACATTTTTATTGAGGAAATGCTTTGAAACAGTTAGGGAGCTATTCACATGGCTGGGCTAATGTCTTTATTTTCCAAGCGATCCTTTCACACCATTACTGGTTTTATTGTGGTTGGTTTCTACTTCCTTATTTTGTTTCAATGTTGTACAGGACTCGCAGCTGGTATTGACAAACGTTCCGCCAACTTTGTTGTGAATCCAACGTGGCCTTGAGGCCCATCCGTCCGTCCGTCCGTCTGTTTGGAACAAGCAGCACTAAATAGATATTAGATTCAAGATCAAGCTGTTTGAGATGCAGTCCATCAGCAATGCAATGTATATTACCAGCATTACAATTTGTTTTTAAAGAATTGTGAACTTTTACTTTTATGACAAGCGTATTTTTGAAATGACTTTGAATAGTTTTGTACAGTTCACATGGGGACAGTGGATTTATACTAGCTTGCTGGCTTGGTTGGTGTTAAGTATAAATTGCTTTCACATGACTTTCCCCACTTGACCTTAGGATCTACTCCTCTCAGGTGATCACTTGCATGTCTTTTATTTTATTTGGCTTTTGAATTGGGAAATGAGTGTAAATATACAGAAGAGTAGCATTTCAGGTCTCACTGTTTTGTTCAATTTGAGCCTTTCTTTGTGTCGCTTCAAGTGAGCGGGAAGCCAGTTCTTGTATCATTCTGGCATTGGGTTCCCATGGAGCCTGTGGAGAATGAACAATGTTCTAAACCAGTTTTGTCTGCTGGAACGACTGGGTCTTTCGAGAAAACGGAACGATTTGTTTGTTTCTTTGGGGAGGTTTGATGCAAGTGGGACATTATTGTCATTTTTCCAGAAATGAAAAAGTGTAAACGTATTTACTGACGCTTATATGAACTTACACTTTGGTATTATTTTTGTGTAATACAACAATAACTAACATTTTTCATATGTTATTTTTTTGGGTGTCTTAGCCAAGCTTACAGTGGGACATTTAATGTTTGTTTTCCTTTTTTAATTTTTTTTTTTTTTTTTTTTAGAGTTCCATCAAGCAACAATGGACCAGGCAAGGTCAACAATAACTAAAATTGTGAGTGTTTTTACATTCATTATTACAGGTTTGTCTTGTTTATGTGGCGCTTTGATCCGTGAGCAAAGAAAATAGCCCTCAAACGTGCTATTTAAAACAAAAGGGATGCACCCAGCGCTCGCTCGCTCACTTCAGACAAATACCGTATTGAGTTGAATGGGCGGAGGGGGTCTTAACATCTATTTTAGAGTAAATGACGTTCTTCTCTTTCTACTGTAGTTTAATGGAGAACCACATTCGTATACACGTTTCAACTTGACCCAGAACATGGAAGGTGACAACAGTCACGTGGAGATGAAGCTTTCATCTGACATGGATGAAGAAGTCGGTGAAAACGGAGTGGGGGCCCACCTCAATCATAACTCCAATCACAAGTCCTACATGACTTCAAAATTTGGACGCACTCCTAAGAACCTTTGCTTCATGCTAGCAAGCATCCTGCTCATCTTCATCATCGGTAAGCCGCGATTTGTGACTTGGTTCTTCCGACGGAAATTGAATTCCAATGGAATTGGGCTGTTTTGTAAAACATGAACGAAAAACAGAATCTATTTATTTGCAAATGCTGAGATGAACTACTGCTACTTTCAGGGTACTTGATTGGCTACATGGTCCATCGCAAAAACGATTTGCCCGTCAGCTGCGAAGCCCGCGTAGAAATGTCTGAAGTGCCCGTCGTGCACGAGACGGGGGCCGCTCCCATCATGGCCTGGAGTGATGTCAAGAATGCATTTGCCCAGAAATTGAGTACATCCAACTTCCAGGTTGCCTTCAGGTGAATTTCAACCACATGAGACCGTTTCCATCGTAAGAAAATTCCGTATCCGAAATACGCACACATTTTTCTTTTTCCTAGTGAGGTGTCAAGTGACAACCATCGGGCTGGTTCCTCAGGTGATGAAGCTTTGGCTGACAAGGTTATCAAGAAGTTTCAAGAGTACGGCATGAAAACCTGGACGGACGAGCACTTTATTAAAGTTCAGGATCGCCCGCGTTTTGGCTCCAACAAAGTTATTTTCAAGAATGGCAAAGAAGAGCGCCCTGAAGGATTTCTGTCCTATAGCGCTAATGGAACTGTAAAGGTACCTACTCGGGATTTGTCTTTTTTTTTTTTTAAATCATTTTTAATTGAAAGATAATGTCTGTAATGCAAAGCAACAATTGGATGTGATAGTAGGAGAATTTTCTCTTTTTTTTTTTGTCTCACGCAGGGAAGTGTCCTGTACGCCTCCTATGGACAGGAAAGTGACTTTCGATTGCTTCGAGTCCGAAACATCAACATGAGCGGCAGAGTTATGTTGGTCCGAGCTGGGAAGATCAGCTTTGCGGAAAAGGTGGGTTGGTGCCCTCTGCCTAAACTAAATTATGTTTTATAATTGCCAATCAATGTGTTGTGTTTCCAGGTAGCCAATGCTGCCAAGATGAACGCCTCTGCTGTACTGATTTATCGAGACCCTGCCGATTATCCTTCTGAAGCCACCACTCATCTTTTTGGACATGTGAGATTTTCTTTGGACACCAGAGATTATCATGCGCTTGTTTGTGCAATGCACTGCTGATCTGCCTCACCTTGTTTGTTCTCTAAGGTCCATTTGGGTTCAGGTGATCCCTATACCCCCGGCTTCCCTTCGTTTAACCACACCCAGTTTCCACCCGCTGAGTCGTCAGGTCTGCCAAGTATCTTGGCTCAAACCATCACAGCACGCACAGCCACCAGCATTCTTGAGTAAGGCTTAAAAAAACTTTTTGGAAAACAGTTAAATATTAGTAAAGTTCACCCGCTTGGGTAATGATTACTGTGTGATAGTCCAAACCTTTTCCTGTACACAAATATTGAAATGTAACAGCCACTTGTCAAGCAATTGTATGTATTGTCTTCAAATCTATTTCATCTTCTCTCACAGACATTTAGAGGGTCAGAATGCACCAGAGGAGTGGGCCGTTTTCTACAAACTTGGAAGCGAGAGCGATGTCATTACTGTGGAGGTGAACAACGTTGTTACTGAGAAAAAGATCAACAATGTCTTTGGTGTCATCGAAGGCTTTGTGGATGCAGGTGCTTACGAGATTTCTCTTCACCAAGCGAGATACTGAATATAACTAATATGTTCCCATTGAGTATCATAAACGACTTGCCCGCGTTTTGATTATAGACCGCTATGTGGTTATCGGTGCCCAGAGGGATGCTTGGGGTCCAGGTTTTGCCGCATCGACAGTTGGCACCGGTGTTCTGTTGGAAATGGCTCGTTCAATCTCAGAAATGCTAAAGAAGGGTAAAATGTTTGTGACTTTCACTGCTTATTGTCTGTAGTCTACTAGAGCCGAACCTTTTTTTTTTTTTTTTTTTTCATGCTTTAAATAGATGGCTTCAAGCCAAGGAGGAGCATCGTGTTCGCTAGTTGGAGTGCTGGAGAATATGGAAGCGTTGGCGCCACCGAGTGGCTGGAAGTGAGAATGACATGCAACAGTTTGCTTGGGAATGATACTGGGTACGGGCGATCTTCAATACCGTGACGTGTTTCTTGTTTGCAGGGCTATCTTTCTTCTCTTAGTACAAAAGCCTTCTCTTACATCAACCTTGATGGCATTGTTGCCGGTATGTACCATTGTTTTTATTTATCATTTCAAACCTGAAGACTATTTACTACTTGTGCAGATTTGTACATTTTTCCGGATTAATAAATAAATAAATAAATAAACCCCTTTCCAGGCCACAGTGGGTTTAAAGTATCAGCAAGTCCGATGATGCACAGCTTGATTGAACGCACACTCAAAGAGGTACATTTTTCATCACAGT
Organism: Syngnathus scovelli; assembly: GCF_024217435.2. Lineage (NCBI taxonomy): Eukaryota > Metazoa > Chordata > Actinopteri > Syngnathiformes > Syngnathidae > Syngnathus > Syngnathus scovelli. The sequence goes on along the minus strand of NC_090863.1, from coordinate 12,955,530 downwards.
ATTTTTTTAGGGGAGTTCCCAACGTGAGATTAGAATTGTGCTTTTTTTTTTTTTTTTTTTCCCCCTCCTCAGGTGAGCCTCCAGAACAAGGCTGTGTCCCTCTTTTCTCAATTTGGAAAGGGCAACTGGGAATCTAACATGTATGTTTACTGTTATGAACGCCACAACTGTGTGCTACTTTTCCAGTGTATAAACTGGCCGTCCACATTGAGAAATCTTCATGTCGATTTAGGTTGGAACCTCTGAAGCTGGATGACGCCGCTTATCCTTTCATTGCCTTTACCGGCATTCCATCCCTGTCGTTTCGATTCACTTCCGCCTTTTTAGTAAGTCAGTTCCTGGTGCGATATCTCAAGTCTAAGGTATCCTTGTGCAAATCTGTGCCATTTGACTGGCTGGATTTGGTTTGGGCTGCTCCTCCTCTAGGATTATCCGTATTTTGGCACATTGATGGATACCCAGGAGAGGTTGATCGCTGTCACGTCCAACCAGCATCTGCAGCTGGCTGAAGCAGCTACCAAGTTTGCAGGTCACATAGTGCTGAGGTTGATCCACGACCACCTGCTGCAGATGGACCTGTTAAAGTATGACAAGATTATTCGTACTCATGTGGCTCAGATTAACAGGAAAGTCAACACCGTACAAAGGGTAGGTGTTTTTTTCCTTCATCAACTCCCAACAGTCTTCACAAGCATTCAGAGGGAAGAAAAAATGGAAATAGGCAAAACAAATCAGAACTGTTCTTGTTTATTCATCCCACGTGTCCAGATGCAGCCTAACCTGGTCCCCACATCAGTGCAGTGGTTGATGTCGGCCTCTGGCTCTTATAGTCGAGCCTCTCGTAACCTTATGAAAGACATCCAAAACAGTGACTTGAGCAACATTGAGATGTGCCGGATCTACAATGACCGCATCATGTCGGTAAGTGAATGCACAAAGAAAACATACGGTCGGTCGGTCACATTGACAAAAGTCGCTCATGCTGCATTCCGTCGCTATGCGCAGGTTGAGAGGAACTTCTTGTCAGCGTACGTTTCGGCGAAAGAAAATCCTTTCCGTCACATCCTGCTCGGCTCTGGTCCGCACACACTCAAAGGGCTGTCCAACCATCTCGACGCCCTCAGAACACAGAGCCCAGAAGCTGATGTCGACCAGTTCCGCAACCAGTTTGCTTTGGCCACCTGGACAATTCAGGGTTGTGCCACTGCATTAACAGGGGACATGTGGTCACTTAACAATGAAATCTGAATTCTTTTCACCCTGTGCTATTCCCTTGATAACATGATCAATAATAATGCTAATAATGATAATCATCATCTATACCAGGTAGAGCTGCCTCATCTCTTTGAGGTCACACACTTCAAATCAACACAATACATTTTCGCAGTATTTTCTTTGAAACGTTGGTCCATTTAAAGAACATTTCAAATATGTGGCGTTCACGTCATCACATTTGATTACTGCTCGGTGCTATTAGCAAAAAGCGCAAAAATCCAGTGTGAGTGCACAACACCTATATAGCTCGACTCAGACTCGCAAAACAAATATACAGACCAGAGATCAATAGCGTAGTGTTTTGCATTTCTTTTAACGCATACCTCGCCATCCTTCAAATCGATCGGTAACTGTGTTTACCGCGAAGAAATATCCTCGTATTCACTATTGCGGGCGGCAATTACAAGGTGGCACTGAAACAGAAATATCTTATTTAATCATCAGTGACAGGGTTCACTATGACTATATCTATTTTTAATTGCCTTTAATGGAAAATGTATAATTATCGGGAGCAGTGTCTTTCATAATTATGACAGTTATACTGTCGAAATGACAAAAGCAGCATCTGCTAAATGAAGTGTACACACATCAACAGCCAGCACTGAGTGAGTTCGCCTTTGGTGCCGGATTGAAGCTGCTCCTCCTCAAAACTCGAGCTCACGTGTGCGTTTCTCATCCTGGCGGCCATTATTGGAAGCAGCGTCTTCCGTAATGTGCAAATGAAGAAGGTAGTTTTTGCCTACCAGTGTGTGTCTGTATCGGAGGCAGTGCCCTCCATATTTCACTGTAGGAGTGGATGTTTATGTTATCGGGGGCAGTGTTTCCCATAATTTTTGTATATATATGAAGTCAATGACATCATCAGCTCAATTCATTATCTTGCTCAAATTAAGATCTTCTCTACGTACTACGTCCTTTCCTCACATAGCCAATGTGTTTGTGTTTTTTTTCGTTCTTTTGCATTAAGGGGAGTGATCCGCATGTCTAAGTTTCACTCTGGGTTTCGTTGAGGCGGCATTTTTCCTCTCATTTCAAATCAGCGATAGTATGTTGATTTCTCATAACCGATGTGATTCCCCCGTTGAGAAAGACACATGTTACAGATCTGTTTGCTGTAGTTTCACAGATGTTTGTCTTCCTATGGAGTGGGTCACTTGTGCCTTTTGTTTCATGAATGCATCTTAGCTTCGGTTTTCCAAGGCTATAGAATGTTCATTTTAATGATTGTCTTTGACCCCCACTCAAAGGCCTGCTCTGCTCAAATCAAAGTTATTGATGCAAAACATCATCACAATTTTACAGTTGGTAATGCTGTTAGTAGTCTCACAAGAGAAGAACTGAAATGATAATGATTTATACACAGAAAAGTAAAGCTGAATTTACATTATTTTAGCTCACTAACCTTAAAATGATCCGGTGTTCGGTACTCACAAGTTGACCGATAGCTAATGCGCCAATTAAACTGATAAAGTGATCAATTGTAAAAGAAAAGAATTTGTTTTAAAAATGCATTTGCCATATGTACATGCAGTTTGCGTCTCATTTTCCATTTCTGTTCCGCAATAAAAAACTCACAAATGTTCCTATTTGAACTTGGAATATGATTGAATCTAATTATGTGGATAAATGTATGAATCTCAAACATATTCTCCTTTTTATCCGTTCAATAACTTTTTATTTGGAGGCCTCATTATTTGTAGTCAATGCAAGCTGAGATCAACGAGTGATATTCATTCATTTTTGTAGTTGCAAGGTAGTGAAAGAAATTTCGTATTTCGCCAGATGATGGAGACAAAGTTAACGATGTTGTTTCTGGAAAAATGATTGACGCGCGACCTCGCAGGGATAATCGCCATTGAAAATGGATGGGGAAAATGTAGCGTAATCGTTAAGTGAACTGGAGACAGCCAGTCGTCCATGGTTTTGAACGTGGAAAGGAAGCCCAGTTTTAGCATTATTAGCACTATTCACAGAAATTATAGCAAAAGAGAGAAAAAACAAACTAGGCTTATTTTAGATTCTTGGACAGCCACTCATTTTTTTGCTGACAAATTTAGTCAAACTCCACTTTCACACCGCGCACGTTTCTCATGAAATAAAAGCACAAGAATAAATACAAATGAAATATCCAAAGTTAACGTACGATCGATCACACGATGGCTAAATGAGCTGCATTCAGTAGAACCCGAAAGGGAAACTGCCATGTTCCTTTAAGAGTAGGACCAAAGCGTGAATGCAGATCAGAAGTAAGGTACACAGATACTTGACGTCTCACTTGGTTCCGGTTACAAACAACGCTTAAATAATACAAGATAAAACAATAAGAGGTCGGTGTGATTTGCATTTGCTATGAAATGTTGACATAATGCGTACGTTGAAAAGAAATGTTGAAATGTCATATTGGGCACTGAATTCAGGTTCATAAATCCCTGGCGGTGTGGAACCTCTCGCCATTTAAGGACGATCTTTGAACAGCACAAAGACGCCTCAGAAGAGACGCCCGCCGCTGAAACTCTTGTCTTTTTGGAACACGACTCTCATTTCGAACAGCAGAACAATTCTACATATTGAGCAGCGAATATATTCGAGCATTGTCTGAGCGCTGAAAGCGTTCCAATGCCGCCTCAGTCGTCGTCAGTTTGTATGCAGCAGGCGTGCCGGGCGGGCTGTCAGGCACGCCGGAACAGGGTCTGACAAGTGACACGAGCCGAGCGAGCGAGCGAGATTGACAGGTACGTGCACGCGTCTCAATTATCAACTGGCATTAAACGTGTTTACACAATTGGCAATTGATTAGTCCCGCAACGCGCTGCAGCTTTACTTTGTAAGAACCCCACCTGAAGTTTAGGGGACTTAAAGGCGCCAATCGCCAACAGGTAGATAGGTAGGTAGGTAGGTGAGTGAGCGAGCGGTGCTGTCCGTATACTGAGTTGTGAAATAAGTCGACGACGGCACTTTGGCACACTTTTACAATCTGGCACACTTGTATATTGAAGTAACTTTTCAAATGAGTTTGAAGAAAGCAATTAAGAGTTGCAAGAGCGGGATCAACCGGAGCATGAAATCTTCTTTGGGTGATGTGCATGCTGAAACAAATGAATCCCATGCAAGCGAGTTGTACGCATGTATGTGTATGTTTCGACGGGTCAACTTGAGATGCATCAAATAATACGAACTGGCGGATTGTCGCGTTCATTGTTTAACCGTGAATTCGTCGTTGAAATGGTTTTCATTAGAATTTCACCAATTTCTTAGAGCAACAAAACAATGATCACCATTTTTTTTTACTCATGTCATAGACCAAACCAGTAAGTGAGTCATAATTAATTTGCTTTTGACGCTGTCAATTTTAAATGAGGTGTTGTTTTTAATTAAAGGTGTAAAAATTAAAACATGTATTTAAATATGATTAACAATCAATAAAATAATAGTGAGATTAATCTAATATTCAAATACTCCGTTGCAGAGTTAATGCAAAACTTGAGTTTCAGAAATCCCATGAAAAAAATCAGCCTGGGTCGTTCCAAGTAAAAAACTCCAAGTAGGCTTGGTGGCAGGAGTGATCTTGCACATTTAAGCAAGGATCTAGTCTGGTGTTCAAATATGGTATATATTTACGTATCATGTTGCTCTTGTTGTGTCTGAAAATACAAAACTAAACTGTTTAATTCTGTTCCACCGCTTTTTACCTAGAAAGAGGACATGCAGTTTGGCCTTTGGGATGTTTTCTTGTTCCTGCTTGTTGTAACTAAATCCATTAGCTATGACTTCCTGATGTGACCCTATCAAATACAATGCCTGAGGGCCATAGAACAAAGCGCTCTCCTTCCTTCCTTCCTTCCTTCCTTCCTTCCTTCCTTCCTTCCTTCCTTCCTTCCTTCCTTCCTTCCTTCCTTCCTTCCTTCCTTCCTTCCTTCCTTCCTTCCTTCCTTCCTTCCTTCCTTCCTTCCTTCCTTCCTTCCTTCCTTCCTTCCTTCCTTCCTTCCTTCCTTCCTTCCTTCCTTCCCCTCACCTCAGCTCAGCTCAGCTCAGCTCTGCTCAGCCTTGCTATTGTAAATCACACACATCATTTTCACGTCTTCAAGCTGACGTAATGTCCCGTCGTTATCAGTCAAAGTAATAACGACGCTTTTATCATTGTTTCCTTGCATTCTATAATCCATTTGCACGTAATGGTCATTTTTATTGGTATGGTTAAACTGTAAAATCCAATTGCCTCACTGTCTTCTGACAGGGCAAATTCCACTTTATTCTCATATCTTGGTCTGTTGCTGTATCCGTTTGATGAACAACAAATTGATGACGCCCCAATGTTGTGGAATTGATTTTTGGCTCCGTTTTGAGGGAACTGTGGCAAAATGGTGCAAAACTGTTTCCACCATTCCAGTTTTTGTCATTTATAGGACATTCCATTAGTTACTGAAATGAGACAGCCAATACTGGCCATCATGGGACGTAAAGGTAGTTAAGCACAATCACTGGCACCAAGTCAGTCATTTTTCTCAATTTCCTCACTGAGGCTTGATTTGATTAGAGATGGACAGCCTCAGCCTTCATTTGCTTGTCACGGGATGGTTTCAGTAAATTCACCCGTGCCTTGTTTCAAATTCTGAAGAGTATGAAGACTGCTCGTCACTGGTTGAGAGCCATTGTCATACGATCCAAAACACACCTTTTTTTTTTATTAAACATTTTCAGTCGTTCCTATGGGCCAAGTGTTAGGAAACGCTAATCTGCTTGTCATCCTGTCTCTTATCAGCAACCATCTACTGAATAACCATCAGTCACAAAAGTCCCGGTGTATAATGTGATGTTACGCAAGTCAAACACTTTTATTAGCAAAAATTCAACAGCACCATCAATTTTCACAGACTTCTCTGATTTGAAAGGATCAAATATTGCTTCATGTTTTGCTCCTAATCAGCTGTGTAGTCGGGTCAACTCGTGCAACTTCTTAATTGAGGTAAAAAAAAAAAAAAAAAGACCGCAGAGTTGCACTTCCTTCCTGCACGAAGCAAACATTTGACTGCATTTCAAAGTGACTTGAAAACATTCCTGTGGTGAAACTTAATAACGATAAAACATGCCACCGACGTTACTCGGAAATGCTAAGATGGAAATGCTGTATTCTGTCAAAAACGAAGCGACAATGAACATTAATTCCAAAAAGGCTCTGCCGTATTACTTTTCGTAGTCATTTTTATGCCATTCTGAAAAAGATCATTCTTATGAGGATATTGAATTGTCATCCGTTATAGTGCTTCTGCTATATGATAACATGCTTGCCTCGGCGGTGTAAATAACAGTAATAGAGGCGACAGGACTCCCTGCAGTCGAGACTTTCAGAAAGCGGATAATGTTCACGTCTCCCACAGTGTATCGTCTTTGACCACCAGTCTTTTTTTTTTTTTTTTTTTTCCCCCATCACTTTTCTATATGAACTGAGCTATCAATGCCAGCATTTCTTAGCTCTTGAGATTAAACAGTTTGTAGTAGGCTGAGCTGTCAATCAGTTGTGTTTGTTAGATTATTATTATTATTTTTTTTTTTTTTATGAGAGCCTTTGTGCTGAGAGGTGTCATGGTTATTTGGAAAAACTGGAGCAGTGACTGCAATGAAAGAATAAAAGAGAACATGAGAGGTAGGCACATTATTCTTGAGCTCGTTTAAATCCACTTTCAAAGGCACTTGTGTTGTTTGCCTGTATCACATTTTCCTATTGTTGGCAAGTGAGTTGTTTCAATTTTTAAGCTTTGGATTACAAACTTTATACGGTGGCACTCTTACCGGCGTATATAATGTTACGCAGCAGGTTTTGTCGTGTTCTAACGTCATTGGTGACACCAGTGTGAATTTTTCCACTCTGAACTTTGAATTTTGACATTTAAAATGTTTTACTATTGTAACTCAAATCAGCACAGTATTCACTCTGTTACATTTGTGTTTTGTGTGGCTGTTTTGGTTTGTCTGTTGACTTATTTTTGGTCTTTTGGTTTTGGAACTCTTTGCGTGTTTACGTGTCAGGGAAGGCTCTAAAATCATAAAGGACCTGCTTCCTGTTCAGCCCACTGACGTGGTTGCATAAAAGAGCTCTATTATGTGACATTGCAGCTGACTGCTTTTGACTCACTCGTGTTAGTAAAAGGTCCATGTGGACATTTTCGCTTCATGAATACTAGATGATTTGTATTTATTCATGAAATACGGAGTGTGTCCAATTCTGCACTGTGTCAACGCGTACACAATTCCGTGTGTGTTTTCCCTCACACAAAGACTTCATTTGTGGAGCAAACATAGTGAAGAAGTAAACTTGGTATTTCAACAGCTCGTGGGATTTTTGACTCATCTGTCTACTTGATTTGGTATTGGTCCCGGTTTGTTAGTGCGAATCGGATGGATTCATTCATTCATTCACAATCACTCTGGCATTTCTGCCCACAGCCCACAGACTTAGATTGGAACAATGTCAACACAATTCATATCCAGCACTGGAAATTGCGTTATGGGCTATGCTGCAGCTAGTCATGCAGAGCAAATAACTGCTCTTGTCAACACTCTGTCACGATGTGCTTAGAGTATTTAAGTGTGTGTGCGTGCGTGCGTGTGTGTGTGTGCGTGTGTTGGGGTGACGCTTTGCTTTCTGTATGCACACGCTCACTAGGAAATTTTCCCAAATTTCCAACAAAAACATATGACTGGACTTTTATAGTACGTTATGGAATACAGTGAAAAAGGGGTAAAAGTTTTACTTTGGCACTACCTTGTGGAATTTAGGTGGTATTGTCGGCCGCTTTTGAAATGTCCGGATTTGTTGTCTGTTCTTGAATAAACCTCATTTCCCTTACGTTCATTAGTGCGAGTAAATGTCAAAAGGTAAAATGAGGTATTGATTTCTAGAATTTAGTTTTATTGATTTAATCCAGTGCGCATTTGCTTAGCTGTGTATGATGTCAGTTTGTGCTTGCTTGTTATAAGGTCTAGTATACTCTCTACTGTAGCAGGGGTTAAATAGTTAGGTTAAATGCAATTTACAGTTTTTTTTCTATATGAGTAAGATGTTCTACTCTTGTAAAAATCTGTCCACAATGAGTGATATATTTTAGTTTATATTAGACTTTTTTTTCTATTTATTTTCAGGAAATGTACACCTGGACTCCTTTTAACCAATGAATGAAGATGAAATCACCATGCGGCCTCGTAGCTGGGCAAATGGATTGGGGGCCTTGACTAAGTTCGTCTGACCTTTTGTCATCAACCTGACATCAGCATCTGTTGCGGACACCTGCGGGCCTTAATATTACAGGTAAGAATCTTTTCTTTGTCACAATCTTTGTGGGTCATGCTCACACAACGCTTGTGTCTCCAAGACCTTAGTTCAAAGAAGGTTGGTTAAGTGGGCCTGTCTGGGGCAAGAAAATGCTTTACACTGTATTGTACATTATTTGTGTCACCATGTCAGAATGGCTTCTTTTAAATGTGTGAATCAGCTCACTTTTCACAAAGTTGCAGTTAAACACAGAAGTGTCATGCTAATGGGGAAAAGATGAATATGGACGGATGTGGACATCATGGAGTCGACTGAAAGCTCCTAAAATAGCAGTACCATTGAGTGTCTCTGAATGCTTGGAGGGCCTTGGGGGCTCAGACTGACAGAGTAGACAGAGGAGGAAAGGGAGCCTCCCTGAGTCCGCGTGTGTGTTTTTTTGGGGGGGGTCATGTAAGAAGCAAGACAGTGTTATTTTAACCCTGAACATAGATCCGGCTGTCACACAATACCGCCCACTGCTGTACTAATTTCTTCCTACACTAAATATGTGAACCTTTTTATTTTTTTTGAAACGCATCAACTAGTTTCCATTATTGCTCAACTTTTTTCGCAGCCCCAGTATGTTGATTGAAAAGTGCAATCTTAAGACCACAATGTGTTGTCGTCTTTCTTATCTTCTGCTCTGCTCAGTCACTCACCTCATGGGAGTTGCAGATTGCATATTGACCACATGAACGTGTACACGGACGGACACACGGAAAGAAGAGTGATGATGCAATATTGTAGTGACGTGAATGACACCGTATCACTGCACACGCACGACACACCCACTGTATAGTGTTTGACACACAATAGGAAAGCTTTTGGAACCGGGAAGCATTTTTTGAATTATGTAAGTTAGATGTTTATTATTATTTTTGTTATTATTATGATTATTTTGAACTGGGAAGAATTGATGTGAGTTTATTATTATTTCAACCCTCTGCATGACATAGACGAACATGCAGGCACCCAGATGGCAGTGAAACGCAGAGAGCTTCATCTCCTGAAGACTTGCAAAGCTCATCACCTGCGACCTTGGCATAAACACGCATAGCTGAGGCTTTGGGGCTCTCCGGTCATACATTTGTCCCCCTAATCCTGCCGGCTAGCAGGCTTGGGATCGCCGCTTAAATCCCACCTGTTGAGCCTGAAGGGGCACGGGAAAGCCAACACCTCCCACGCTCAACCTTTCCTAGAAAGACAGCGTGAGAGCGGAGAATTGTGTAGCATACATCGTACGCAGGCGCATGGAGCTGAAGTGGAAATCTCTGCCAGCAACTCATACTGTGCTCTTCATTGTAAATGAAATCATTAGGGTGTTGAACTTCAATCATTCAATTCAACGGTCCATTTTCCATTTGCTTGTCACCTTTGCTTCAAAAGCTGCGCGTGGGCTTTTTTCACAACGTAGCAGCTGCGCTGATAACATTTCCGACGCGCCATCGTATGGAAAGAGAAGGCGTTTAGATGTTTTAACAGGCTCTGCTCAAGTTGCCTGACAAATGAAGCTGTTGGGTTCATTGGAGATGGCCCCCAGGATTTTTGCCTCAAGACTTTTTCCAGGTTTCGCAATGACAGTTTGTCAAGTCTGGAATCAATGACTAAACTCTACGGTTTAGTGGGTACAGTCAAGATTCAAGAGTTTTTATTCTCCATGTTTGAGCATGCCAAACAAGGAAGTATAGCCTCTGCTGGGTCTATGTGGCCGGTCCATTTCAGGTCCCGAGAGATTGTGGTTTCCAGGAACTCGAAGGTGTCTGTGGAGAGAATAGTATTACTGCGGATAGTGAGGGGTGAAAGTGGTGAAGGGTCTCGCCTGAAGTCCACTGTCATCAACACGGTCTTGAGCGGGTTCAGCTCCAGGTGGTTTTGGCCGCACCAGTGGACCAGCCGCTCCACCTCCTGTCTGTACACAGTCTCATCACCGTCCTGGATCAGTCCAATGAGAGTGGTGTCGTCTGCATAGCTTCACAGGAGAGTCACCTGAGGAGAAATCGTTGGTGTAGAGAGAGAAGAGCAGTGGGGAGAGGACGCACCCCTGAGGGGCGCCAGTATCGGTGGTCCGGGTGTCAGATGTCATGCTCCCCAGCCTCGCACGCTGTCTCCTGTTGGTCAGGAAGCTGGTGATCCACTGACAGGTGGAGGATGTCAGGAGCGATGGTGTTGAACGCCGAGCTGAAGTCCACAAACAGGATCTTGGCGTACGTTCCTGGGGAGTCCAGGTAGTGCAGGATGTAGTGCAGTCCCGTGTTGACCGCATCATCCACCGACCTGTTTGCCCGGTAGGCAAACTGGAGGGGGTCAAGCAGGGGGCCCGTGACATCCTTCAGGTGGTTCAGCACTAACCTCTTGAAAGATTTCATGACCGCAGATGTCAGAGCGACAGGTCATTCAAACCTGTGATGGCGGAGCTCTTGAAGCACGAGGGCACCTCACGCAGTACACATGTACTAAGTTCATCTTGTTTTTCCTTTTTTAAATCACTTCACTGGTTTCTTTTATATCAAAGAAATTATTTTAAGTTCATTACCTGACGTGTTTCGGCGCTTTCTTCCGCCTTCATCAGAGTGTCGTGCGTGATTTGATGGAGTTGCACTGACACTGTCAATGTCTCTAACTCGACTTGCTCGTCGTGTACGTATGTACATGTAGAAATAAGATTGTACGTCACAAAATGATGCAATGATGATGTAGCTGATGCAGGCAGATGTAAACCAAATCTGATTGGCTGAGCTACAGCTTGACCAATAACAATCACCCATGTAGGTTTTCAACCGCATGCCAGAAAACAAAGACAACAAATTCTGTCAATATTTGTGTTTTGCGTACTTCTAATTTTTTATTATAAAAAAAAAAAAAGAAAAAAAAGTGAGGTGCTCATGTGACGTTAGCTCAAAGAGAAGCAGAGCCAAGAGATGAAATGGGAGCAAAAAGCTAATGCTGCTCAGCGAACCGTAAATTACCGGCCTGAGGACATCAACAAAACTAGACACGAGGGAGGGAGGCAGGGAATTCGGCCTCACTTTGAGGAGGGGAAATAATAAATAGCCAATGTACATTCAAATAAGTCTCATGTGGGTCCTGCTGTCATTTCAACTCGTATAACTTGGGAAAGACAAACCCAGCATCCAAATACACAAACTTGGATGCACACACACACACGACACTTTTTTTATTCTATTATCTACATCCAGATGTTCATTCAGTGCAGACCCAGATGGTCGGTTGTGGGAGAGGTGTTTTTGACCCACGCACACACAAAGCAGCATAGCAAGGGTTTTTATTTTTTATCCCTCTCAGATGGAAGATTAACTCTGGGCTCCCGATCCTGTTACTCTTGTCCCGCCTCCTTCTCCCTCATGCGTGACTTGCCTTGCCGCCATTGGCCCCCTCTAAAATGGATCGATGCTGACTCTGGCGGGGGGATTTTGCCATGCTAATGGAGGAAGCTGCCACCCACCAAATCAACGGGGGGTGTGGAAATCAGGTTAAAGCGGTCCCGATTCAGAGGAGGGAAGAGAGGACGACGACGACAACAACAACAACATGGGATTATCAATCAGCCGAGCAATCAGGAAGACTGTATAAATCAAAGCGGCATTTAATAGCCCCAGGCTGTATTTGCGTCTTTCTGGACCGTCGTACATCAGGCAAGCAGAAAATTACTCGTTACTCATGACAGGAACACGGAGACAAAAATGGAGAGCGGAGCATTGCTGGATATGAAAGAAGACCATACGTCAGCACTTCAACATTTCAATGGACAAGCCAGAGGGACGGTGTCAAAGAAGATGAGTTTGACGCAACACTGGAAATGGAGCCTTTAGGATCTCCAACTTTCGGTGCCACACATGGCCTCCTGACTTCAGCTCTCCAACCCAGCCAAGAGGACCGACCCAAGTGAGTGATTTCGATGTGTGGGCGGAGGAACAATGAGCACCAGATGAATGTGATCAGCTTTGAACCATCCGGGAAGTTCATATCCCCGACGGCAAATTTGCGCCGGGAGCATACCTTCTATTCATCTTCAGATATTCTGTAGCTCGGCCAAGCCCAAGTTTGTGGCTCCATTTTGCGTTTGTAGACGTTTCCCTCCCTTTCCCAAGCTCACCAGAATGCTCCATCAAATCAGCGATTGCAAAGACCAGCACCTGGGCAGTGAGCGCAGCCGTTACCACTGAACCATGAACTCTTTGTCTAAGCTGACTCAACCAAAAACAAGGACCACAATGAAGGTGGGACTATCGCAGCGCAGCATATAAACAAAGTCCAAGCTATGCAAAAGCAGTCAATGTTGGTCACTGGATGACAAGCGGAAGGAAGACGTTGGCGGACTGAGCCGGCTTCGACGGACTTGAGCTGGCCTGGCTGGACGTGGAAGCAAATATCAATCCGATGTGAAGGTGCTGCCATGGGGGAGACGGCAGAGTACAAGCGGCTGCAGGAGACTTTAGAATCTGACTGCCGCTGCCCAAGCGACGATGATGAAGAGGTACATCATTATGCAGCTGTTGCCGTATGAATAAAGTTGCATTTTATTGTCCATGACACTTGATCATGTAAAGATGAGAGAGCAGAGGGCAAGTCGATGGAAGATTCCGATGGCTTAATACAAAACCCTGACTTTTAGCTCTGAGTTTACTACCTGCAGCTAACGAGGAATAAGACGCATATTTCTTTGTCATTGTTTTTGTTGTTGGTAGTTTTGGCGTTAGATTTGCTGCCACCTAGTGGCACTAGTTTGCAGCAGCAGATTGACACTGACCATTAAAGTAATCCTCACTGGTCCAATCGCCTTAGTGATGAGGCAGCTGGCACCATTGTGATGCATTCCTTGCACTGATATTCAAGCCGTGGATGTAAATCACAGCCATGAGCCACACCACACAACGCAACGCAACGCAACACTCCATGTTGCTTTGTTACTGCCAAATGGGTGGATTGCTGTGTTGTCATGGCAATTTATACACGCCTATCACCAAATCTGAGAAATCTTTTTGGTATTACCGTCTTTGCGTTGCATCCTGATGAACCAACTTCATGTTAGTTTTTTTTTTTTTTTTTTTGGTGCTATTTTGTTGTTTTCATGTCACATTCTCAAGAATTTTTATTGGCCATGTTTGAGCATGCCAAACAAGGAATTTGACTTGGGTACATCTCTGTTCAACATTTAGGTGACTAACACTGTGCGAAAATGGACAAATATTCTCATTCTGCGTAATTAACACGTTTTAATTTATACATACTATATATACGTGTATATTTTTCTCAATCTAACCACTTTATATGATTGGATTGAATCGATTGATTGGATTGAAAGAAGCTTTGCGTCAGTTAGGAAGGAGCTGCTAAGCGTTTGTTTTTAGTCAGCCAAATTGGAGAGAGAGAGAGATAACATTTTTCGAAGATGAGAAGCAGGAAATATTGCATCTCAGAAGAGGGAGTTATTTTCTCGGAGATATGTTGCACAAAAAAAAAAGAAGAAAAAAAAGATGAAACTCTGACTGGCTGCATACCTCCAGTCTGTTTGGCTTACTGTAGGGTGATTGACCGACCGAGGGAGAAGAAATGCCTATTTTTAGCCCCACGCTGGATGGCGGAATGAAAAAGCAGACAGTAGCATGCAGAGTCATACTGCGAGCGAGCCAGAGAGAAGGAGAGAGACTTTCGCAGACCTAAAGGGACGGAGGGAGGGAGGGAGGGCACAGGCAGGAGGAGGGATTCATTTGTGAACTTCTACAAATTTTGGTTCACTGGCTCAGTTTTGCACACTGAAATGTCTCTCCTGACTCTATGAGTGAGTGGAAGGGACTTTCAGAGGGTTTGGCCTGCCATGGAATGTTGTGGATTTCGAGAGACGCCGTGTGCCTCAAAACTCGGGAGTCGGTCCACGCATTCTTTCAGACGGCGGGAAGCTCGGAATGGGAGCAGAGAGGTTCTTCTGATGCTTTGGAGGACACGGCGATACCACAAAGCACCATTTTTTGCCTCCTCGACTTCTACGGACTGAGGAATTTAGGATGCGACGCTTTGACAAGCTGACAAAGTCATTGCCCTTCCTGGCACACTTTCATGTATATCGAGTAAGTTTGTTTGGCTCGTGTAGTCGGAAAGAGTGATGTAGCTGGACCTTCATGTCCTTTTGGAGACTTGTTTTTGCACAATCTAGCTGATACGGGTCATGACTTTGGCCTTTTGTATTTCGGTGTTGGTGTCAATGTGTACATTTCTCCACCACCATGAGGAAGAAGAACTGCTATTCTGTCACGCGTGCTACTTCTGGAAGTCGACATCCTTAGGAAGTCATTAAAGTGTGCTTTTCTAGATCTATATTTAATCTGCGGACTCACTGGTTGTACGTTTGCCTGATTAGGGTTCTTTGAAGTGTCACTGAAGATGAAAACTGCACAACAGTTGTTCATATATTTATGTGGTTTGGGCTGTTGTGACGTTGCATCACACTCTGATGAGTTTCAATTGGCAAGCAATTCCAATTGGCATACTCTTTCATGTCTTGGTAAGCATAGGAATTCATTTTCTCATCAATCACAACAGTGTGTCCAGGCCCTGAAGCGTCAAAGCAGCCCCAAACTACGGAACTCCTTACGCCGTTAGTCACAGTTGGTTTTGATGGTAATGTGCTGGTGCTTGTTTTTTTTTTTTTTTTTTTTTGTCCCCACACAGTGTCGTGTGAGACGTGCTTAATACAAAATTATCAAATGGATTGAACGTCTTTGATCATTCAAAAGGGTTAAAATGCTCAGAATTTCACCTCAACAGATTTCAGTAGTCTCCCACGAAAGCAGACCGATTAGCTTTGTGTTTTCCCACAACACACATTTGCAAAATCTGCTGTGACTGTGGAAAACGGCGCTCAACGTTTTGTTCTCAATTTAACGACATGTGAGGGACCAAACCAGGAACTGAGTCATAATTAATTACTGTCTGTGCCTTTTCTGCACTGACCATTTGCAATCGTGTCTCGTTTTGAATAAAGGAATGGAAATGATTCAAACATGTTTTTAAATGCAACTCACCCGTTAATCAACAGATTATTACAATAAGCGCAAATTGCAGCCCATCACAATATTGCAGCCGGTCGTTTTTGTCCAAGCCCTTTTAGTTTTGACACGGCTGTGCAACGAGGCCAGGCAGGAAACACAGTTGCATCTTCTTCCCTGTGTGGTGAAGTAACGCATACGTGTTGACTGCGTGGGATGACGTGAAGGCCTATAACTCATGGGAAATGCTTTTTGGGCTCATATATTAGGATTGTAGATTATGGACAAGATATAACTATATAAGGCGTACTTTCCTCATTCAGAAACTGGGCAACAATATGGAATGTGAGGAAGGCACAGACTGGCTGTTGGAGCTGCTGATAGAAGTCCAGCTGCAGCAGTACTTCCTGCGAATCAGGGACGACCTCAATGTCACACGGCTCTCCCATTTCGACTACGTCAAGAACGAAGACCTGGAGAAGATTGGCATGGGTCGACCTGGTGGGAAACTGCAGATATTCTTTCAATTGTGTTTTTGCGTCTTTCTCCATTGCTGTGATATACTTCTATACTTTTTCTCTTGATTTAAAAGGGCAGAGAAGACTGTGGGAGGCTGTGAAGAGGCGGAAAGCAATGTGCAAGCGCAAGTCCTGGATGAGCAAGGTGGACACACATCTCACACACACACACACAGATACACGCACACACACACACACACACACACACACATGCGCGCGCACACACACACACAATTTCAATGCCAGTGTTATATTGAGCAGATTTTGGATTGAGCGTGTTGCTCTCTGAATGCCTCGCTAGGTGTTCAGCGGTAAGCGTCCAGATGGTGGAGACTTTCCCCAGCAGGGCCAGCCCACCTCTTCCTTCCGTAAGCTGTCTTCCACACCTCCGCTGGGCTTAGTGGAGGGGGTCCTGGCCACATATCCCGCTGTTCCTCTTGATGGCCAGCAGCAACAGGCTCTGACCTGCCTCATCTCAGAGAAGGACCTGACTCTTCTGGAAAAGCTAGGGGATGGATCTTTTGGCGTCGTGAAGAGAGGAGAGTGGCTGACTCCTGCAGGCAAGCTGGTGAGGAGCCTTTGTGCATGCGCCAAAATGTTTGCGTAGGGGGAAACTATGTTTGTGTCCTCCTTTGCAGATGAATGTAGCTGTGAAGTGCTTAAAGACCGACGTGCTCAGCCAGCCCGACGCTCTGGAGGATTTCATCTGCGAGGTCAACGCCATGCATTCGCTGGATCACCAGAACCTCATTCGCCTCTACGGTGTGGTGCTCACACACCCAATGAAGATGGTAGTGCGCACACAGAATCAATCACACTCGCAGAGGCAGGACCATGCAAACGTACATCGACACGTGTACTTGCGTATGTCGGACTCACTCTACGTGACCTTACAGTTCCTTCTAATCTGCTCCGGCATCTTAAGGCCTTTCTTTGTGTGAGAGTGATGAGAGGCTGGAGAAACAGGAAGGGAGGAGAGCAAGTGTAACCGGGGGTGGGGGGCGAAAATAGCCACTGGCATTTCTGCCTTTTCAACACCCCGCTCGCTACCTTCCACTGCCAAATAGTTTACGAGCTATGTCATTACTTATAGCCTTCCTGTTTTTGTCATGCCGCTTTGTCATAAACATAAGCTCCTGTGCTCCTTCTCTAATGTGCTTTAGTTGTTGTTTAGTTTTTCAACGGACTTTCTCTTCTTCTCTATCTCCATGTGCCAGGTGACTGAGCTGGCGCCGCTCGGTTCTCTGCTGGATCGCTTGCGCTCCGTCCATCCGCAAGGCCCTGTGTTGATCCGCACTCTGTGTCAGTATGCAGTGCAGGTGGCCTGCGGCATGGCCTATCTGGAGCAGAGGCGTTTTATACACCGGGATCTGGCAGCCAGGTACAGTCAACATTTTGATTCGAACAGGCAGGGCAGGGCAGGGCGGGCTGTGCGGCTTCAAATCTTTTTTCGGCGGCATTCATCTACTCTGGACTCAATTGCTCGTATTTTCCCTTCCAAATTGTTTTTATGGCATCTGACGTTATTTTACGGCTATAGACTTTGCTTCTCAATTCTCCACCCAGACATTTGTCGACGATTACAGGGCGACTTGGCCCACAGACTAAATGAGTCACTTGCTGGCTGGTATATTGGGTGCTCTTGGCCAGATTGAATCGATTGAAAAACCTCAATAGGCGCCGCTAATTTTCAAAGTTAGTTTTTGGTTTTGCATCATACTTTAGTATTATGTCCGAGGAAATGGTAAATCTCATTTCAGACAGGCATGCCGTGGTTAAAACTATTCATTTTCTGTTGATGGACAATACATTCTAAATTACAACAAAGAAAGGAGAGAAAAAAAAAAAAAACACTACTAGTAGCTACTGAAATATTGTTACTTAATGCAGCATACAACTTTCAGAATACATCATCGGTATAATTGCATAGCAATGAGTAGAGAAATGTTCTCAGCACTGTAGAACTTTAGTTGTTGTCATTCAAGATGCAGAGCTCTGGGCTTAGTTAATATGTGACTCTTCTGTTCAGGAACATCTTACTGGCATCAGCTCACAGAGTGAAGATTGGCGATTTTGGCCTGATGAGGGCACTACCCAACAATCATGAGCATTATATCATGCAGGAACACCGCAAGGTTCCCTTTGCATGGTGAGTGAAAGCAATAATCAGAGCTCATGAGCTTTCAGATTGCAAAGGATCCCATTTATTCGACTCAAATATTATCTTATTTTTATTATATTATATACAGTTAGGAGGGTGCGGGTTCCATTCCACCTCCAGCCCTCCCTGTGTGGAGTTTGCATCATGGATGGATGGATGGATGGATATTACATTACATTACATTACATTACATTATTTGTTAGGGTTGATAGATTATTCTGATCGTATGTTGAAAGTAGACTATAATGATTAACCAAACTTGTCCTGCTCTCACAACGCAGTAAAATAAAGTGGTTGCATCCTCTGCTTGATTGACCAGCTGCAGAGGAAGCAATCAAAGTTGTTCTATTTCCCCCAACGTCATAAAACACCCCCTGCTCTGATTTGACCAGAGGCCAGGGGTTCACCAAACCTATCCATTCTCTGTTTTCTCTCAGTAACTACTCTCTTGCAAGAATCAAGTCAGACTTTGTTCCAACATCGCTGTATGCACAGCGACAAACGTTTTCTCCACTTGCAAGTGCTCAAAGGGCATACTGTCTCCCGTGTGGTTCTTGCAAATAAACTTGAATATGATATTATAATTCAAAAAGATACGTTTTCTGTGCCACAGGTGCGCCCCTGAGAGTCTGAAGACCAGAACCTTTTCTCATGCTACTGACACGTGGATGTTTGGTGTGACTCTATGGGAAATGCTCACACAAGGCCAGGAGCCTTGGTTAGGCCTCAATGGGAGCCAGGTAGATAGATATGTGTATCTAGGAACATTTCAGTTAAGCAGTCAATGTGTTTGCAGAACAAATCATCTTCTTTTGTAATATGAACAAAAGAAGACAAATCCTAAATGCTGCAATATATTTGTATATTTATCAAGTTTTTTTTTTTTTTCTCGTCCAGATTCTGCATAAAATTGACAAAGAAAATGAACGCCTTCCTAAGCCAGAGGACTGTCCGCAGGATATTTACAACGTCATGTTGCAGTGCTGGGCACAAAAATCAGATGACAGACCTGCTTTTGTAGCCCTACGGGAGTTCCTACTTGAGGTAAATTGGCCGCTTTTCGGAAGCGACTGCTTTAGCATTCTCGGGGGGGTTGATACGCTCAACAATACCGGAGAAAATTAACGTGAATGTCAAGCTTGAGGATTGATTCTCTTTACTGAAATGTATCTTTAATGACACCTAGCGGACAATCTTTGCAATACCTGTTAAAATGTTTGCCTAAAGAACATTGACCTGTGCCAGCAACATTCTTGCAGGAAATAAAATCAAATATGAATTTCTATTAAGTCACCAAGTTAAATAGACACAACTAAAGCAATAAATGATATTGTCACTTTCCGAAGATGATAAATATGCAATATAACGAACAGATAAACCCACACAACTTTAGCGTCAATTATTTGGAACTTTTTGATGCTGTCATGAGGTGACGCCTCAATATGCCGTGGTGCTTGTTTGCATTTGTGTCTGAAGCGCACGGATGTATTTCAGACCATGCCTACGGACATGTGTGCCCTGCACGACTTTGATGAGCAAGATAAGCTCCTGATTCAGACCGATGATGTCATCACAATCATTGAGGGGAGGTGAGAGCCTTTTTTTTTTTGGTTTCAGGTGTTGAATACAAAAAAATCATTTGTCTTTTCAATTCCCTGATCATTAAATATTTCAGAGCCGAGAACTATTGGTGGCGAGGTCAAAACCAACGCACCCTCAAAGTGGGAGAGTTTCCCCGGCACGTGGTGACTTCAGTGGCGGGTTTGTCAGCTCATGACATCAGCCGACCACTCAAGAACAGCTTCATCCACACTGGCCACGGGGATGCCAACCCTCATCGCTGCTGGGGCTTCCCTGACAAGATCGATGAGTAAAGACTTCTTATTGTTTTATGGCTAACAAGTCACTTGAATTAGGTCTAGAAAGATACTTTTTATTGGGTGCACTTTTTATTAGCAGGAAATTGACCACAAAAGACCCACTGTGAGGCTTTTACCAGTAGATGGCAGTATTTCATTATAGTTTCTGACCATGACTGCCTAGCCCGAGCTCAACTAATTATGCCCCCTCCTCCCTCCCTCCCTCCCAGTTTGTATCTTGGGAATCCGATGGATCCTCCCGATGTTCTCGGTTTGGACCTCAGTGCAGCTCGGCCCACTCAGCTACCCGGGCGAGCCAAAAGTGAGTCAATGATAACGTGACCATCGCTTATTTTCTGATGATCATTTTGTTCTCTTTATCGTCGTTTTTTTTACTTTGTTGCTACTTCAACAGTAGTCTTTCTATATAGCATTCATTTGAATACTTACAATGTTTTATTTTAGCAGTTGACTCATGTGTGGCTTTACCGCTGGCTTTAATCTGACACGTTACAAAAACATGCATGGTAGATTAATTGGAGATATTAAATTGTCTGAAGGTGTGAATGGGATCCAAAAGAAAACGGCAACGTTTTTTCTTTCATTTGATTTAGATTTTGCTCTCTTACTACCATCATATTCATAAGTTGATGTTCCTGTCCATATGTCCTGTAAAATGATTACATTTGATTTGATTTGTGACTATCCTATATATACTTTGTGTTTGAAATTCTGAAAAATCCTTTTATTTCCTGACTTGAACTCAAATGGCATCTTTTCTGATGTGCTTGCTGTCCCCCCCTTGTTCCTTGCACTGCGGTGGCTGTATTTTGTTTCCAGAGGAGCCTCCTCCTCGCCCTCCTCAACCAAGCGTGGTAATCAAGAGTAAGTCTGCTTTCTCTCAGCAGCTCTTCACCCATTGCTCCTGTCCTCTCTGTTCCCTTCTAGCTCCACTCTTCAAAGGTAACACCTCATGTATTTTTTCTCTTGTTTTCTTCTTGCGCAATGACTCTCCCATTACTTTTATTTCCAATTCCATAACGTCATTGTTTGTCTCCTTCCCTTCCCTTCCCCTCACCGAACCTTGCCATCAAGTCCCCCAGCTATGTGCCACGCATTTTTTTTTTTTTTTGGTGGTGCGAACCCATCTTTCAGTCCCACAAAAGTAATGAATTATTTTGCACGTTCCTCCTCAGAGCCTTGTTATGATGCAGTGTATCAGGATGAGGACTTGACATCTGCCGAATTGAAGCGACTGTCACTCGGGAAAATTGGCTCTGTCAAACTTCGACCGACGGCCCGGGTCTCGTCTTCCAAACGGGGCACTGACAAGACTGGGAGAGAAGCCTCCCTCATTGACTTTGGGGAAGACTTTCCCTCGCCCGCACCCTCCCCGACACCTGCGGTTGAAATCCCAAGTGTTGCAAAGCTGTTTTTGAAAGCTGAGAATCTCTTGGACAGAACACCTTCTCAGAGTCCCTCCAAGTCGTTGCCCCGCCCACTTCACCCCACACCGGTAGTAGACTGGAATGCACGGCCTTTACCCCCGCCCCCGGCGTATGACGACGTAGCCCAAGATGAAGATGAAGATGATATGGAGGTGCGGTAGGACCTGTTACTACAATCCATTGCCCAAGTGCATGTTGGATGTAAATAATAAGGGTCTCTTTAAATTCAGTGGTAATCCAAAATGTTTACCCATCAAAGGCTTACTTTTACCACTCTTTAATATTTGGAACCATTTTTTTTGCACACACAACTTCCGGTCCTCTGCAAAGGAGCTGAATGGCCCCCAAAAAAACAGCAACCCAAAAAAACGTTTTTGATATGTAGATCAAATTTGCTGCTTCAACTAGAAATGAAAACTAGAAATTCATCATGTTGTTGACACTTTTGTGACCAAGATGACTTCTTCAACAAGACTTTAATTGCAGGATGTTCTCATAGAGAAGTGATCTTAAAGTGTCAGCGTCATAATTGTAGAGCTACAGAGAGACCGGAAGTCACAGAAAAGTATAGAAGTAGACATTCTCGGATATACTATATTTATGGATTTACGGAGCAAACGGCTGTTGAAAATGTTGCCGTTGGGCTTCTTGTTAAAGAATAAAATAAAAAAGTTATGCACAGCACATCATTTGGAGTTTCACTAGTGGAATAATAATAGTAACCATATTCATGCAGTTTTCATGATATTTTGTTTTCATCTTAGGTGAGTTCCATCAACGGCATGGAGCAACAGCACAGTCAGGAGCAGACGAATGTTCGCATCCCAGAGGAGGAGCTTCCCTGTGGGCAGGAAGCGGGGGGCGTGGCCCGTGTCTCCAGAGTTACAAACAAACCATGCCTGGAGGATAACCTCTTTCTCCCCAGCAAGCACAGCCAAGGCCCAACTACTTCCTTCTCTCAGTCTGAAGAAATATTCCAGGAACTCCAGCAAGAGTGCATGAGGAGGCTGAATGTCCCGAGTTCAGCCTCAAGCCTGCAGGCACACGCTGAGAATAAACCCCAGATCCCCCCTCGTGTCCCTATTCCCCCTCGACCAATTAAAAAGGGCGACTACTCCTCGGCTCGTTGGTCCCGGGACCTCTCTCTGTCCCCGACCCCGGGCGACCTCACCAATGACATTTCAAGCTCGGAGCAGGATCGGCCACCGCAAATCCCTCCCAGGGAACCTTTGTCGCAGCCTGGCTCCAGGACTCCCAGCCCCAAAAGCCTGGAGGTGGGCTCACCGCAGCAGAGAGTCTACTCTGTCAGCCCCATCAGCATACCAGTTGCCCTAAGCGCCTGCCCCCCCCCACACAGCTCCTACCTCTCCACCTCTCCAGGTAAATTCATGCCTACTACGCACAGCTTTGCTTCAAATCCCAAATACACTGCACCCAAAGTGATCCAGGCACAGGGGAAGGACTTTGTAAACAAGGCCCCCTGCATCCTCCCCATAGTCCGTGATGGACGGAAAGTTAGTAACACTCACTATTACCTTCTGCCGGAGAGGCCGCCCTACCTTGACAAATACGACCGCTTCTTCAGGGAGGCCGAGAGCCTGACCGGCAGCACCGCCCAGGACAGACGCGTACGGCAAGCTAACACTGCTACGGTGCGACCGATGCTGCTCAGAACTTTGCAGGCGCAGGCGCAGGCTCAGGGACAGGGACAGGGACAGGGACAGGGGATTGCCCCGCTGGGTGAGCTGAAGACTAATTTCCCCAGCAATCTTGGAGCACGGACAGGAATGAAGACATCAGTTAGCCTCTCTGGTATTTGTGCTGAGGCTTTGACAACACCAGCGGGCATCGCTTACTGTCCCAGGACAGACGGATTGGAAAATTCAGCTGACAGAGTCAAAGCGGTAATCCTAACTTTTATTTGCTTGACTTTGTGAAATGTCAAAGTCAATAACAAACTTATTTGTATTGAATAACTGTCTGACTATCAAGCCTGATTATCTTTGGAAATGTAACTCTTACAACATGATACTGTGTCGCTACTGTCATAGTGGTCATGTTGTTAATGTTCAATGCATTATAGTACAGAATTAATGCATAAAAAAACCCATCATATTTTTAAACCCTTCAGGTCATTTGTGTGTGGTATTATGGTATTGTCATTCATTGCTCACTAAATTGCACAATACGGTACTGGTTGTTGGCGCAACGCTAATCACGATAACACTTAAGATATTGCCATCAGATTATTGTTGTTATTGATCAATTGTATATTATCATTCTTGATTGCAGGTGCAAGAGGCAGTTCATGGTGTGACGATCGAAGCGTGTCAAACTGCCCTCCAGAACCACAATGGGAACATTGAGAAAGCTGTGCATTACCTGAAGGTAAGAACATGCATCACTAATATGCAATACAGAATTTTCATTCTATTTTTATATACACGTACGTATATATATATATATATATACTTTTTTTTGCTGAAGTTTCCTTATGCTGTATCAGAAAGGTATACAAGATAATAGAAAAATGGCTATCACTTTTTTTTTTTAAACTAAATTGCTCTTTTCCAATCACTACCTGCCTTCTACATTCATCAGCAATCACCGTCATAATTTTGGGTGATAATGTGAGGGGTGGATCCTGCCTTGACAGTGAATGATTCATGCTATGCTTTTTCTTCAAACTGATGGCTACCATCATTCAGTCTATTTCATATTTTCCCTCCATCACCTCACATGATTGACTGTTACAGAAAACCAAGGGAAATATCATTAACATTTCAGACATAAATTATTGCTCGAAACTAGTATGGAGTCAAAGTTCCCACATAAAAAGCTGAACTTTTTAACAAGGAAATAGCAATTACGTTTCAGACATAAATTATTGCTCAGAACTACGGAGTCAAAGTTCCCACATAAGAAGCAAAACTTTTTAACAGCCTGTGTATTGTCCAGTGATTACAATCCATTCAAATATCGGCCTTGGGTAATGGAGGTAATATTTTTGGTGCAGTAAGGTAATTGCAGCCCTCGCTGGTCAAGTGCTTTGCAGCTCCCCCTTTGGTGCATTCCAGGTCAACCTTTGGCATTTCCACTAATAACATTTTTATGTACAGTAACTGCTATCGGGTCGTCATTGAAAGCTGATGTTGGCCATTTTTTTTTTTTTTAAAGTGGATTCCGCTTCGGCCATTACGGGGCTTTGTTGATCCTTCTGGGAAAATTAGACCATTGTGACTGTGATGAACAGGTTGTAAATGCACTATTTGATGTGCTCCCTCCCTCCCTCCTCTCTTGTTGTGTCTGCGACCGCTGTGCAGCATACTTTCTGTAAATAAAAGCCACGAGTGCCCGGCAAGGGAGCAATTCAATGTTTGATAAGAACCATCAAGAAGTTTAGAAGATCAAGAAAATGGCCATCAAGATGTTTTGGTTTCAATCCAAACAATGGTTGTGTATTTGGACTAAGCAATTTGAGAATGTGCTTGCAGGCTTCCATTGTCCTGTGCTACTATTAAAAAATTCAATGGCTGCTTTGTTTGCTCGTAGGTGGAGCAGTTGTTTTGTTTGGGACTGAGGAGCAGGCCTGAGTGTTTGAAGTTGCTGGAGATGTGTGACTGGAACCTGGAGGTTGCCGGCACCCAAATGTTGGATAACTATGAATCTACAACACAACAAAGGTACCATTCACTTTGCTCATAGGAACTTTAGCTAACTATGTATAAACAGTATCTTCTCCATTTATTTACAAACACAAATATAATTCAAAGCTTCCTCATGTTTCCAGGCTGTGAGGGAACATCTCAGGCTTCAGAGCTCTGATTGGAACTTCCTTTTCAATAAAACCTCTCTGGACCGTCTTCTGACCCTTCAGACTGTGACTTTAGTATGAAAAAAAAACAAAAAACACAAACCTCCGTTCAAATGAAGATGGGGCATTTTGTAAAATGTAAACAAAAACAGACTACAATGATAACTGATATATATATATATTTTTTAAATTTTGTTTTGATGTACAACTTCAGTTGCGCAACAGTCCAGGCAGGGTCTCGGTCATATTTTGTGTTTCAACGTTCATCAGTTTGAACATGGAGTATCTTGTTGCATTTTAAATAGAAGTTGAAAAGGATTTGCAAATCATTGTATTCTGTTTTATTTACGTTTTTACACAACGTCTTAACTTCAGTGGATTTGATTGTATTGCAAAATTCTCGTCATATTTGGACTGGTCAGAAATTGCTCCTCTTATTAAGAATTTGTATTAGTCAACAATCCTACTTTTCAGCCACTGTTAGCTTTGTGTGTCTTGTCAAATTCTGCTATTAATGCTGCAATTAGTGGAGATGTCTCTGGTCTCTCGCCCTAGCCCTAACCCTAACCCTAACCCCCATTGTACAAGAAATACATTCATGTTTTGTGTTAATAAAAAAGGCACAGGGAACACTGGCTGCTGAGCTCCTTCCTGCACAGGAAAGTTCAGTTGACAAAAAAAATAATAATATACCACATCAACACAAAGAGCCATTGGTTTCAATTCCAAATTAAGATCAGTGGTCATTGTGGTCTAAGAGTTCACTTCATGAGCTCCCAGAAGTCTTTTCTAAAGAATTTTTCCCCCCTGGAACTATGCGCAGCCAATAATAGATGCTAATAATTGTAACCTTGTCATTTATGCCTGCTCATTACTTCAAACCCCAATTGGTGCACAGCTCTGCTCAAATGAGGTGTTTTTTTTTTTTTGTATGTATAAAAAAATGAGACCAAGATATAGCCTTTTAAAACATTTCCGCCATGAGTCTGACTATTAACTTGTTCATGCTACAGGTGAAGCACAAACAAACAAACTTTGTCGTTAATTAGAGGTCAAGCCTCTGTACCTGCAGATTCATCTATCGCATTTTTTTTTTTAAATTTAATTTTCGGGACGGTTTTTGTTTTTTGGGAATGTGAATGAAGCCACATCCTCGGTTATGAGGCTGTGCACGCTTGTGCGTTATTTTTTAACTTTCATTCTTGGTTTACTATTGGAATTTTTTTTTTGAAAGGATTTATCTTGGCCTCATGGAATTTGAATAGGGTAGTGTCGATTTTTTATTTATTTTTTTAAACTGTATAGCCGCTCTTGGGCGGGTGAGGGGCTTCAATTTACATAGTGAAACCTCAGATTCATTTTTCAATCAAATCCCTCAACAACCAGTTATTAATATATTAGCTCAATGCATATAGTAAACATGTGGGTCTTTTGTTCAAGGAGAAAAGGAAATAAAAGAGATTGTAGAATACTTGGTGCTTATAAAATTCACTTTCATGCGGTCAACAAAAAACACAAACAATATGCCTGCATCCGCCTTTTGGTAGGGGTGTTCCGATCAGTGTTTCATGCCACTGATACTGATTCTTATACGTGATTATTTTTCAATTTTAGAGCGGCTCGCTATTGATTATTTTAAGAATTTTTTAATCTGTCTTTTTTTAATTCATGGATGAATCAGATAAAAAACAAAAAAAAAACCCACAAAGAGTGAGTTTCTCGTTGGCTTCAAAGTACAATCGTTTTTGTGATAGGCAATGATGGACATTTGCTGATTTGCCGATCACCTACTTGCCCATGGAAATTGACCCATCACGATCGGTGGCTGATCGATCGGAGCGCCTTAAAATAATCATTTAAAAATACACCATATTCAGGTCATGATTGCGTCTGACAAAGGTGACATGTCTGAATGCTGACCGCCTTCAAACTGGAGTCACAAAGACTTTGCAATGTCAAGACGCCTTCCAAATATTTTGAACAGTGTGCTTATCATGACGTGCTTTTGGATGCACGGAGGAAGAAAAAAAAAAGTTGAACCATGTTTGGTGTCAAGCGTTTGGAATGACAAGTTTCCCTTTTTTGAAAAGAAGGAAGTTGTCCTTTTTGCACCCAGTTTGTCTTGAAACGGAGCTGCTGTAGATGTGTTTGAAGGACTGAGATGAACCTTGTGGTGTGACCATCAAGTCACACTTATGTTTAACAACTCTATTATGTAAATCTTATGCAGATTTTTAATGTCTTTTATATTGTTGTGCTGTCCCCCCTCTCCTTTTACACTTGACATTTCTGCCTCATTTGTACCTCTATGTATTTGCTTCCCAGTTTTTTTTTTTCTTTTATGGCAATTGAACAGATGCTTTTGTTTTCCCCTCTTGGGCTGATGGAAATGTTCATGGGAAGAGAATGCTGCCGACTTTCATATGTATTTTTTTTACTAAAGAATTAATTATTTTCCACCTCTTTTTTCCAGTTTATGAATGCTTAATTGGGATATCATGCTGCCTGGATTAGGATTTATTTTTTTCTGGTAAATCACGCATTTCACTCTGTCAGCTCTCATGGAGCGAATTATTAAAATTAGACAACAACCCAGATGATGATCCCTAACAGTGTAAATTGAAGTGGTACGTAGTTAGTCTCATAATAACCAGGACTAGAACATTTTGAAACATACAAGTGAGCGGATGACCGAGCTTTTCACCCTATCTCTAAGGGACCGGGCTCTCCCTTGTCCGGACTTCCTGCGGAGAAAACTCATTTCGGCCGCTTGTATCCGGGATCTCGTTCTTTCGGTCACGACCCATAGCTCGTGACTATAGGTGAGGGTAGGAGCGTAAATCGACCGGTAAATTGAGAGCTTTGCCTTTTGGCTCAGCTCTCTCTTCACCACGACGGACCGGTACGGAGTCCGCATTACTGCCGACGCTGCACCGATCCGCCCGTCGATCTCGCGCTCCATCCTCCCCTCACTCGTGAACAAGACCCCAAGATACTTAAACTCCTCCACTTGGGGCAGGATCTCATCCCCGATCCAGAGAGGGCATTCCACCCTTTTCCGATCGAGGACCTTGGACTCGGATTTGGAGACGCTGACCCTCATCCCGACCGCTTCACCCTCGGCTGCGAACCGCTCCAGTGAGAGCTGGAGATCACGGCCTGAAGAAGCCAACGGCACCACGTCGTCTGCAAAAAGCAGAGACGCGATGCTGAGGTTCCCAAACCGGACCCCCTCAACGCCTCGGCCGCGCCTAGAAATTCTGTCCATAAAAAATATGAACAGAATCGGTGACATAGGGCAGCCTTGGCGGAGTCCGACCCTCACTGGGAACGAATCCGACTTACTGCCGGAAATGCGGACCAAACTCTGGCATCGATGATACAGGGACCGAACCGCCCTTATCAGTTGGCTCGGCACCCCGTACTCCCGAAGCACCCTCCACAGAACCTCCCGAGGGACACGGTCGAACGCCTTCTCCAAGTCCGCAAAACGCATGTGGACTGGTTGAGCGAACTCCCATGCACCCTCGAGGATCCTGCTTAGGGTGTAGAGCTGGTCCACTGTTCCACGGCCAGGACGAAAGCCACACTGCTACTCCTGAATCCGAGGTTCGACCTCCCGACGGACCCTCCTCTCCAGCACCCCTGAATAGACCTTACCAGGGAGGCTGAGGAGTGTGATTCCCCTGTAATAGGAATATATATGTACGTATATTTATACGTATATATTTACGTATATTTATACGTATATATGTACGTATATGTATATATGTAGGTATATATAGATATGTAAAAATAGTATATGATTAAGACCCTTCTAAACTATCAAAAGAACCTTAAACTCAATCCTAAAACATAGAAGAAGTGAAAACCGTTAAACCATATTTGGGAACAAAACACGAGTGGAAAACATCATCCAAACAAAGAGACAATGGAGGTAGTAAAACAAGCGTGCTATAAAAGAGAAGCTTTTAGGTGCATAAATATGCAGCAAAACAATAAAGCGAGTTGCCTAAATTGGTTCCAAATTGATTCTGCCCTAACATCCATCCATTCTCAATTGCGGTTGTCATCGGCATCACACCAAAAATCGGGCCCCCGTTCTTAATCATCATGATGGATGGCGAAAAGAGGACGGACGGACGGACGGACCTTCTCGGTACCCCTAGAAAGTACAGAAAGCAAGTCATTGATGTCTCTCCAGCATACAGTAAGGTGACTGCATTGCTTGTTTAGGTCATTGATGGTAGGACAACCCTACAGTAAATACCAACTCCATTTCTTATTAAACACGCACGCTCCACCCTTGATGTTAAACCACCTCTGGAATTTCGTATCTAAATTTAAAGGATCCAACCATTTTTTTTAAGATGGCAGAGATGTAATACTACAGCCCATTCCCTCCAGAACTCAAATAAATGATATATATTCTAAATACTGTGTGAGAGTGTGAATGCTTGTCTATATGAAATGGGACCCAAGTGACCCTAATTGGGACAAATATTTCTGCTCACTTGCATGCAATATTGGAAGCGTTCAAACACTTGAGGCCATTACAGCGTTGTGCTTCCGCATCAGCACTAGCGATCTATAGATCAATGATGAGTAAGGGAAGGATGTATCGCCATTAGGGCAAGACCACTTGCGTTGCTGAGTGAGACAGGAGGAGTGTGCCTGTGCGAATTTTGTCATTAAGAAGGCTGAAACGCAAATGAAGCCTCCAAGCTGAAAAGATCAGTTAATCATTGCGCTGTGGCTACACACCACTAAATCGCCTGCTCTAAGCTCTGATTTGTCTTGTGAAGCCACTATCTCAACTTTCATGGATGCAAAGTGCAGCCACATAAAGTGAGCTACAAACTTTTTCTTATTACCAAGTCTTGTCAGGGCTGCAAGTATTTTTTTTTCTCTAATTGTGCAGACTTGGAATGAATGCGTGCACATTTTGATATTCATGTTGCTCCCACTTCTTCACAAATTCCGCCACTGTGAAAATAGCTCCCCCACAAGACACTATTATATATGATTACACACACTGAGTTCCATTTGGACCAGCCAGCTGGAGGAGGTGTGTGTGTGTGTGTTGGAATAGAAAAGTAAATGAAATGTGTGATGGTGTCAGGCAATTTTAAAGGCTACATTTACGAAATAAAGGAACACTCCATCAGTCAGTCTGACATCTAAGTCGCAAGTAAAATCGAAAGAATTGGGAAGCCTTAAAAAAGACATGACATTTGGCTCACAGCTCTATTGTGAGTTCAGAATTACATTTAAAACCACAACACTAACATTTATGTCATAATGTGAAAATGTAATACTTTGCATGATATTCAAATCTAAAGCAATAAAGTTTTCTTTACTGATAACAAATATGCAAGACACACAGAAGGCTTCATTCAAAACAACACGAGGCTTATGTTGGGATTTGAATGACATTTTTTAATTGAATTTTCTTAATTGATTGTCATGGCCCCAGTTCTCATGATATGATGACAAACGTAACTTGCGTTAATTTCACCACCTTCAACTTTTAAGCCTTCCAAACATAGCAATCAGATCGTTTTTGGCTTTTTCAATTACTAAGGCTTTAAAGGCTTACCCATGAGAACGGAACAGATTAGGCTTCTGCAATTAATGTAAACAGATGCAAATTTACTAAATATGAGTATCTATCTATTTTTTTTCTTTGTAAACGGAGAATTACAACCTGGGGTGAGAATAAACGTTTTCATCCCGCTGTCAGATGCCAGCATGTTAATCCATAACAAATATTTTTTATAGCACATTTCGGAGCTGCATCTTCAGCACAGTATAAAGCTGCCGCAGAAAGAAATGGAGGCAATTGCTTGACATCAATTTGAAAACAAATGACAAATATATATATATATATATATATATATATAAAATATATATATAAATGCTGGAGCTTCCGCTATTGAATTTCACGTTATGTTTTCCTTAAGCTGGCAGACTTTTGTTAACTAAATTACAACAAATGTTTTCGTTGAACATTTTAGGCTGTATAATGAGATCTATAAACTGCATGCCCTCGACACCCATTGTATGTGTGTGACTCCCACAACGCACGCGCGCTTGCACACACATGCACACACACGCGCACGCACACACACACACACACACACACACACACACACACACGCACACACACATTAATGGAAAGTTCTGTGCTGCAAGTAGACTTGGATGGGATCTGTGACTTCCAGGAGTTCTGGACAGTTGCTGATAGCTGGATTGTGCTAGCACAGCCAAGAGACAACCCCCCCTCTATGCTGCTAAACTCACTGCTTCGTAATTATACTTGGTAATAAGCAAAACTTACTTTCAATCCTCCCGTTTTATTGACATGGTAGAGAAGGAAATTGTTTACTTCCTCACCTACTCGTAACATTTGAATGGCTTCAGGAGGTTTAAGAGCCCTCAAACTACCGCTAGGCCCTGTGATTAAAGCTGATCCTTCACTAATGAAAGTGCATCGTGTGAACAACAGCTGGAGCTGCCACTTTAAACCGCATTCAATGCTAAAATGGTCAAATTTACTTGGAGGTCTGTTGCTACCAACTTCACTCCACTAAAATGGAATTACAACAGCGCCAACCTTCAGCGCTTCCACGTCTCTCATTTGCTCTGTAAGGGCAAAATTTTGATAAAAGGATTCATTGACCAAGTTTAGCTTAAAGTCTATTTTAAAATTTGCTGTCAATAACCAGAAAATAAGCCAGCTGACAAGTCATGGGTGAGTCGCACACAAATTAAGAGTGGAATGATTTTCTTGAAATGTGCAGTGGTTTTTTTTGTGTGCAGTATTGCATTTAATCATTTGCAAAAAGATCAAGTTCTACCATTTACCATTAATCGTAAAAATATGATAAAAATAAAATATATCAAAGATAAGTGGGTTAAGCTATTTCTCACTGCAAGGTATCAAAAAATTGGGACTTTTGAAAACCCCAACACAAGCCCAAAGCTAATTAATGACATTTCATCCATCTCCGATCTGGAATTGTAAGGGAAAAAGTAGTATAATTACAGGGCATTGTTTCTTTTGCTTTCTATTGAATGAAAGTAGTACTGAATGCGCTGTTATGACAACAGTGCAATTCTGCTTCACTCTGAAAGCTGTCATTGTGCCAAATGCAATGTAAGGCTAAATTGATAAAAGAGTAAGAAAAAAAAGAATAAAAATCATGTCGGTTGAGCACAACTGTCATCCGAGCACATTCGCCTAAGTTTAATGATCCGTTGGTTTTGGCCAGGCTCTCCTAATGACTGCCAAAGTGCACCATGCAGGCACAGAATGCTGATCATTGGTTTGTCCCAAATGACTCTATTTGGCTGAAGAATTTCACACGTGACCCTTGTCTAATACTTTGTAGTACCCCCTCCGGTCTTGCCTTCATGTGAAGAGTTTGGAAATACTGTTTGTTCTAGTATATGGCGGCAACACACTTTGTTGAGCTTTTATTGCAGGGAACTGAGGCTAATTTGTTGGCCTATTAAGCCTATTTTTCAGCCAGTAACAACACAATCAGATTATAGGAAAGTACATTGTGACGGTAAGACACTGATGAAGAGTTTTAACAGTAATCGGAAGCACAGAGAAGGAAAAACCAGGACCACCTGAGTCGGGTATCTTCTTTCCGATTAAATCGGATCAATGTGTGAAATGGAATGTTTGAATGCAATCTTTCCCAATGCTACTGGAACAAGCGGGTCAATCAAGAGCTTGGCACACTCTCAGGAAGAAGTTCTAACACATAGCACCTGTGTGCCTAGCATGCAGCATTACCCACGGGGGTCTGCTATCGATCCAGCCCCATCGGTTTGGTTGTCAGGGATGCCTGGGGCTGAACAGGGCTGGCGGTGGAGAGCAGGAACGCAAATGTAGCAGCACGAGAGAAGTCGGGGCCACTAAGCTTCGGAAGAATATAAATCGGGACAACGACAAGCAGGCTGCATTGGTAATGTAAACAGTTTCCAGGGAAGCTGTCAACTTGGCCCTTTGAATGTTCTCGGACAATTCACTCCGAGATTTGATATGATGACTTGGAGCCAGCCAGTCCAGGGTTTGCCCGCTTTTGTGCTGGGATAGGCATCGAGCCACCCATCTGTTCCCCTAATGTGGACGAGCACAAAAGAACATTGAAATTGATACCCCGTTCATGAAAGAGTGTTATTTCCTTCACGATTCAATTTACTATAATTTACCGGCTCGAAAATAGATTTGAACCTTGACCTGCTACTATACGTGTTAAGGTCCCATGTTTTTCACGTACTTTTCACGTGGGTTTTATTTTCTGTTATAATGTTTTTTGTAATTTCTGTACAATAGGTATGTCCATATCTAAATCATGCACGTTAGATGAATTCAACTCCTCACTGGCTGTAGGTGTGACTGACTTCTTGTCTGTCCACAGTTTTGATGGACTGAACACAACATAGGTATGAATGTATCTGCTTCAGCAGGCCCAAACACAAGGCCCGGCCGGGGGCCAGATGCGGTCCGCCGCCACATTTGATGTTTTTGTTGATTTGTGACGACAAGTAACGCTATGCAGCAGTCGTCTCGTGATATTAGCGGCAAATCAAATCAACAGATAAAATATATAATGTAAGGAATTGTAGGATGATATTTTTTTTTTTGCTGACCATTATGGAAGTGCATTAGAGAAAACAAAATGTTTTTCATTTATTTTGCTTTTCAGTTTCTTTCCATCCATTTCTTTTATACATTTGGGAGTCGATCCCATCTCACTTAGTCAGACCAAAAGTCATCCTGCGTGAAAAGTGCCAAAAACAGAATGGGCTGCTGAAATTGAATTCCATGGCTTCTGAGGCGTAAGAGAAGAGGGATGGTGACTGTGTGTTTCAAACAAAAACCCAAAAAGTCGAAAGCATAGCCCAGGTTGAGAAGTTCAAAAGCCGAGTCTGCCCTTTTCTGTTCGAAGCGGATTTTGCTGTTTGACAAGTTTTCCGCACTTCACAAGCGAAGCTCGTGCAAAGGACATGCCCTTTTTTGTCATTTTCATTTAGAGGTCCTTTACTGCAATACACATCAGCATTATGTCAAAACTGTGAATTGCTCTCCTTGCTTCACACCTCTCCCACTTAAGATGAATTCATGTAAAATGTATGAAGCAAAAAGCAAGAATGAATACTAACTCACCAATGGAGAGAGCCATGACTGACAAATGCAGCATGTTTTGAACATGCGCTTCACCTCACTCATAATCAAGGCATTTATTGGTCAGTGCACACAGCAACGCATTTGTAGCATCCTGGATCTTCATTCAATTGTTGTTCTCTTGACAGGATCCAATTCTGACAATAACCTGGGAATGGTAATGTGCCTCTCAAAAAAGAAAATAAGGAGAAGGTGTGCTGAATTACTGCTTCAACCAAAATTTTATAACATAAAAAATGTCTCCGGGTCTTACTGAGTTCTCAGTGCATTGCCTGCTCTGCTTATGTTACATTGCCTGGAGAAAAAACATACATGATTCCAAACTGGAATATCTTTTTTTTTTGCGTCTGGAATTATTTGCTAAATTGATTACACCGTTGAAGGCACCAAAGTGCTCAGGGGCAGATTGGGATTAAGTTGACATGTAACCTTTGCATAAACATGCAATATTTGAGATGAGTTTGAAAAAAAGAAAAAGAGAGCTTTCTAAGAATACAATACGTTTCATAAAACAGAACGTCGCTCGGCATGCAAGTATTACTTGGCCAACTCATTTCGATGAGATTTATTTTGGAACATGGCTTATAATGGAGCCAGGCCAATCTTCGAGCTTCCCCACTGAATCTGTCAATACAAACAGCTGTTTGTGGCGATTTCCATGTGGTGCTCAGGATGAATGCATCTGTCTAATTTGATGTGATTGTTCAATACTGTTTTTTTCATTTTTACATGCAGTGTATTTGCAGGCTCTACTTTTTCCCTGTAAACACGGATCATTGAATGAAATGGAATACACCAATTTAAGATCAACCAAGTTCACTGATTCACCGGATGAGAGGTAATCACTTTTTTAAAACATGTTTGACATGTACGTATAAGGACAGTATGAAAACTCACAGTGTGAACTTCCTACTTCTCTCAACAGTGAATATTCTCTCCCCAGGCACAATTGACTCGGCTCGAACATGGTCTCTCATGGGTGAGTGTAATGTTCCGTCTGGTAAGTCGCATGATGTAACCGTGCTTGAACAGATGTGTTTGCTGCTGCTCGTACTGTTTGTATACGCCTGACATATT
The DNA here is from genome assembly GCF_024217435.2 of Syngnathus scovelli. Lineage (NCBI taxonomy): Eukaryota > Metazoa > Chordata > Actinopteri > Syngnathiformes > Syngnathidae > Syngnathus > Syngnathus scovelli. The sequence goes on along the minus strand of NC_090863.1, from coordinate 12,919,866 downwards.
GTGATAAAGGTTTTGGCTATTGAAGGTACAGATTTGCCTGAAAGGTCCCAGAAGGGACATAAAAGCAAAATGAGTTCAATTATACAAGTTGAAGTTGTCAAGAGGAGAATACTTCACCGGTAGTGCGCAGGTCGGTTTGGCTTTGCACTGCGCAAACTTGCTGTGCGTAGAATACAGAGAAGTGACCTGAGCATGAGACTCAGGACCTCTTGACTGTGAGGCAAACTTTTGTGCTGCCATGCATGATGAAATTTTCCTGTGGTCAGAAAGAACTTCCAGCATATTATTAACACCTCCCTATTTGTACATATGTTAATGTTTGATGTGTGGACTACCGAGTCCAACTTCTGCACTTTTGAAGGTTTTTTTTTTGTTGTTGTTAACTGATTTTGATTTAAATGCAAATGTCGTTTTTATGTCTCACTGACATTTAAGTTAGGATAAAGAGAGGGAAAATTGAAAATCATTTAAAAAAAAAAAAAAAGCTTGTCTGGGAATGAAGTCTGACAGGTCTACGGTCCTTGTTGGGTGTTTTGCATCCTTGCTACATGAAAGGCTTTCATTTCACCCACGAAAGATCAGCTATTTGATGGAGATAGCTTTCTTATTTTCCATAGACGGCTCAATATGCAGCGCAGGCAAGGCAGCTAACCTTTCCTATCAAAGGGGAGTGTAGGAAGCACCTTTGACAATAATCTAGGAAGTAATGAGTTGACTCATAAGAGCAGTCTGAACTCTGAAGGCACACGCTTTAATGTCGAACCAAAAAGTCAAAACTTACTGTTCATCCATTGCAGAACACAGAAGACTAATGATATTTGATATCTTTCATTTAATGACTTAATCATAATTAAATGGTTACGGAAATAACCGGAGCGCACGTCACAACTTGAAGACAGAACGTACACTGCAATTTAGAACAGCTCCAAGCAGGTCTAAGTTAAGGCTCAACGACTTCATTAGCTGGCCTACTGTTGAAATACCGTTAGCTAAGAATGTGCAGTAGATTTTTTCATGCTTGGGTGTGGGTATGGGTCAATGTCAAGTTCATCTTGATCACCTTCTCTGGATGTGCCACTGTACTTGCACAGCTCTCCAAAATGCCTGACCCACAAATACACTAATACGTTTTCAACCTTTTTATTCTGGACTTTGCTCGGCTGGTCCTAATGAACGCCGATTGCTCCATTGGGAAACTTTGAAATGTCACCGTAGCAATGGTTCTTTCAGGGAAACTGACCTTTGGGTGTGAATACACACTCAAGTTTTTAGGTGGAAAATAACCCGAATCGCTTCACATCGTGTAAGTGTTCAAGTCACACTTTTGTAGCAATATTAAGACACATTTTCAAATGACAGCGGAGAAATTAATCAATAGATCTTAGTTAATAATAGTTAATCACATACCTCCCATAGGTGCATATAGAGCTTGTTTCGGGTGGTGTGCCGTGAGACATTACGAAGCCATGCATGTACGGAACCACACAGGAATGGATTTCCAGTGCATTTATCCTTGTGACAGAAAGGTTGGATGATGCCGAAGCAATCGGGTCTGTGGGGAAGACAGAGAAATATAAAAAGCAAGCGCAGAGCGAGCAGGTAAAGTTAAAAAAGGGAAGACAAATATCTTCTCCTGGTGGATATATTCCCCAGAGATGCAAGTGTTTAACGTTTGCTTTAGTTCTACTTTTTAACTCGACCAACAGTGTTTGTTTTTTATTCTATTGTGAGTCAGAGACAAACAGCAACAATTATGACACTATGGCATCCCTGATGCAATGACAGGATGTAGCGGACAGGATGGCTGCATTGCAGTGATTTATGACCTAATTGATTTACCGTATTTTCAATCGGTCATTTGACAAGCTTTAAAGGAAGATCAATAACTGGTCAGGAAGAATGAAATTTGAAAAATTATCTAATTGCATCTTTTTCCCCCTCGTCAGTATTGTGATTGCAATTTAATGTGTGATTTTTTTTTTTTTTTAAGCCAGCCATCATTGAATTTGTTCTGTGTTTACAGTTTGGTTTGGGGCTGCTGTAAAGACAGATCAAATCACTCCACGAGCCACTTAAAAGCTGCACAAACTAAGACAAGGGCAGGCAAAATTTGTTTGGATTTATGCCACCAAGGACATCACGTCTTCCAGCTCCTTCCCCTCTGGTCGGTGCTATGAAAGTCTTTTATTTATTTATTGATCTATCTCCCTGTATAACATTTGATTATCCAGGTAAGGCAGTTGAGAACAGATTTTTATTTGCAAGGTGCAGTCAAACAAGCAGCTGCTCCAAAATGAACATTTTTAACAGTTGACTCGTAATGTCAAAGTGACCCATTGCTAGTTTGAGACATTTCTGTCGTGCCTTTAGCACTCATTGTTTTGGATTGATCAATCTGCATCATTTATGTCCTCCATCTTCAAAGTATATATTTAGTTCCATTGGTATGTCCAGTGACCTGAGATGATTGTATGGTTTTAAATACTAAAAATGATTGTAATTATCACCAACACAAGCGCTGGTTTAATTGTTTCAGCACAAATCCTAAACATGTTACCCAACAGCACACACGCTTGCTTGCACAAACACATAACCTAGGGATTTTAGTTTTTTTTTTTTTTCTTCCCCTCTTAACCAGCACCACACTGACATCATGATGAATGACTCTCGCTGTGCTTGTCGATGTGTGTGTGCGCGTGCGTGCGTGCGTGCGTGCGTGTGCGTGTGTGTGTATTTGCATGTGTGTGTGCCTGCAAGGTTCAAGGCACACAGGTTGTCACCCCTGAGAAAAACATCCCTCTCTCCCGTTAAGCTGCCTCCGGATAATTAAACCGAGTTTGAAGAGCAGCCGAGCCATCATTTATTTACTCGTTTGTCTCCAAAGCTACATGAGAGCAGATACATTTATTCTATTTAAAAGGCTGGGAAAGAAAAGGCTCGGGCTATAGATTCTGCCAGGTGCTTCATATTTGGTGTTAATGGAATATGACCATGACAAGTTTTTGAATTTGTTTGCGGTTCTATCCGTGTTACATTCCCGGGTTTATACGTGACATTTCTAAGTATTGATTACAGACTTACTTAGCTTTGCTGCCGGAAACAAATGTGTCATTTAGTTTATGATTCACCATTGTTTGGGAAAAAAAAATGGCACTTAGTAATTTATGCATATACTACATTTATACTCATCTCCATTTTTTGATTTTTATTTTAAACACGTGCAACATATTATTATTTTTAATTTGAAACAAGTGCAACATATTGCGCACTTCTTCGAAGCATGTCTGTTTTAAACACTCATTGTTTAGAACTTATTTAACTGATTAACGCAGCAACATTGTTAGAAAAAAGATGGAATTGATTTGATCAAATTATACAAGAGTATAGCGACAGTCAAAATGTATCACTAGTTTTTGAAGATGTGGTCCAACAAATCAGACTTGAAAATGAAATGACGCAGATGCTTCGGTGAAACAACGTAGTTATAACCTTGTCAAAAAGAAAGGATGTATTTTAGTCCTCCGCATCATTATAACCTTTGTTGGTAATGAATGAACTCCAACATCTGAATGAACTGAAGCGAGACCAAAAAGCTTTTGTGTGCTCAAAACAGAATTGTCCCTGAAGTTCAGAATTCAAACAAGAAATCCAAATTCCCTCGATAACTGAGTCAACAGTCTCAAAAACATATTAATGGGCAAAACGTGACCTTGACAAAGTTGGACAGATACGTATTTCGCTGCTCTGTGCAATATGCATGTCACAATGATCAGACAGCTGAAGTCGTAGGTGTTAAACCCAAGGCCCGGCCGGGGGCCAGATGCAGCCCGCCGCATCTTTTCAAAGACATTTTGCATCGACTTTGTGTCATTACTAAAATTCCAAATTGTCATCACTTTAAGATATTGCTTGCAATTTGTATTATTAGTATTAGCGTAAATATTTGAACCGTTTTTACTCGTCTCTGATTGCAAATGAGTTATTCATCAGTTTGTTTTGTATACAGAAGACGTTGACGGTCATAATGGCTCTCTGAGGGAAACTATGACTACAATGCGGCCCGTGACAAAAATGAGTTTGACATCCCTGCTTTAAGTGGATTCACAATATACGTATGTACATCTGAACAAAAAACAACTAGATCAGCTCATCGCAAATTCTCCCTAACATGAAAAATATCTCAATGCGATTCATACCGAGCACCTCGTTAAATACATTCGTTACCGACACGCAGAATCGGGTTGAGGGTGTTACGTAATTCCTTGGGGGGTGGGACAGTTCTTTCTGGGTGTTCAAGGGTGACCATGTTGCGTTGAATGCACAGCTCCCATTACAGCGTGCTGTCCCATGGTGGGGAAAGTTGTAACCAATTAAAAGACATCTGAAATGGGTAGCTCCCGGGGAGCAGCACGTTCGCCAGCCCTGACAGCACGCTAGTCCCCTAAATGTATCTTCTATTTTTACGCAAGAAAACTATTACTAGGTCATCTATGTGTACACTTGGGATCTTTTGGCTGCATTCATAGCAGCTGTTTAGGGAAGGACACGAAATGGGATGTCATCCAATTGCTCCTTACACTGTTTATAAATATTCGTCTGTGTGCGTTTTCACAGCTCATGTCCCTGTCATTCACCCTGTGACAGTGAGTAATGAGCTCCACTCACCTCTGCATAGCATTTGCCGGTCAGAGCTTAGTTCATTTTGCAAACCGGTTCAAGTCAACATTTTATCTTGTACAATAAAATAAGGGAATCATTGATGCAGCCGTTCACAGAAACGCTGCATTATTTTTACCTAGGGCAGTAGTAAAATGACCAAATTCACAGTCAAAGTTTAGTTGTGTACAATTAAGATATTTCCAAGGCAGTAGGTGCTTACTGACTCTATGAATCTCAACTCAACTTTATTTATAGGGCACTTTCAAAACAGCTATAGCTGCATACAAAGTGCTGCACGTAAAGTAAACATTTGACATATTAAAAAAAGAAAAAGGCAGCGTAATAACCTGAAATCAACAAACACAAAATCACAAGAATCAACCTAATTTACTTTTCTGAGACAATTATTCCTTTCATATACGTATATTCGGTCAAAAATGTCCTTTTATTCACAACTTCATTGTTTATTGCGCTGCAAGTTCTTTCTTTTGCATTTGTTTCACGATTGAAAACAATTTCAAGTGAGATAAAAAAAAAAAAATGCTACCAAAAAATGATAGTCATTGGTCAAAATACACACTGGAATAAGGTTGACAACATTCTTAACTTAAATTCAGTTCAAATATGAACCCAGTCTGACTATCCATATTTGAAAGTGCCTCTTGACTTAACGCTCTGAGACTCCTTAACAAAACGTTTCAGTGTTGTCAATTTGGCATTGGTTCAATTGAGGTTGTTGTGAGACCCTCGAGATAAACTCGAATTGAGGTGATAAGGTCATGTAACAAGATGATACTAGAAAGGGAATGAGTTTGATGAGGTTCCATTATAATTCAACTTTGATGCTTTTTTGACGATTTTCGAAATTCTTCCGTCTCGGCCATCGCAGCAGCCTCGCTGGATTTATGTCAACAATGATGGCAGGATTTGAAAACACACTCAACTTAATTATTCATAAAGCCCAATACAGACTGCAACTTGACGGAAGCATTAAGCATTCATGCAATCAATCAAAGACGACGAGTGTGTTTCATCAGAAGCAGTCACGTCAAGTTCATCAGAGCATCGCCGGCCGACTGCGCTAACACGTAGTACACCTCAATGCACTTCACAAGCTCTATTTGTTGCTGCATTTCCGAGGCGATAGCATAGGCGAGCGAGAGAGGAGAGTGTTGATGTGGCAGAAAACAGCCTCTCATTCAAAGTGACAGCAGGTGTACACAGGAAGTGCAACGCTGAAAGTCATCACCACCCAATCACGCAGATGTGTCACTTGTCAGCTGGCACGCAGTCATGCCATTGTAAATTTATCCGAGGAATGTCCTGTATTATTAATATTACAACAATCTCTCCTGGCTGGCTGGCCGGCTGGCTGGCTGGCTGGCTGGCTGGCTGGCTGGCTGGCTGGCTGGCTGGCTGGCTGGCTGGCTGGCTGGCTGGCCGGCTGGCTGGCTGGCCGGCTGGCTGGCTGGCTGGGCTCTCAGCAGCATCTATAGGTGAAAGGAAGGTGATCATCTATCTGTGCTTTGCCTCTGTACGCTTTCTTTATCAATCTTTCTGTAATGTGGGCCCTTTGGCCATGTGCTTGTCATGGTTCTCCTTGATTAATGATGCATTTGCCAGCTGCACCCCGACCTTACCTGGCAGGGGTTGTCTCTGAAGCACAAATGTTTTGATGGTAAAGAATTTCTCACATCTATGCTACAAGTGTAAGAGAAAAGATTTGCCTTGTCTCTTACTAAATGTTTTATGAAGTGCTGTTTACTCACCTTCGGATTTTTGTAATGTTCTCTAAAAGGTCCCTAAGCCCTCAAGCCTGCAAGCTAAGCTTACTGAAACAACTCTACAAGTTTCTCCTATAGGTGAAAAGCAGGAGTGAGATGTTTGTGGTTATATTTCCAAGGATAGAGAAACAACTTGAACCTTTTGTAGCAGCACAAATAAAGAGTACCGTATTTTCCGGACTATAAGTCGCTCCGGAGTATAAGTCGCACCAGCCATAAAATGCCCCAAAAAGTGAAAAAAAACATATATAAGTCGCTCCGGAGTATAAGTCGCATTTTGGGGGCAATTTATTCGACAAAATCCCACACCAAAAACAGTCATGAACGAGCAACAACAGGCTAAACGATAGCAACAACAGGCTAAACGATAGGTATGCTAACGTGACAAACACAAACAAAGAGCTGAGAACGGGCCTGACGTAACATATAGAGTGATTAAGGACAACTATTACATGAAGGACAACAAACAATGAATAAATAAGAGTGTTGAATAAATGATAAATAAACAAATAATAAATAATAGTAATAAATATAAGAGGACCAAAAATGGAGCAAGTGTACATACAGCAGACAGTGGACTTGGATATGGTGCTTTAAAGTGTTAATTGGTTTATTTAATGTTTTTTCTATTTTTTATGTTTTGAATATGTTCAAGATAAAGATATAAAAGCATGTGAAGTGATCAACTATACTAAAAATAACATGGGAAGTGGTCAACTATACTTATAAGTGATGTCTTAATGATCAAGTAAAAATTTGTGAAAAAAACATATATAAGTCGCTCCTGAGTATAAGTCGCCCCCCCACCCAAACTATGAAAAAAACCGCGACTTATAGTCCGGAAATTACGGTAGCTCCATTATAGTTTGGTTTTGTGTTGAACTGATATTTTGTCTGAAGTGCCACTCAAAAAGGATGAATTAAAAGGCTCAAGCGTGATAGCAGTTTAGATGTGGGCAGTATGGCCCCAAAAGGATGCTAACGGTAATGTATGGAGCTTCAGTGCTGACAATGTGTAGACCCCCCCCCCCCCACCAAAAAAAAAATCCCCAAAAAATCATTCTCTTAGGAGGTCAAGTACATTTAGTATAAGGAACTACAAGCAGATCTCAATGGCCGATGTCCGGGGCTATTTCAAATCATTGTTGTGAGGGTGATTTAATAAATATAGTAATGATAATGTTCAATAAATGATCGAAGGGTTTGATACATGCTGTGTTGCGAATGAAAATATTGGATGACGTCCACCTCAACTTATCGACAGAGCTCAGAATCAGTTTGCTTGCACCTTGATTCAATTCACCAAAATCCAGATATGGTTCATGAGGGTGTAAAGTGCGGTCTGCCAAATTACATGAAAACACAGTAAACAACTGTAAATGTAAAACAGCTGGTTGGGAAAGTGATGAGCAGCCTGTGATAGTGGATGTGCAGGGCCGCTTTGTTTGGTTTTTTTTGCATCGCACGCGCACGCGTCGAGTCATAGCAGTTTCATGGTAGTCTTATCTATGTCTCCCCTTTGTCTCCTGAGTAGAGCATTATAACCGTATGTGCCGAAGAGCAACAATCTGGGAGGAATTGTCTACGTTGAGTGTATAGTACGTGGGGAAGATAATCTACGGCCCCGCTTTCTTTTCTCGCTTGCCCTCCGCCGAAATCTCCTTTCTAAGCACTTTCTTCACTTATTGATGAAATGAGTTTTTGCCACAATTATAGTACAGCTAACGGAGCGATGCAGTGAACCGAACATTTCTCTGAGCACAATGAAAGTTGTAATATGCTCGCATCCATTTTCTCACAAATGCTGAGGTATACTGCAAAGGCTTTGTATTTTATTTCAAAGCTTTGACCACCAAAAGAGTCAGGAATTATGCTAACAAAGTAATTATAGCGGTGCCTTGATATCGGAGCACGCGCACACACAAAGAAACGGCACGCGTTTCAACTTTGTCTTTCAAAACTTTTCAATTTTAAATCGTATCATAGTCAATAATTAGAATTAATTGCACATCTCAAATTAGTGGTGTCGTAAAACGTTAAGTTTACTTCACAGAAGAAGTCTGCACGACTTCACAAAGCTCGGTCAGAACGTAGTGGTGTCATAAAACGTTAAGTTTACTTCACAGAAGATGTTTGAAGAAGTCTGCATGACTTCACGAAGCTCGGTCAGAACGTAGCCTTAAAGAATTTGGAAGCAAATTGCGTACGTGAAATCTGGAGTCTACACGTCATTCAATTTGTTTACGGCGTGGGCGTTTGGCTCGGTCGGTCGGCTGTGATACGGTTACATTTTCTATTGACCTAATATGCTCCCTGTAGGAACTTGCTAAGCCTTCCGTCTCATTTCAAATGTACAATGCAAATATGAATACAAATATGTAGCACTTTGAGTATATAATGAACGCATTGGGCTTTGCGGTGTACAACTGAAGCCGTCAAATATTCCATGACCCTGTTGCCTACAAGAATAATAAGTCTTGGGTCAACATGTTGACTGGCATTGAAGCTGATGTGATCCCATCGTCGCTTTGTTCCTTGGTGACGGCTCACTGGCAGCTCATTAAAATCCGAGGTCGGACAGGAGCTGTGAAACTGAGAAATTATTCTTCTTTTGTGTGCTGCTGCATTGTTGCGCAGGGACCCACACAGCCTTGGAAGGGGAAAAAAAAAAAAAAAAAACCCCACAAAAATCTTAACTCAGGGATGACTGCGATTCTGCTCCCATGAGCCAATTTCCTTCTCTGGTGGTCTTATTGAGCTGTATGTAAAATAATAACTCTTTCACTTCATCCAAATCGAGAAGCAATTGATAAAACCAAGCATGGAGAAGAACAGGAAACCAATCGATTGAACATACGCCTGATTAAAAATGAATGTGAGAACAATGACCACCAATGGATACTTGACTGTTTAAGCCAGATGAAATCTGTCAACATCAATTGATTAATTGACAAGTTATCGATTGTCAAACAATCCATTTTAGTCATTGAGTAATTGTTTAGAGGCAGTTTTTGCATCACAATTGTCCAAATCCTCTAATGTCAGCTTCTCAGCAGTAATTATTTGTTAGTTTTTTTAGTCATTCAAGTCAAGAAAGTGAGTAGCTTTTGTGCTTCATCATAACGAGACATTTGCAAATGTCTGTTTTTACATAGTAAAACTGGAACCACGCCAATAACGGAATCAGTTTCAAAAGGTTTGGTGAATACAACATTCATCACTCTTTTATGATATGATTTCGTTGTTTTTATCGCTAAACGATACCAAATAAACAGCTACTAAATCGGGTAAAGCAAAATAAAATGGAATGCCATGATTCAATTAATAATATTCTATAAATATTCAATAGTGGCAGCATTGTTTTGATTAAATGCAAAATTTCAGCAGCATATGCATTTGGATGCTAATTAAAAGAAATACTGTGGATGCCATAATATTAGCATTACATTTCATGCGAGTCATTGATTTTTTTTCTTTTGTCCTGTGCCGGTTAGAAATTATGTTCAATCATTGTGCATGTGCTCTTAATTCAGTATCAGTCACCACATGTCTTTAATGAGGCCTCACTGGTTACCTGTCTGACCTTCAGGGGACTCGGCTAGTCTGAATTACAGATGTGTGTACTGGCTAATAATGAAAAATACGTATATCATTGAACCTGTATTACTTACGTACCTTAGTCAGGTTTTATTAGCTTGACGTGACCTCATACGGTGTTAGTTGATGATTTGTTCTCCCGCAGCCTAGAAAATGTGTATTAGTATTATTATCCATCTGTTTTGTGTAACTGCTTGCGCTTATCAGGGTCACGAGTAACGAGAGCCTATTGTCGCGTATTTTAAAGCAAGAGGCGCGGGTACAAACTGAACTGTTTTGCCAGCCAATTACAGGGCACACATAATCATACCTTTTTACACCTAGGGACTATTTCTAGTTTTCAAGAGCTTGACATTAGCTTCTTTTGGCTGCTGCTTTCTCAGAGTTCCAAGTCACTCAGTATTTTGACTACTAACCACACTTTTGTTGTTGGATAACAGCATTTCTGTGGAACCAACCAAGATAGGTTGAAGCACGAAATTCGGCATCACTGAAGTTACGTTAGTGCCTAAGACCTAGCTGAACTCTCCCGTCGTCTTTAGGTGACCACAAAACGGAGCCCCGCCTGCGATTTGCAAGCGCTACCAAATCAACCGCTTCACCAAGTACGTATCGATTGCCCTCTGCGGTGAAACCAAAAGCAAAACAGTAAGTTACCTTCTTATTTGTCGCCATCAATTTCCAAATCGAATGACAGGCTATTTTGTTCCCCCCTCCCAGCTGACATGCTTTGCATTTTGATGACTCTTGCGGCCGCGGTGGCTACTATGGCTTTGGGCTTACCAAATACGGCGCTCCGTATGAAGGCAAGTTGGAGTTGAACTTCTAATACTTTAAAAGCTCAAGTCCTTATGGACGGAACTCACCTGCCCAAAGAGGGATGAATGTAATTATGAGGAATTGTGAAATGCAATTGTGGATTTGAATCTAATCAACTCTAGCAGCAGACCTGACACAAAACTCAATGGGCCCACAGAAGCCCAAACCCGACCTTAGGGTTGCATCATTTGTTCTGCATGAGCAACGATTTTCATCAAACGGGAAGGACCTATGAGACCAAGTAATTATCTGAATGATTGGACAAACAACATTTGGATTTTTGTTTTTCTCCCTGCGTCTGTTCGATCCATTTCCTGACCTGGATTGATTTGACGGTGATTGTGCCTTTTCATATTCTCGCAGCATTGTGATGTAAATCGGGTCTACGCAATGGAACTGTCTCTCTGTTTTGCCCGTGATCAATATGGGGCTCCACTTGGAAAAGGTACGTACACATGATGGATGGAGATTACCTTTCAGCATTACGGCTTGCTCACACACACACACACACACACAACACATTGTCATGAGAATCCAATACTATTGCACTGACAGAGTTGATAGTTCACACCTGTGCTTTGACCTTGGTACGTCCCACGGTGTCTGCAGTGGTGCGGACTGATAATAATAACAACCCTCGTGCATTATTAAAATATTCTCTTTTCAAGTGGAGCGCACACACACACATTCTTAGGTTTTCTCTTTTAAAGCACAGAAACAAAAGTCCCGTCTTAGTATTTCAAGCATTGCATTTTCTAGCCCTGAGGGGAATTTGATGTTTCACTAATAGGATGTTTGGCAATTGCTTGAAATGTTGGTTAATACTGTCTATCATTTTGTCACAGTGGTTAGCATAATACCATAAGCATAATAATTAGAATTCTCTATTCTACAGGTGTGTAATGTAAAGGGATTTGAATGGGAAAATCGGTTTGATTGCATCAAACTGGCGGCTCGGTGATGCACCGGGTAGCACGTCCGCCTCACGGTTAGGAAGGTGCGGGTTCGATTCCACCTCCGGCCATCCCCGTGCGGAGTTTGCATGTTCTCCCCGTGTCCGCGTGCGTTTTCTCCGGGCACCCTGCTTTCCTCCCACATCCCAAAAACATGCTTGGTAGGCCGATTGAGCACTCCAAATTGCCCCTAGGTGTGAGTGCGAGCGCGAGTGCGGATGGTTGTTCGTCTCTGCGTGCCCTGCGATCGGCTGGCAACCAGTTCAGTTTGAATCAAACCATTTGACTTGAAAATGTATCGTATTGTAAATAGGTCATGTGTGAAAGCCACCACGTTCGTCTCTGCCATCCTTCGTCAGAGCTGTCAGACAACAAACACGGGCTGTGTCTTGTCACGTTTCAATCCGTACCTTCGCTGAAATCTCTTGCTCATAAATGATACTCCATAGGCTGAATGTGGACATGCGTAAGTCTTTTCCTAAAATGACTACTTGTTGACAGGGGAGGTCCCGTCAATCAAAGCGACACAGTGACACACTCACCATATCTACTCTAAATTTCCACACACATTGCTCCTCCACAACAGCTCAAATGTATGTAACGTGCACGTATGGGATGGGAGGGAGCAGAAATGAAACTTCTAATTCAAGTGTGTCGTTTGTCATGGCAACACCTATTGGGCATTAGAATTCAAGTTGAGCTCGCGTCGTAAATGAGAATTGACACAGCGGGGGCCTCTCCGCTCTTTTCTGCCTTACAAGCCTTCAAATGGGGACTACTCTTTTTCGAAATCCCAGTAGAATTCTCCACTTTAGTCCCCTCTGATGTATTCAACTGGCAAACATCATGCATATCCTCACTGCATAGCCAACGACACCCCGCGGACCTCGTACGGTGGTTTGTTGAAGTACTCCGACTGCCCCAATTTAGCAACACTTTGTTAAATCGAGACCCCATCGATGCTTCACCTTGTCTGGATCAAATTAGTGGGCAAACGGTTTGATGAATCAAGCAGCGACTCAATGCCACCCACCGCAAATGCGATTTCCCACACTTGATTAATTTAGCGGAATAATATCTAGGTAGATTACGGCTGGTGTCCACAGCTATTTATATAATGGTCTTTCTCTTGTACCACTCCGCCACATGTCCGTTATTCTTCACCACCTCCCTATGTCTCCAAGGATGTGATTAGAGGTGTCTTTTCTCCCTGTGGGAAATCACTTGTGTTCCTTGCTAGTATGTCCACAGTGACAGATTTGGCCCAGGATTCACTAGCTACCATATGGGAATAGGTGAGATGAACATGAAGAGGAAAGAACGATGAATGAGAACGAAAAGCAAGCAAGAGGGCTGATGTGTGGAGCAAGCAAAGAGAGAACATGGTACGGTGACAAAAATCAAGTTTGGGGAAAAGGTGATGATTAATGACTTGTGCTGTTTGGACAAGGTTGACGCGTGTAGAATCGTTTGACGACTGCCGGTCAGTTGCACAAGGCCAGTGCTTTACGATTCATATATCAGTGATAAGTTTTGAGTCCATTTTTTTTTTTTCTTTTCTTCAGAAAATCCCCCCAAGGCCTTTCCAAGATACAATGCAGTTTTATATTGTGATGTTGGAATGGGTAGCTCTGTAGACGTGCTTCTCTTACCAATGAGAAAAGCCAGCAAAGTAAGCAAAAGCCTACTCGTGGAATAAATCAATGTCAAATTGTTATTTGAGTACCTTGCCTCGCAATAGGCTTTAAAAAAAATGCTTCAACCTCTGATCCCAGCAATCATCAAAGTTAAATTTGTACAATGCTAGTGATTGACTTTGTCTTGCGAGAGACTTCTAGTAGCTTTGGTTATTGTAATTGTGTGAGGTTTACACTGCTGAAAAGAGCCAGAAAAAGCCACAAAACATGATCAGGGGCAAGTCACAGCACAGTTGTTTAATTTTGGTTGACGGCATGAGTTGATAGTAGAAAACTACAAAGAGTTGTCATTTGGCTTGAATTGCTTTTCAGTCATGGTTTGAATGACAGCATAGTATGGAATGTGTATTTGAACGTGGCGCACATTGGCGTTTCATTAAAAAGACATTAAAGACTGATTTTGTTGTTGGCCTTCCACAACAACATGGCTAAGTGCTACTGTGCTAATGTCAGTGCCCAGTCAGATTCACTCCTTGCCATCATTTATTGCCTGCCAAATAACAAAGCAGTCCCCCTCTGTTATTTCACACTCTCCAATAAGTGTCATGTTTATGGAGTGACAAAAGAGCTCCCTGAGGGAAAAAGATAAATAACTACATCACATTGAAACATGTTTTCTGCTTTCTCAGCTTGTCACTTTGAAAACTGCCGTTGACGTTGATGTCTGCTGGCACAAACCAAAAGTGTGTTTATTCTTCGACACACACACACACACACACACACTTGGCATCGCCATCCACATTGTCTATGACAAAGAGTAATGGCTGTCAAATGTCAATTGTCAAGAGGGATATGCTCCCGTGTGGCAAATTTCCTGACGAGACAGACTTTTCCTTTACCTTGCACTTCTATATCAAAGCGCTTTATTTCCATTAATTGTTATTTATTTATAATGTAGCACAAGGTGGTTCACGTAGACCAGGGGTGTCAAACTTATTTTTGTCACGGGCCGCATCATAGTCATAGTTTCCATGGAAATTGTCAATCCAAATAAATGTGGGAATGTCTCTCATATTATATAGAGTATTGTGCAGACTGCGCAACAAACTAGTGAATAACTAGATGAATGACTAGTTTTCAAAACAGAGACTAATAAAAACTGTGCAAATATTGAAAAAAATATGAATGTTAATAAAAATTGCTGGCAATATCGCTATTTTTTTCAAAGTGAAAACAATTTGTAATTTTTGTCTTTGCGGGCCACATAAAATGATGGGATGGGCCGTATGTGGCCCCCGGCCGGGCCTTGAGTGAGACACCTTCATTCTCACAAATTTTCTATTGAGCCCCCAATAATTCTATTGTATAATGTCCAGTTTGTGAGATACCAGTGGTCCTTTTTTCCCCTGGAGTTATTTTCTGCAACTCAAGAAGGACACAACTAATATCTTTTCCCTTCTGAAAAGAAAGCCAATGAGAAAGCATTGAGCAGGGTCGTAAATCACGTTTCCACCTAGTATACGTATTTGTGCATGTCCTGTCAATTTGTTCCAGTAAATCTTCTCAGCTTTCTTGATATTGCTTCAGACTGCATCATTTGCACGCTTGCACTTGGCAATGTGTTATAATGCCCAATGGCTCTTTTTATTTTATTTTCTTTTCTTTTTCACTGCCACACAAGAATTTGTCTTTTAGGGGGAAAAATATTGATATACGTACTTAGAACTAGAAAATGTTTGTTTTGGCCTTCCTGGTGACTATTTGGGAAAAGCGAAATCATTTCAGACAGTGATGATGTCATCTTTTGTTTTCATCGTTCAAGGAATTGAGCACTGTTGCCAGCGGCTTTGAGTGACAAATCTGACTTTGTCCTCAACTGCACACTCACAATTATATACCAAGCTTTCCCCCACCTGCGCTCAAATGTGCCTCCCAACGTTTATGCGCACCATTAACTACAATTCTCCAGACTTGAATGATTATTTAAAATGGTTCTGCGTCTGCTGTGCATGATGGTGACGGTCATTTAGGAACAATTGATCATCCAACATGTGCACTTTGGGAAGATTGCGCACAAGCAAGCAAGCAAGCATGCTGTACTCGAGCCCGCCTCATCCAACTCAAGTATGACAAGAAAAACTGTGTGAGCATCAGTAAAAAGTCCACGGTGTTCATTTGAAGATGGTCTTCTGCTTCAAGCAGTGGGACCCATCTGTATAGAACTCTTCTGACAGCTGCCAGTCCAGAAGAATGCGGTGTGCCACTTCCTCAGCAGCCTTCCTCTTCCACCGTCGTCAAAGATACGTCGATTTTCTCCTCATGTACGTGTCGTGCCATGACAGGCCTTGTGAGGCAGCATTTAAAACATGGAGCTCAAGTGACACTGGTAGTCAGATGAAAAAAAAAAAAAAATGATGGTGATCCTGAAAGGGGGATCCTTCCATCTGTGGTCCCTTCTCAAGGTTTCTCATTTTCCCCTGGTAGGGTTTTTTTGAGTTTTTCCTTGCCCTTTTGGGAGCTTATGATCAGGGGATGCTTTGAGAATAATTGTCAATTTTGGCTATGTGAAGCCCTTTGAGACTGTTTGTGATTTAGGGCTGGCTATACAAATAAACTTGACTTGACTAGTCAGATAAAGTAGGGGATGTGATGTGGCAGACCTTCATTTGAGACCTGCGGACAATAAATCTACGCGATCCGTGGTGTCGCGCTTTTTCGGAGCTGTCCTTAATGCCTTGGGCAGTTGCAGAGCTGCAGGAGTTACAATTCCAAGGACACTGTTAGGAAGAGGAGGAAAAGCCAGAGTTGAAGGGAAGTCAAAGTGTGTGAGGTAGGAAGAGCAAAGTACATACGAGAGAGCAAACGAGCTCTTTTGTTATAATCTGTGTTTTTCTTGACGCATTGTTTGGATTGAATTTTGTTCTTTTGTCTTATCTTGTTTTCCTTCCCTTGTCTCTTGTCTTGTCAAATCATTCGAGTTTGGTTTCCACTTGTTCGCAACATTCCCCCGTGTGTCTACATTGTAGACTCTGCAAGCTTCTCTGTCTCGTCTCGCCACCATTTTGTCCGGAGGAATCCAGAGGCGTTTCCAGGTCAGCTGGGCGATGAAGTATGTCTGGGTCATCCCCGAAGCTTCCTCCCGGTGGATTGCACCTCACTAGGAAGCCATCCAGCCTTTTCCAGCAAACTTTAGACTCGAAAGTTTTGACGGAATTACGCAGTCAAAACCTGCACTGGTTGTTAGTCAGTTAATTGCAGAGACATGTTTGAATACTCTGGATCAGCCTCGTCCTATTTCTTCGAGGACAGGCGTTGGAATTCAAGCTCTGGACAAGTTGGAGTCTTCGGTGTTTTCGGAAAGTGACAGCGCGTGCAAAACACAAGACCAAAGAACCTGAAGGTCCAACTCCGCAATCTCTGGAATCTGAGGCAGACGTGCGAACGGCTAGGAAGAAAGCCGAAATTTCCGTCATGAAAAACAACCCAATATGTTCAGAATGTCTTTGTGTTTCTGCTTGACGTATAAAACAATAAGGTAGGCTGCATAAAACACGAACGTCGACATATATCTCTGGAGATGTATTGTTCACGTTGTGCCTCGATAAAAGCATTTAAAAGCGTCAGCAGCTCTTTCAATCAACTTCACGTTATTATCACATTTTCCATGGTCTTCAGAAAAAAAGGCTTATAGTTATCATTAAGGATTGATCGATATTGCTTTCAAGAGCTGTTGAAAGTTATCTGAAAAGACAAATAATGGATGTCCAATCATTTTGAGATACTCTGATGCGTTCCTATTATGTTAGCCTGAGATTATAGTTAGTTGATCAATGCAATCTCAAAGAACTTGGCTTGGTTTCCCATCCAAAAGCTCTTTTGCAATCACACTTACTCAAGGTTACTGACAAATCCCAATCACATATGCTCTTAAAACTACAAGGACTTGGACAAACGGGGATGAGCGGACAAATATTGCACCTGGCAACCAGAGTGGGGCATTTGAAACTATTTGGCTGTCGTCAGACGACAATTTCCCTTTTCACGTGTTGAGACACGGTGATGGATGGATGTTTCATTCAAAAGGTTCTTTAGTCAAGGGTTGTTGTTGTTGTTGTTGTTGTTGCCTTTTAGTAACTTTTAGTTAGTGATGCCAGTGACCTTCAGATTATACACAACTAGAGGCAGAAATAAATCCTACTAACTGACTTTTAAATTCAATTCAAGTTGATGGAAACACCTAGTTGACCTAGAAATGTGACCAAATACCACCTGGCCAGTCCCACTGAGATGATTAAATAAGGTTGATCTTCACCACAGAACCTGAGTGCCTTAATTAGGGCAGAATATGTTGTCAGAGTAAATGTCGCGCAACATTTCTCTCGGGTAATTACCTTGTTGGAGTGCATCACGAGTGTTATTTAGTGGGCACGCACGGATTCGTACGCACCTTGGAGAGAAACACTAACTTTCACTTTTAGCTCTGTAACGCTCCCCTGGCACCGCATCGGAAAAAGTTGGGCATACGTATATTTGAAGGCCACCGAATGCCAGCTTTTAATCACATGGGCCTACTTTTAATTGCCATATAGTGGTTGACATCTTGAACCACTCGTTGTGGTGAATCTTTGTCTGCACGGACTAAAAAGCCAAACATGCAACATCGGGTAATTGCAGGGATATACGGTGAAGACGAAGAATTTGTTGATCCTGCAGTAGACAGATTTAGAAATTAATTAGATGTTTGGGGTCTTCTTAATTAAACAAAGGTCGTGCTGTTCTTTCCCTCAAAATAAGAAAGGCGTTTAACCGAAAACCATGAAACCCAAGCGATTGGCGCTGGTGCAAACGAGATTTTTTCTTTTAATTGTTTTGGATTGCTTATAAAGTGTTGTTTGTACATGCCTCTCATTTTGTGGATTACCAACCGCCCTTTGTATTTTAGACAGACAACTAAATAAATAACAAACTAATTGACAAATACACGTTAATCTAACAAAAAGCCAATTGTAAATAAGCCACAGAAATGTTATGATAGCGACAAATAAAAATAAACATGTCTTCATCACGGAGAACGCAGCGTAGACACAAACTAACATTTGCAACAAAATGTTCACGCACGTGCTAATTTTCAAAGGTTTATGATTTAAGGAGTTACCCTTCTAATGTGATTCTGTTTCTACTTTGAGATTTTCAGTGCTGATAGAATGCAGTCATGTTAAACTCCCTCAACTGTCATCCAGGAAACCAAAATCACCACGTTTCTAGACCAAAGCATTTCTTTGCCCAGCCAGCGTGAGTTTAACTTGAACTTTGCTCACCTCATATTCTGTCTGTCTGCGAATACAATTATATCAAGTTGTTTACATGGCTTATAATTCTTGAGAGCCAGGAAATGAACAGCAGAATTATTTTTTTAACGCTCCTCAAGGCAGGTGCAGAGGATGTAACTTTGGATAATTCCACTCGTCACTTGAACCAAGATGAGCTCGTATTCCCAAAGCTTTTTTGTTTGTTTGTTTGTTTTTCTATCTGATGCTGTTTAAATCTGTTCTAGTTTATTCTATAAACCTTTTTAAAATAATGCATCTGTTTACCGACAATGAGCAGCAGTTTTTACTCTGCAACATTTCACTCCCCCGAGTGTGCAAATTTGCTTGCTCATCCTACAAGGGACACTGTTGAAATATTTGAAATATTTTTCAATTTTCATTCATTATAAAATCCACTTTCAATTTCGATAGTATGCAAAAATAAATAAATAAATGTGTTCCATGACATCAACGGACATATTTATAGAAAATTAGGTCCACAAGTTTTGACCACTCTGTTTAATCTTGTGTTTGATATGCAACCAATCATTTACCAGAAAAAGAGAAAAAAAAGATTTGTGGTGCTTCGTGATTGTTTTACACATGCTAAATGTATTTAGTGGTGTTGTCATTTTGCCCCACTTCTTCAACCCATCAGTGTGACGGGTCTGAGTCTGTTTAGTTCCTTCTGCTTTTCTTACAATTGTCCCTTTCCTATTTCTGGGAGAGTTTATTTTCTCTTTCTGGATTCCAGTCTGAGGACGCCAGTCCTTCGCTGCTATTTACGCACAGAATGAGACCCTAATGGCGCAGATGCCGTGAACGGCCTGTAAAAACTCGATTTCCTATAAGAAATGCTGTCAGTGGGAGGTGAATTATTCTACTCAGGAGCGACTTATATGTGAATTTTTTTCGCAAATTTTCAAAATTCAAAAATCCGTGATGTAGTGAAACCGCGATAAACGAACCGCGATGTAGCAAAGGATTACTGTCATTTGACCTGCAAGTGACGTCAGCAGAGCGGCACGGCGGTTGTTTACATAAGGACAAAGGATTCTATCACGGGATGACGAAGATGACGAAGGGCCCCGCGTTTGAAGGATTTAATGATTTGGAGTGACACAAGGTTTGAAAAACGTATTTATGTTATAGTTATTTGATATATTTTATTTCGTGTAGCAACTTGTATATGTTTTTATCGTTACAGTTCAGTAGTTGTTGGCTCGGTGAACTCTTGTTTTGTTAAATAAAGAGCCGTTTACCAAACCCACGTGTTTCCTGGTACTTTGTTAACGCTACAATATAGTTGTGTTGCGGCGTTGTTGACATAAAGGACGAGGAATTTGATCGATGGATTTAATGATTAGGAGTGACACAGATGGTTTGATAATATTGTTGTTATATGATAGTTATTTGAAATTGACTTTATATATCGTTATACGGGTCTGTGGAATAATTAGAAATGCAACTTACGAGTCCGACGTCAGCGGCGCATATGTGGCGCATACGCGGCATTGTTTACATAAAGGACGATCGGTGGATTTAATGAATTGGAGTGACACAGATGGTTTGATGAACGTGTTATTTATGTAATGCTTATTTGAATAACTCTGAATGTTACGTCAGGCCCGTTCTCAGCTCCTCGTTTGTGTATATGTCACGTTAGCATACCGTATCGTTTAGCCTGTTGTTGCTGGTTCATGTCTGTTCTTGGTGTTGGATTTTGACAAATAAATTTGCCCCAAAAGTGCTACTTATACTCCGGTGCGACTTGTATATGTTTTTTTTCACTGTATTGTGCATTTTATGGCTGGTGCGACTTATACTCCGGTGCGGCTTATAGTCCGAAAATTACGGTACATATGACACACATACATATATACACATACATATATACACGTGTGTGTGTGTGTATGTATGTGTGTGTGTATGTATGTATGTGTGTGTGTGTATGTATGTATGTATGTATGTACGTACGTATATATATATATATATGTATATATATATATATATATATATATATATATATACACACACACACACATATGTACACTTAAGCAAATCAGTACCGTTAGTAGAGAATTCCCCTGAGAATATTTAGCTTCTTTTTGCCTGCACACGTAAAGCGCGTTGGGTTCGAGCGCATGCAGTTCTACATGTCGTCCACGAAATGATGATGATAGCGATGAAGATGGTCTGATTGGTCGTGATGCCGCTCAGTCTTTCCCACTGCACCGGCGCGCCTTACGTCAGCAGCCTTGCTCCGCCAAGAGTGATTTAAACACGGCCAGAGTGGGAAGGTGTCTGAGAGGGAGGCGCGAGCGTCTGTAGAAAGAGCCAGTGTGAGTGTGCATGCACACTGCCACACGGTGGAGCAAAGCCTTATGAAACTTTTTTCCTCCCTTATTACTTAGCCCCTTCTCATACACTTTGAGAAGTTCTAATCACCCCCACCGCCCTTTCAAAATAAAAATTTGCACTAAATTATGACCCAAGGTTTTAAAAGAGAAATTTGATGGCTGGACATAAAATCCTTTGTCCGCTCACACACGTAAAGAGAAAGCCCAACAACAACATCATCATCAACAACAACAACTGCAACTGTCGTGTAATTGTGGACGTCAATTAGTTGGCGCGCAGTGGCCGCCCAGTGCGCCTACGCCGCGATGCTTTTGTCCAACGTGAGCCTGAGCATCTGCGCCGGCTTCAACAGTGCCTTGCACGCCGTAGCCGGGGAAGGGCACCCGGAGCCGGGAGGCGGCTCTCAGCGCTCCACCCTCAGTCCGACAGGGAACCTCGTCGTGGCCGTGTGCTTGGGCTTCATCGGCACTTTTGGACTTGTCAACAACTTGCTGGTGCTGGTTCTCTACTGCCGCTACAAGATACTGCGCTCGCCCATCAACTTGCTCCTGATTAACATTTCCATCAGCGACTTGCTGGTGTGCGTGTTGGGGACGCCGTTCAGCTTTGCGGCCAGCACACAGGGAAGGTGGCTCATTGGAGCGAAGGGCTGCGTATGGTACGGCTTTGCCAACTCTCTCTTTGGTAAGTACGCTCGCTACTCTTTCCACAACGTGAATTCGTGTATTTCATTGACGGACGTTTAGCGGCTGGAGGCTTTCCAGATTGCCAAGATCGATGATTCACGGCTAAATTCACGCTTTCTGTATTTAAACGAAGGAAGGAAGGAAGGAAGGAAGGCAGGGAGGGATGAACGGACTGACTGAGAACACGTTTTCTCACAATCATTGTGTTCATCACAAGTTTGAGTCAAGCCTGCCTGGAAACATAGCGTGCGTGAAAACAATGGATTTTTAATGACGATTCTCAAACTGCCTATTGGGCAAAAATGCGCACGTTTTGTATTGCACTCCTCGTTGATTGCGGCTGTGGTCATGCTATTTCACGGTAATTATAGACTCCGCAGTTGCGCATCATGCTCTTAAATGCGGCAATTAGTGACGTTTTCTGGTGTAAATGAGCATTGTTCCTATTGGGGGATACCTTTAAAGACATCCCCGTTCCACCCTTACGCATGCCACAGCCTGCGTGAAGGACAGTTGAGTACCACAGCTCGTATGTATATATATATATATATATATATATATATATATATATATATATATATATATATATATATATATATATATATATATATATGGATGACATTTAAGTGCGCTCATTAACGCGACTTTACAAGCGCGTCCTTAATATAGACTGCCTGGTGATGATTGTGGCAATGGCGTATTTGGGTTCTTGTGACCGCGCGCACAGGATGAGGGGGAGTGCATATGGTCGTTAAATATTGCCGATGTTATTGTCTATTGGATATTGTTATTGAGTGCGCCTGGGGCAGCCGATGCTCCATTGCCCCTCATTTAGCTGTGGCGCACGCTCCTTGGGTTATGAGCAGGCGGAGGGAGGCACAAGCAAGGCAAGAGGGACACTTTTAATAAGAAACGGGACCCTGGTGTCGCTACGTACCTTTGCTGGGATCATAAAGAGTGAGCGTGGTGATGGAAATGATGAAAAATGGCCCGTTCACCTGAAACCAGGCCAGGCGGTGAAAATAACAAGCCCTCATGTGTGCACCTCTTTAAATGCAGTCAAATCAGCGGCTCTGCATAATTCATAGAAGGGCAATTTGATCAGAAAACAGCTCATCTGTTTGATCTGTTTTGACCTGGTGCAACAACCTGGCAATGTCCAATGAGGGGAGCCGCTCTCATTGGCTCAGAAACAAGTCAGCTGTGCTCACTTCCACCTCATTGTAAAGGCCCCCTCAAATTTACAAAAATACCAAAAGAAAACCCCAACCATGCACTTTGCACTGGAAACAAAAATGAATGCTTTAATGTTTGGTTTTAACTGCTCAGTTTTTCATCCATCATCTCCAGCTCCAGCACGCCCGTGGGGACTAAGCGGTTCAGAAAATGGATGGATGTTTGAGTGAGTGAACAAAACAAATAATAGCTATCTAAAAGTGTCAGTGTGCTTTTAAATATGTTGCATTACAAAGGCACATCCTCGCAATTGTTAAAACTGCGACATACAAGGCAAATCTATCAGCGCTGTTCTTGTTTTGTGTTTTAGTCGTTTATCTTATTCTCATTACGTGTTTGTACAACACGGGACACATCCATCAATCCACCAAATTTTACGCTCACTTACTCTGAAACATTTCCTCCAGCTCGTCTGTCTTAACAATGAAACCGTGTCACCTTATGCGCAACTTTTAATAGGATCACAAAATAATCCATCCATCCATCCATCCATTTTCTGTACCGCTTGTCCCCACGGGGTTCGCGGGCGTGCTGGAGCCTATCCCAGCCGTCATCGGGCAGTAGGCGGGGGACACCCTGAACTGGTTGCCAGCTGATCGCAGGGCACACAGAGAGAGACAAACAACCATTCGCACTCACACCTAGGCACAATTTGGAGTGCTCAATCGGCCTACCAAGCATGTTTTTGGGATGAGGGAGGAAACCGGAGTGCCCGGAGAAACCCACGCGGGCACGGGGAGAACATGCAAACTACACACAGGGAGGGTCGGAGGTGGCATTGAACCAGCACCCTCCTTACTGTGAGGCAGTGCTACACCGAGCCGCCCTCGCAAAGAAAGATCGAATAACATTTCTATTCGTTTTCAGTACATTCTTTCTCAAGCCTATGCACGATAAGCTGCAGTCGCCGGTCATAAACTTACCGCAGTTTTGTGGCAGGGCTCGTATATCTTTGGCTGGCTACTTAGTATGCGCGTTGAAAAAACGCTGCTTTTTAATTTTCATCAAGTTCCGAAGCGTTTTTTTTTTTTTTAAAACAGCATCGCATATAACAAAGTCAGCCACCCAATAGTGTAGTACAGGGGTGTCCAGTCCTCGGGCGGGGGCCGCATTCCTCCGTGTTTTCCAAGTTTCCCTCCCTCGTTAAACACACCTGATTCAATGATCAGGCTCCTGCAGAACGTGAGGATGAACTGATCATTTCAATCAGGTGTGTTTAATGAGGGAGGGAAACTTGGAAAACATGGAGGAATGCGGCCCTCGAGGACTGGACTTGGACACCCCTGCCTTACACCCAGTGCCAAAAGTCCCAATGATCGTGAGCAGCAGGGGGGGCCCCATTTCAACCCCTTACACTGAGTGCCAAGCAGGGAAGAAATGGGTACCATTGTTATAGTCACTGGTATGACTCGGCAGGGGTTTGAACCCACCACCTCCCAATCTCAGGGCGGACACTCTCCTCTTAGGCCACTGAGCTGGTAAACACTCGTATCGTAGTATAACACTTATAGTCGTTTTTAAATAACGTGCATACCTATAAATATTGTTATCCAATATATCTACTGCAATTTCACATTAGATTGCTGGTTTGAAAATTGCTTTTAATATTATTATAGTTTTATCATAGAAAATTTGCAACACAGTTGCTCGTGTAACCATAAAACCATACATGTCGCATGCACTGAGAGCAAGGCTTCCATAGGGTAGTGGTTAGTGCTCTGGGCTTTCACCCCAGCGACCCAGGTTCGAATCTCAGTGGGACCCAAAAAATTTTATCATAGAAAATTTGCAACACAGTTGCTCGTGTAACCATAAAACCATACATGTCGCATGCACTGACAGCAAGGCTTCCATAGGTTAGTGGTTAGTGCTCTGGGCTTTCACCCCAGCGACCCAGGTTCGAATCTCAGTGGGACCCAAAAAATTTTATCATAGAAAATTTGCAACACAGTTGCGCGTGTAACCATAAAACCATACATGTCGCATGCACTGACAGCAAGGCTTCCATAGGTTAGTGGTTAGTGCTCTGGGCTTTCACCCCAGCGACCCAGGTTCGAATCTCAGTGGGACCCAAAAAATTTTATCATAGAAAATTTGCAACACAGTTGCGCGTGTAACCATAAAACCATACATGTCGCATGCACTGACAGCAAGGCTTCCATAGGGTAGTGGTTAGTGCTCTGGGCTTTCACCCCAGCGACCCAGGTTCGAATCTCAGTGGGACCCAAAAAATTTTATCATAGAAAATTTGCAACACAGTTGCTCGTGTAACCATAAAACCATACATGTCGCATGCACTGACAGCAAGGCTTCCATAGGGTAGTGGTTAGTGCTCTGGGCTTTCACCCCAGCGACCCAGGTTCGAATCTCAGTGGGACCCAAAAAATTTTATCATAGAAAATTTGCAACACAGTTGCTCGTGTAACCATAAAACCATACATGTCGCATGCACTGACAGCAAGGCTTCCATAGGGTAGTGGTTAGTGCTCTGGGCTTTCACCCCAGCGACCCAGGTTCAAATCTCAGTGGGACCCAAAAAATTAGGGTTAGGGGTTAGGGGTAGAGGTGGGGTTAGAGGTAGGTTAAGGGGTAGGTTAAGGGGTAGGGTAAAGGTTGGGGCTAGGGTTAGGGTAAGGGTTAGAGGTAGGGTTACGGTTAGGGTTAGGGCTAGAGGTAGGATTAGGGTTAGGGCTAGAGGTGGGGTTAGGGGTAAGGGTGGGGTTAGAGGTAGGGGTAGAGGTGGGGTTAGGGTTAGAGGTGGGGTTAGAGGGAAAGTTAGAGGTGGGATTAGAGGTGGGGTGAGGGTTAGAGGTAGGGGTGGGGTTAGAGGTAGGGTTAGAGGTGGGGTGAGGGTTAGAGGTAGGGGTGGGGTTAGAGGTAGGGTTAGGGTTAGGGTTAGGATTAGAGGTGGGGTTAGGGTGGGGGTTAGAGGTGGGGTTAGAGGTAGGGTGAGGGTTAGAGGTGGGGTTAGAGGTAGGGTGAGGGTTAGAGGTAGGGTGAGGGTTAGAGGTGGGGTTAGAGGTGGGGGTAGGGTTAGAGGTAGGGTGAGGGTTAGAGGTGGGGTTAGGGTTAGAGGTGGGGTTAGGGTTAGAGGTAGGGTGAGGGTTAGAGGTGGGGTTAGAGGTGTGGTTAGGGTTAGAGGTAGGGTTAGGGTTAGAGGTAGGGTGAGGGTTAGAGGTTGGGTTAGGGTTAGAGGTGGGGTTAGAGGTGGGGTTAGAGGTGGGGTTAGAGGTAGGGTTAGAGGTAGGGTGAGGGTTAGAGGTTGGGTTAGGGTTAGGGGTAGGGTTAGAGGTTGGGTTAGGGTTAGAGGTAGGGTTAGAGGTGGGGTTAGAGGTAGGGTTAGAGGTAGGGTGAGGGTTAGGGGTAGGGTTAGAGGTGGGGTTAGAGGTGGGGTTAGAGGTAGGGTTAGAGGTGGGGTTAGAGGTGGGGTTAGAGGTGGGGTTAGGGTTAGAGGTAGGGTGAGGGTTAGAGGTAGGGTTAGAGGTGGCGTTAGAGGTGGGGTTAGGGTTTTTTTGAATCTTGTAGTTTTTTTTTTTCCCAAGGGTGAGGGTTAGAGGTGGGGTAGGGGTGGGGTTAGGGTTAGGGGTGGGGCTAGAGGTGGGGTTATGGTAGTTTTTTTTTTTTTTTTTTTTTTTTTCAAAAAAAAAAAAAAAAAAAAAAAACACGGTAGTTTAACTACCATGTATGGTAGTTTAACTACCATATGGTAGTTTTTTTTTTTTTTTTTTTTCAAAAAAAAAAAAAAAAAAAAAAAAACACGGTAGTTTAACTACCATGTATGGTAGTTTAACTACCATATGGTAGTTTTTTTTTTTTTTTTTTTTTTTTTCAAAAAAAAAAAAAAAAAAAAAAAACACGGTAGTTTAACTACCATGTATGGTAGTTTAACTACCATATGGTAGTTTTTTTTTTTTTTTTTTTTCAAAAAAAAAAAAAAAAAAAAAAAAAACACGGTAGTTTAACTACCATGTATGGTAGTTTAACTACCATATGGTAGTTTTTTTTTTTTTTTTTTTTTTTTTTTTTTCAAAAAAAAAAAAAAAAAAAAAAAACACGGTAGTTTAACTACCATGTATGGTAGTTTAACTACCATATGGTAGTTTTTTTTTTTTTTTTTTTTCAAAAAAAAAAAAAAAAAAAAAAACACGGTAGTTTAACTACCATGTATGGTAGTTTAACTACCATATGGTAGTTTTTTTTTTTTTTTTTCAAAAAAAAAAAAAAAAAACACGGTAGTTTAACTACCATGTATGGTAGTTTAACTACCATATGGTAGTTTTTTTTTTTTTTTTTCAAAAAAAAAAACAAAAAAACGGTAGTTTAACTACCATATGGTAGTTAAACTACCATACATGGTAGTTAAACTACCGTGTTTTTTTTTTTTTTTTTGAAAAAAAAAAACTACCATATGGTAGTTAAACTACCATACATGGTAGTTAAACTACCGTGTTGTTTTTTTTTTTTTGGAAAAAAAAAAAAAAAAAAAAAAAACTACCATATGGTAGTTAAACTACCATACATGGTAGTTAAACTACCGTGTTTTTTTTTTTTTTTGAAAAAAAAAAAAAAACTACCATATGGTAGTTAAACTACCATACATGGTAGTTAAACTACCGTGTTTTTTTTTTTTTTTTGAAAAAAAAAAAAAAACTACCATATGGTAGTTAAACTACCATACATGGTAGTTAAACTACCGTTTTTTTTTTTTTTTTTTTTTTTTTTTTTTTTTTTTTTGAAAAAAAAAAAAAAAAAAAAACCTACCATATGGGTTAAACCCTACCTCTAACCCCACCTCTAACCCCACCTCTAACCCCACCTCTAACACTAACCCTACCTCTAACCCTACCCCTAACCCTCACCCTACCTCTAACCCTAACCCCACCTCTAACCCCACCTCTAACCCCACCTCTAACCCTACCTCTAACCCCACCTCTAACCCTACCTCTAACCCCACCTCTAACCCCACCTCTAACCCCACCCCTAACCCTACCTCTAACACTAACCCTACCCCTAACCCTCACCCTACCTCTAACCCTAACCCCACCTCTAACCCTACCTCTAACCCTACCTCTAACCCCACCTCTAACCCCACCTCTAACCCTACCTCTAACCCCACCTCTAACCCCACCTCTAACCCCACCCCTAACCCTACCTCTAACACTAACCCTACCCCTAACCCTCACCCTACCTCTAACCCTAACCCCACCTCTAATCCCACCTCTAACCCTACCTCTAACCCCACCTCTAACCCTAACCCTACCTCTAACCCCACCTCTAACCCCACTTCTAACCCTACCTCTAACCCTACCTCTAACCCCACCTCTAACCCCACCTCTAACCCCACCTCTAGCCCCACCTCTAACCCCACCTCTAACCCTAACCCTAACCCCACCTCTAACCCTAACACTAACCCTACCCCTACCTCTAACCCCAACCCTAACTCTAACCCTAACCCTAACTCTAACCCTAACCCTAACCCTAACCCTACCTCTAACCCTAACCCTACCTCTAACCCTAACCCTAACCCTACCTCTAACCCTAACCCTAACCCTAACCCTACCTCTAACCCTAACCCTAACCCTACCTCTAACCCCACCCCTAACCCTAACCCTACCCCCACCTCTAACCCTAACCCTAACCCCACCCCTACCCCCACCTCTACCTCTAACCCTAACCCTAACCCTACCTCTAACCCCACCCCTAACCCTAACCCTACCCCCACCTCTAACCCTAACCCCACCCCTACCCCCACCTCTACCTCTAACCCTAACCCTACCCTTACTCCTAACCCTAACCCCACCTCTGACCCTAACCCTACCTCTGACCCTAACCCTACCTCTGACCCTACCCCTAACCCCACCTCTAACCGTAACCCTACCTCTAACCCTACCCCTAGCCCTAACCCTACCCCTAGCCCTAACCCTACCCCTAACCCTTAACCTACCTCTAACCCCACCTCTAACTCTAACCCCACCTCTAACCCTAACCCCACCTCTAACCCTAATTTTTTGGGTCCCACTGAGATTCGAACCTGGGTCGCTGGGGTGAAAGCCCAGAGCACTAACCACTACCCTATGTAAGCCTTGCTGTCAGTGCATGCGACATGTATGGTTTTATGGTTACACGAGCAACTGTGTTGCAAATTTTCTATGATAAAATTTTTTGGGTCCCACTGAGATTCGAACCTGGGTCGCTGGGGTGAAAGCCCAGAGCGCTAACCACTACACTATGGAAGCCTTGCTCTTAGTGCATGCGAAATGTATGGTTTTATGGTCACACGAGCTCGTGTAACTGATAAAACTTTTTGGGTCCCACTGAGATTCGAACCTGGGTCGCTGGGGTGAAAGACCAGAGCACTAACCACTACCCTATGGAAGCCTTGCTCTTAGTGCATGCGAAATGTATGGTTTTATGGTCACACGAGCTCGTGTAACTGATAAAAACTTTTTGGGTCCCACTGAGATTCGAACCTGGGTCGCTGGGGTGAAAGACCAGAGCACTAACCACTACCCCATAGAAGCCTTGCTCTCAGTGCATGCGACATGTATGGTTTTATGGTTACACGAGCAACTGTGTTGCAAATTTTCTATGATAAAATTTTTTGGGTCCCACTGAGATTCGAACCTGGGTCGCTGGGGTGAAAGCCCAGAGGACTAACCACTACCCTATGGAAGCCTTGCTCTCACTGCATGCGACATGTATGGTTACACGAGCAACTGTGTTGCAAATTTTCTATGATAAAATTTTTTGGGTCCCACTGAGATTCGAACCTGGGTCGCTGGGGTGAAAGCCCAGAGGACTAACCACTACCCTATGGAAGCCTTGCTCTCACTGCATGCGACATGTATGGTTACACGAGCAACTGTGTTGCAAATTTTCTATGATAAAATTTTTGGGGTCCCACTGAGATTCGAACCTGGGTCGCTGGGGTGAAAGCCCAGAGCACTAACCACTACCCTATGGAAGCCTTGCTGTCAGTGAACGCGACATGTATGGTTTTATGGTTACACGAGCAACTGTGTTGCAAATTTTCTATGATAAAATTTTTTGGGTCCCACTGAGATTTGAACCTGGGTCGCTGGGGTGAAAGCCCAGAGCACTAACCACTACCCTATGGAAGCCTTGCTGTCAGTGCATGCGACATGTATGGTTTTATGGTTACACGAGCAACTGTGTTGCAAATTTTCTATGATAAAATTTTTTGGGTCCCACTGAGATTCGAACCTGGGTCGCTGGGGTGAAAGCCCAGAGCACTAACCACTAACCTATGGAAGCCTTGCTGTCAGTGCATGCGACATGTATGGTTTTATGGTTACACGAGCAACTGTGTTGCAAATTTTCTATGATAAAACTATAATAATATTAAAAGCAATTTTCAAACCAGCAATCTAATGTGAAATTGCAGTAGATATATTGGATAACAATATTTATAGGTATACACGTTATTTAAAAACGACTATAAGTGTTATACTACGATACGAGTGTTTACCAGCTCAGTGGCCTAAGAGGAGAGTGTCCGCCCTGAGATTGGGAGGTGGTGGGTTCAAACCCCTGCCGAGTCATACCAGTGACTATAACAATGGTACCCATTTCTTCCCTGCTTGGCACTCAGTGTAAGGGGTTGAAATGGGGCCCCCCCCTGCTGCTCACGATCATTGGGACTTTTGGCAGTACATCTGGATGTCGTTTTGCTGAAGCCACACTAACCTCACTAAGTCAAGTGTTACGCTGATATTAATCTCTGAAGATGTGTTGCGCTCACATCCATACGAGCCGATTTAGTCTGATCTGACAAGAGTTTGGCTTGTGCAAGGAGGAGCGCCACATTGAAAGTATGTTGAAAGAGCCACAACTCTGACACCATTAGCATCTGCATTGCTTGTGGATGGATGACGTATCTCCTAATGGGGGTCATAAAAACAGCAAAGAATCGGATTGGTTATATTTAGATGGAACATGTTGGATTCACTTGTGAATCTTCAGTAAAAATGGTCTTTGGAGCTTGAAATTGAAAATATGTTTAAAGGCTGATGCATCAATGAATGCATGTTATATGTGCTGAGTTATCATCGTGATGAAGTTTGTTCGAGTCTCTCGGTCGGAGTCCGCTGCTTTTATAATCACAGCAGACCTTATACGCTATTGAGAACTTCCACATATTTGATTGTATCAGGAGCACAGACTCAAGCATTTTTGGCAACATACATGTTCTGAATAAATTCCTCCTGCATCATTTTCCCCGTGTCTTCCACTATATACTACATTTGACCCATTCACCTTTGACGACGGGGACTCCCAAAGGTTCCTTTTTTGCCTTTTCTAAATGACATCGATGCTGCATGTCCATGCATGCTGTTGGACTCCCGGTCCTGGGCTCAATTGGGCTCTGCACACAGTCACTGGATTAACCTTGCGGTGCTCAGCCCACTTGCTGCAACCTTGCGGTGCTCAGCCCACTTGCTGCATACTGAAGTTAGATTGCCTTTTGTGCACGCGCGCGCACGCACGCACGCACGCACGCTTGGATATCTATAATGTGAGCACAAAGATGAATGCACACGTTCAGAGGGGAGTGACTGCATATCAATATGGGCATTTTGTAGACACAACACCTGGTTGGACTGAGGTTAATTTGTCATGACAGTGAAAATTGATATTAGCATGGAAAGAACACACATCGTTATGAGGTTCCGTTGGAGACATACAGGTAACTAGTGAGTGAGGAGCATCACTGCTGTGTTCTATATCAATGTTTTGCATTGGAAAAAGATCTCAATCCCACGTTTTTCATTCAGTCCGCCTTTTCCTGGCTACATTGTATCAGTGGTGACATTATGAGCTTGATGCTTCCTATCAGACTCTGAAGCGAGAGGCGCAAGAAAGCATCAGCGCTAGGACAAAATAAAGATCCTTTCTTTATCTCGTAACGTGCTTGATTTCGGGAAATTAGATTCAGCCGTTGCCTTTGATCCGTTCATTCGATTGGAGATGCAAAAGTTGCGCTCTCTACTACATTGAATGGCCGCCTCAAGCAGCGGGAGATGGCATCATAAAAAAGGGACCTGTAATTGCGATGGAAAACACAATATTACAACTAGCAATATGTTGGCTTGACTGGAGATCACCTACTTTACTGGTCTGGAAGATTAGAACAGTCTAGAAAATGGTGTTGGTTCAGATGCTGTGCCAGTCAAACACTTCAACACACATTCAAATGTCAGGTCGTGCACACTATTTGATTGATTTATTAAGTAATAAGAATTCTGAATCTTGAAATGTTTTTGAACAAATACGAGTACACCAAAAGAGGCAGTCTATATTCACTGGCACATAGGTTGTGATCCAAAAAAAAAAGAAAAAAGTATAAAAGAGTTATGGAAAGTTGAGCCACAAGAACTTCGCACTGCCACTAATCTCATGACAGCACCTCCACGGAAAGAATGTGAAAACCGGTGTTACTAAAGCTGCCCAATTAAATCAGTAGCAGGACTTGATTTCAGAGAGGCTCTTCAGCACATTGATCAGCTGACTGAGTAGCCAGCGTGGCGTGGGTATTATTTTCAAATCAATAGAAGAACAGTGCCCATTTTCTGCTTATTGATCATTCAATGGGCCTTTCTTTATTCTGTTTAACCAATTCCACGCATCATTGCTGCGAGGTAATTATAGCCAATCGGTTCGGATCATAAGATTAGATCGGATAACTACACGCTACAATGACGACTGGCAGCTTTTTGGGAATATTTGATGCGCTAGAATAAAGAAAAACCGTGATGCAATGCATATTTTCTGTGTGGTAAATAGATAAATAAACTTACATACATATGTACATCTCTTAGCTGCGTTGGATTTGTACAGGCTGGAAATGGTGTTGAGGGCGTGCTGCATAGAGTCTGGGCTGTGAGCTAATACTGCGCAGTCATCAGCATACTTACTGATGTTGGTCATAGCTCCAACTTGGTCTTTGTGTGGGCCTGGAGCCGTCGGACGTTGAAGAGGCTCCTATGTAGGTGCTGCTCCACCTGGACACCATCTTAATGACCCTTGCCACGATGGAAGAGGCACGTAATGGCAGAGAGGAGGATGTTAAAGAGCACTAGAGCCAAGGCACAACCCTGCTTCACCCCAACATTGACCTTGAAGGGCTCTGACCTGTGAGCACTCTGCTGGAGGATACATCGAAACTTGGGTCGTACGCCTAGTTTGGAGAAGTGTTTCCACAGCGACTCACGGTTGATGGTGTTAAATGCTTCGCTGAGGTCGATGAAGGCTACGTATGTAGAGGTCCTTGTGATGTTCTCTGCTCTTCTCCATTAACTGTCTTAAGACAAAGATCATGTCTATGGTGGATCTAGTATTCCGGAAGCCACGCTGAGTT
Organism: Syngnathus scovelli; assembly: GCF_024217435.2. Classification (NCBI taxonomy): domain Eukaryota; kingdom Metazoa; phylum Chordata; class Actinopteri; order Syngnathiformes; family Syngnathidae; genus Syngnathus; species Syngnathus scovelli. Next base: position 12,886,447 of record NC_090863.1, on the reverse strand, counting down.
TCCGGGAGCGCAGCATCCGAGATGTGCTCGACCAGCCTGCTGAGCATGATCTTCGCCACATAGTATGTACGTACATACATAAGTACATAGGTATGTATGTACGTATTCATACATTCATACATACATAGTACATACATACATACACATACATACACATACTCTATACATACAAATGTACGTACATACGTACGCAAATATGTACGTACGTACATACATCATATACGTACGTACGTACATACGCACAAAATGAACACGAGCGAGTACATACCATATTTGTCAGAATGCTAGACAAACAGACATCAGTTTGTTAGAAACTATATTTCCAAAACAATTGACTAAGCCAAATTAAATGCAGCGAACAGCATCAAATTTTGACCTTTGATCGGAAGCATGAATATCAGAGGCACTGTCTTCTGATGTTTGGGTGAAAGTTCTCTGACCGCGCTTTGATGTTGCTGAGCTATAGAACAAATGGGAAAAGAAATACAACAACACTAAGTGGTTTGCGAGCAAGATTAATGAAGCAAGATAAGTTGTTGCCATCAGAGCAGATCAAACAGAAACACAAGCATGAGGTTGTAAGATAATAAACACGTAAGCCATCTTTTTGAAATTAATCTCATTTTTAATATGTGAAAACTTTTATGTTCACTCATGATGACTTGATGGGCTCTGATCAAGTGGATGTGTTCTTCACAATGCCCTGAGCAGAACCAAACGGCACATTTGAGCAATTATTGTTTTACCTTTCAGATTGGACCTGCCACCAAAATAATAGGAGAGCCAGCCGTAGGAGAGATGATGTTTGAAGAGATCATTTTAATAATACGTATTTTACTGTCAGGAAAAAGTTTGAACACATACGACTGCAAACTGTGCCGCTAACAGCGTATTTTCAACGCCTGCTAATAAAAGTGGTTCTTTTTAATCCTAATGATAGCATTGTTGCTTCGAGTCTCGCACAAAGATACGAAGTAGTTCAAACTTACTAAAGCGGTCTCTTGGTAAAGACCATTCACGGTTTGTTGATATAGTTGGGTTTGATGCATTTTTCCAATTTCACTGTAGGCATTGTGTCCCTCATCTCTCTGGCTGTCCTCTCCTACGAGCGCTACAGCACCATGATGACCCCGACTGAAGCCGACTCGTCCAACTACTGTAAGATCTGCTTGGGCATCACCCTTTCGTGGGTTTATTCCCTCATCTGGACCTTGCCGCCACTTATTGGCTGGAGTCACTACGGTCCAGAAGGTCCCGGGACCACCTGCTCCGTGGACTGGAAAGCCAAGACGGCCAATAACATATCTTACATCATTTGTCTGTTCATCTTCTGCCTCATTGTGCCATTGATGGTGATCGTGTTCTGCTACGGAAAGCTGCTGTGCGCCATCAGACAGGTGAGTTCTAACAAGGCAAGGGGAAGGTTTGCTACATCAAAGCAATCAGGTGAGCCAAAGTCCAACATTTTCTTATGAGAAAATGCACCCACATGTGTCATTTTCATATACCCCCATATCCTCATTTTACTAAGCTGCTGCTAATATTAAAAATAATAATAATAATAATAATAATAATAATACCACTACTACTACTAATAACAACTCTTGCTAGGAAATGTCAAATTTAACTGACTCACAGGAAAGAACATGCTAACTTCCCGAGAACACATAGTACAATTTTGTGCTATCGATGGGTTTGTACATTTACAATAAATATTTCCAATGGCCATCTGGAAACGGCATTTGGAGGTAACCATTGCTAGCATTTCACATTGTCCTGAATATCTGGAGGAAAATGCGCTACTGTATAGTCCTTTCCCTCTCTAGGGAAAGCGCATAGACTCACGCTCACACACACCCAAACAAAGTTGTTCACTGTTTGCAACCAGTTCTAGAGCAAATTTCCAGGATTGCAGACTACTCCATCTGTGAGAATCATGTCTGTCAAATCAACGCACATGAGTTTTTTTGCATCAGCACACTCGTGTCTTATCTGAATGGGTGAATGGGTGAATGTGAGGCATTGTAAAGCGCTTTAGGCACCATGTGGTATCCATCAAAGCCGCCATTTACCATGTTTATCTTGTACATTTCCCTGCAATCTAAGGCGTGATATTGACACAGCAAAGTGGTGGAAAGAATGTCAATCACTCTCGGCACAACTTCCTTCAGTCAAGACAAGTGTGTCGATGTTTCTCTGATTAAATTGAAGTTGGTTCTTTGACAACTCCAGATTTTTGTCCATTTCCAAAAAAATGATTTGTGTATTGGAAGAAAGAGCCAAAGTGAGTCAATTGCATTTCGTTTTATTCGGTGCTGCTGCGTTATTTGAAGGTGACGGGGCTGTCATTTGGGACATATTAAAGGGAAGGTGCCGACGAAATGTGGAAAGTTCAAATCCCTCATCTAATAACGGGGCACTCAAGTGAACAGTCCGCATGGGGGTGGGTGATTCGTATTTAATTTGGGCCTTGAGATTGATGGGAAAACAAGGATTTGGGAAATATTTGTCTTCTTTGAGTTCTCCTCACAATTAAGAAATAAAACCGGCAACATATAAAGAGAACAGTCAAATGTTTAGGGATCATCCTTATTTTGTTACGGAAACCGGTAACTGCTCATTTACGCCAGTGAAACGGATTTAAAAAGATTTAAAACATCGTGTTTGAATCATCAGGTTGAAAAGGAGCAGTTGGTCAATAATTTGGGTCATGTCCCCCAAACCTGCGGTCTGAATGATGCAACTCACAAATCCCTGTGATTTTGAGCAATTCACTCATGCTTTAAATTTCGCCAACATCCTTTAGGCTATGTGACACAGTTAGAAATGGGGCGGGAGGGTCGAGGGGGAATGAAGATATCAAGAGAAAGTCTAGCAGCCTGCCAGAGAGATGAAAGCGAAGCGGATGGCTGCGCTGCTATGGGAATCTCATTCAAAGTGCCGGGCCCGACCATCAAATGGAGTGACCTTGTATCAGTCAGTGGTAGTAAATTCATTCGCCACAAGCATTTTTACCCCCAAGTCTCAGACCATTTGCTAATGCTAATGATCAAATCACCCAACGTAGGCACAGGGTGCTGAAGAACATTTCCATGCAAATGAGCTGCTCTCGGGATGAAATAAATTCAACCATCTACTTAACCGTCGAGTCAAATCATTTCTTCTAGGTGTGGGAAGACGTGTGATCTTGTAAAGAATCAAGTCCATGTTGTTGCACCAAAATGATTTGTTAGAATAATAACAACCACTCATTATGATATCACAAAACAGAGACAAAATAAATCGAGAGCGCTGCCATGCTGTTTTGATTTGCACTTTCAGAAAGTCATTTATTGAACACACGTTCAGTATTGAATTTACGATCTGGCTATTTGACATTTTGGAAGTGTTTTCCAGCATATTTTCATCATGTTATTTTGGCCAAAAGCTTTTGAAAATCGTAGTCTAATCTGAGTCCAAAGTAGCGGCCTGCCAAGATGCAATAAAAATTCATCCAAGCTATCATCTCACGGTAACCTTGACTTTTGGTTGTCAAAATCCGATCATTTCATCCCCATACGTAAGTAAGAATCTGTGCCAAAGTCCCTTGTGGCGTCAAGGAGTACATCACATTCGTGAAAATAGGGCCATTCCGAAACACGTGCCTCTAGCCAAAGTTCCGATAGCACAGCTGCACCAAATTGACATGCGTTTAAGTGGGAAAATGTCTGGACTCGTACTCTGACCGTAAAAATAAAAGTGCTACGATACTATCGCACCTATACTACTTTGCCCGACTGACATCGAATTTCAGGCTGTTGGAGCCATGTCAACCACATGGAGATACTTCAAGATAATCCGACTGTAAATCATACGATCAATTCGGTCTGGCTAGCCCCATCGCCGACGTGCTGCCAACTACGCTTCTGTCACGAAGCTGTCGTGTTGTTGTTTCATAGTACATCCAGTAAGAGAGAGAAGTGCATACGCAACAGAGCGTCAATCCAATTGTTCTGTGGAAGCAGCCTTGTACTGTATTTGTTTCTACTCTCTTTATTTTGTCGTTAATACGCAGAAGTAGCGTGGTGTCTGTCGATCCACTATATTTGACATTCTTTTTAATCTCTTATTTCAGCACTCATTTGATGCAGCACGCCTTTGGTTGGGAATGAAAAACAGCATCGTAGGCTACATTTCAATCAAATGTGAGGCAACATTGCTCCAGAAACATGCTGTCGGATGTTCCAGTGTCAGTATTGACAAGTTGCCACTCCAAAAAAGTGTTAGTGGAGTTTGCGTTGTGTTTTGAGCGATGTTTGATGAAAAGAACGCATTTTCATCACAACAGCAAGATGTACATACTGACATCATCAAGTATCGGCATCCCTAAGATTTTCAATAATTGACTTTGTTGGAACTAGGAAGTGGTCTATGACTTTAATAATCCATTGAGCAGTTGATTGAAAAGAGTCATCTACATTGAATTGGGATTCTGAAGACCTGTTTCTATGAAGGATTTGCATTTAATAGAATCAAACTATCTTAATGACAATAAGCGTTGCCATAGCAAAAGTCTGTATGGATAAAGTTCAACTTGCCATAGCTGATGTCACGTCGTTCTTCTTTGGACTGAATCAATTGCACATATCTCGCTTTAAGCGAAGTAGTACTGCGCACCTCAAAGTGCTTCAAGATACAAAATAACACAATTGAGCCAATTCCTAATGATCAAATCATTGATTACTCAGGCCATCCCTAGTGGGAACATAATAGACTTTCTACAAGAACACATGGACAACATCTGTGACTCTGCTCCTTTCACAGTAAGACACAACGGTTGCTGCTGTTGCATATAGTACATACATGTAGAGTAGATACATTTCCCAATAGCCGATTCCCATCAAATAACCGCATTCCTGTAATAGCAGATTTGTTTATGTGATCATCCATCACGCTAATCGATATCCATTTCTGCTGCCGAGGCTCCTCATGCTCCTCGCTACACTGACTCTGTATACATGGAGGAATTCAACCTTAACACACACTACATACACAATCATGGCAGAATTAAAAAAAAAAATATATATATATATACATACATGTTTGCAATATATAACTCACACCTAGGGACAATTTGGAATGCTCAATCGGCCTACCAAGCATGTTTTTGGCATATGGGAGGAAACCGGAGTGCCCGGAGAAAACCCACGCGGGCCCGGGGAGAACATGCAAACTCCACACAGGGTGGAATCGGACCCGCACCCTCCTAACTGTGAGGTGGACGTGCTACCCAGTGCGCCACCGAGCCGCCGTATACGTGTATATATAGCTAGGACATAGTAAATGTGAACATGTGGAATGGACAGTTTGCCCCCTCGTCCAATCTGCGAGCCGCTATCATCTAGAACCCGCTGATTGAGGAACACTTCCACCGAGCGGAGGCCACTCTACCCATTTTACAAAATCCATTTAAAATCCTGAGAGACAGATAAATCGGATGAAAAGGTATAATCAAGTTGAAACTATAAAATCATGATACAAAAAAAGTTCTCCGCTGCCGAAACAGGTCAGACAAAGCCAACAGAGATTGTGTCCCGCTTGATCTTTGCAATCCTCATCTGCTTTTATCTTGGGACTTTGGTTCAATTCCATCATCCATCCTGTGTTTGGTTGTTGGAACAGGGGAGCTTTTCCCAGGGTACATTTCACAACCGGAGACATAATGAGTTTTTTTTTTTTTTTTCTTCGAAACATATAGTACACATTCACACGCAACATTTAGCGACATATACGTACAAATATTCAAATGCATCATCATTAGTATGATTGTGATGAAGCATGACTGGCAAAAAGTGGATATGCTAAATAATATAATATATATATATATGACTTGTACGGGCATGCCGATGTACGCGTGATCACTTCTAGTAGGTGACTTCAAAATTGAGATATGTTCATTTGATGGCAGGCCAAAAGCCATTTACTCCTCTTCAATTATTAAAACTGATTAGAATGAGAGCGTTCATATTTTAGAGCCGTTGGATATTGAAATAATAACCTTGAGGTACTCCAACACCCACTTTATTACAATACTCAATGGCTATTTTTGTATTTAAAGGCAATGTTCACTCAATCTACACTGTATGCGACATGCAGTCTCCTATATGTAATGTAATTTTAAATAAAGTTCATCTTATAGAGTGTTAATGGATCCAAGTTTGTGGTGGGGGTAGTAAAAGCTTTCCAATGTGCATGAGTGACCCAGTAAATCAAAGCACAAATTATTAGTGACTTGAGTTCAAGCCATCTGTCCCGTGACGTTTAGACAGCTGTCATCAAATGCCATATATGGTACATCTTCAAATTCCCCTCACATTTGGCAAAGTGGGACATAAAGTCTGAAAATAACAACCTGTGAAGCTTTCATCTTGACTTCCTTCAGACAAAGTTGAAACCAGTTGGCAGTAATGCATGTTAGGAATTGAGGCTTCTCGATTTCATTAGAAATATAATAATCTATATGAAATATGGGGATTGCCCCACCCTCGTTAAAACAAAACAACCCGCAAACGATTTATTATTTTCCTGCCTTCCCCATGCTTACATTCAGCAGATGTTGTTTTTAGTTTGGCCTTTAATGGCCAAAGAGCCTCTTTGAATTTATTATTAATAAAAAAAAAAAAATGGTATCAGGAAAAGGCTCCAAAAGCAATCTGAAGCAAAATAACAACCCTTGGGTCTGCAATTCAAAAAGTCAATTCCATATAGTAGTGTGTAGTAGCCTCCCTGAGGTCCTCGCAGCTCTGCAGTGTAAAATGAAGGTACATTTCTGGCTATTCGATTTGAATATATACGGATAATATAGATAAGTGCACACGCGCGCACACACGTACGCGCACGCACGCGCACGCACACACACTCACACACACACATTCAGTCCCCATCCTTCTCTGAATTACTTCAATGCTCTTCAGATAAAAATCCGTCACTCTTTTTCAAGTAGCTTGTCTCAAGCAGACGGTGAATAAACTTAACAAGTGCAGGACAGCTTTTCTTGAATCTTTGCTTGAATAAAAGTTCAAATCACAAGCATGCATGTACCTTAGTGAGATGTTGAAGGAAAAAGATGGTGCAAGCAAGGGTCGATCGGGCAGAAGTGTTTGTGAAATGTATTCAGGCGGAGGCTTAGCAGGCCACAGCAGGTTGTTGGGGGGCAAAGAACAAACGTAGCACACTGAAATCCTGTAATCAATCATGTTTAGCAGCCATCAAGTGCGCTGGCAGAACAACGGCACCAGATTGCTGAAGTGAAACAAGCCAGCTAAAAGTGCTGCATCCATGTCTTTGACACTCCACCCCTTAAAAATGAGCATTAGCATTCTTCGTCATACTGAATTGAAGAGGAAGAGAACACAACCACTGCTTTTTGTAGATCAGATAAAAATCGAATCGTTCCATAGTCCCCATTGCCACAAGTTTGTCGCTCGCAGTTTGAAGCTTAGTTTTAACACCTTCTGGCTGAGTCGATCATGTTGGAAGGTTCAAACTGCCAACGGTTGGGAGAAGCGTTCATGTTGTGGTGCCAAGAGTCTGCTTAGCTTTGATATTGTCATGTCGTTGCTGCTGTCAGTTACACCAAAGGCACAAAAACGGGATTCAAACTAAAAGAACAAAAAAAAAGAAAAGAAGTTGCACTTTCTTTCCAGCATGTGGAATCATTTCCACTTTTAATGATGCCCGAAAACAAAAAAGTGCCACTTTAATTCCATTAAAAAGTCTATTCCTCGCATGCTTTCTCGACTTTCTGTCACACGCATATTGATGTTAGAAATGATATGCTCGTGCAAGTGATCATATAAGGAAAGTGGGTGGGGGTGGTGCCAGTCAAGAGCGCTGGATGCAGAGATGTTATCCAACATGCCCTTTTTTGGTCCTTTCAAATTAGACACATGCAGTATATAGCTTGCAGCATCTTAACTTTCAAAGTGGTGTCGAGATTTAGATTTGATACGGAACAGAGCATTTTTTCATTCTTATATTCATCGAAAGGGACCGTCGCTGTCCAAAATGCTGTCATCTCCTTTTCCTAAGCCGCTAATGATGCAGGTAGTACGTGGGGCTCTTCGTCATCCCGTGATCAATCTTTGTCCTTTTTGTAAGCAACCGCAGCGTCACTTGAAATTCAAATTACAGTAATCCCTTGCTACATCGGGGTTTCAGTTTTTTTTTTTTTTTTTTGGGAAAAATTTCACATATAAGTCGCTCCTCATTATAAGTCGCCCCCTCCACCCAAACTATGAAAAAAACCCGCGACTTATAGTCCGAAAATTACGACAGTTGCTTCATTGACAGGGTTGGATAGGTTCCTTTCAAAATATACTCTGATACAGTTTCTCCATAAAAGCATTGTCTCATCAGCCCGCCCTCAACTGCTGATATGTAAATTGAGGCAAATAATGCGTTTTGCCTTGCTTTTGATCAAATTTTACTTTCCCACCTCTCGGGTCTCCTTTCGCCCTGCTGCACCTCTCCACATGTTTGAAACAACCGATCTGATATATATCCCACTCTCTGTACTCTATCTGCTCGATTTTTTCCCCCGACTCTCTTGTTTGGCTCATACTATTTTTTTTTTGCTGCCTGCCTGCCACCAATCTCACGGTCGAATAGCCAGTTTTGTGTTGCGACAAACTGAAAAGAAATTGAGAGAAGGACAGGTGGTGCAGCGGCAGGCGGTGCATAACTGCCTCCAAAGACCGGGGTGATTTTCAGTCACCAGTCTGGCAACCACTCGTTTCAACCCTTCTAATTAGTTAGCGACTCGGAATTAACTGATTATGTCAATTCATTAAGAACACAAGAGTGAGTTAGGATTGCATCGGACGCAGCTGCCACGTGTTTCCCTGCTGTGAAAGGAGTCACATCGGCTGTCAAATCCCCGACATTGAGAGAAAGTGAGCATCTAGGCCTAAACAAATGAAAGCGTCTGTCTACTAGCATTAGCTTGTAAACATGTTTTGCAGATTTGGAACACATCCCCGAGAGCCTCTGGAGGATGTTAACAACGTGTTGTCCAAAGTGAATGTTTGTTCTGCTGTACTGTACGACTCAACCGATTGATTACCTACAAAGTTTAAGATTTGCTGAGCATGTTGGGCAATTTGGTAGACCGATCTCAGCTAAGCCCGACGTGCCGGTGCAACGATTTAAACAACCTAGGCCTTCTTAAACCGTATCGGCCGCTTCGAACATCCGCCTCACAGTTCTGAGATTCAAAGGCCGAAAAATCTTCCATGTCTGACTAAAAGCACTGTTTAAATAGTACATTTAAAGAACCTCCACTAACAACGTCTATGTGGGCACTGTGGCCACTTAAAGAAGAGTTCATTTGCCCCATTTGTGTTTGCCTTTCTTCCACAGCGTTTGTAAAAGTGTCAGTCGTCTCCCACAGGCAGATCACGGTTAACGTATTGAATGAGAACAGAGCCAAGCGTCAACTTCAATTGCTGCAGCGCTTCTCTAAACTTCACGGCAATATTCCAAAAAGACAGTCACTGTTTAATTAAAAAAAGACTGTGTGTCACTGACGATGACTTTGCATTTTGTTCACTCTAAATGTTGAAGTCCGAAAGAGCAAGTGTGCCACGGTGCCTTGTTAAATCGCAGCATTCTTTTACACCTTTAATATTGTTCCAGGCCCTTAATCGCAGTGCCAGCTGCCTCGACCTACAAGATTTTAAAAACAATTATCAACTGCATGCCACTGGAGTACCACTTTCTTTTTTAATCTTGCTTTTTGGCAAAATTCCCTGAAGACTATGCTTATCAAACTAAAGGTTTCCTGTATATGGTAGATTTTATTTTATTCCCAGAAGGCAACACTAATGATGTGTCAAATAAATGACAGACTGCCAGAGACTCGAGAACAGACAAGAGACTCACGAAAGTCGAAACTCACGAGAGAAGCAAGATCATGGTACAACTAATAAGTTACAATAAAAAAATTAATTACTAACAGCAAAACTTGGGAAATATGTTCAAACCAACAACACGATTTTTAATTGTCATGTTAATGATTAGCCCAAGCATCCACAGTTCTTTGCACGCCATTGCCTAATACCCGTGGCTTATTTTTTTCGAGCAAATGATCTCAAAGATGAAAACAAACAAAGACATTCTATGGACTGTATGTTTTGACTGTAATTTTCGATTAGGACTGGAAATGGACTTCCATTGCGTGTCGCAGTAATACAAAAAAAAATCAGGCGGGACACTATATCTTATGTTAATGTTACAGAATGATTGACAGTAAGGGAATGAACAGAAACGAGCAACTTATAGCAGCTCGGTCAGTGGGGGAGGGCTGCAAACTGAATAATGCATTACGTGAGAAAAGTTCCTAAACATACTTACGCCAGCTTAGCTTACAGGGTCTTGCCATATACAAAATGAAATCTTTGTCTTCCTGGTTCGTGTGTGGCTTTATTATATTATTATATGTTTGTGTTGTCAAGCTCTCCCAGCAATCCAGAGAGGATAACCAGAAAAAAATGACATTTTCAGATGCCTCTTCCCTTTCCCTCAATGATAGTTCTTTTCTCTTGATGCACTTCTTGAGCCTGTCGTCCGTCATAAGGTTCTCAAGAACCTGTAAACCTGATAACATTATCATCATGCGCTTATGAAAGGCCCTCATATCCTCGTGATGCCTTAATGATTAAGGCAAGTCAGGCGATGTTGCGGGTTGGGGGCTCCATGTCAACAACACCATAGGAAATCCTGCTGACACTGCAAGGACAGATGAGGATTGTGGAAACTGCCACTGCCTGAAACCAATTTTCCCTTTCCTACCTTGCCGTCTACAGGTGAGTGGGATCAATTCGTCCATGAGCAGGAAACGGGAGCAGCGAGTCTTGTTCATGGTGGTGATCATGGTAATCTGCTACCTTATGTGCTGGTTGCCTTACGGAGTCATGGCGCTGCTGGCCACTTTCGGACCACCTGGCCTTGTCACGCCCGAAGCCAGTATCATACCTTCCGTCCTGGCAAAGACCAGCACAGTCATCAACCCGGTCATATACGTCTTCATGAATAAACAGGTAAGGGAGGTCCCTTTATCTACTCACTTGTTATTGAATGCATGGTCTGCAGCCATTCAGACCCTACTTTGACTAGTCTGGACCTAAACTTTAGACTATCAGGCATCACCAGTTATGGTCAAATCTTTTGACATGTGACGAACTTGTGTGATATAATAGACAAGGGCGGTTTCATTTCTTTCTTTTCTTGCATGGCTTTTAACATGGGATTCCACTTTAGGGATTCTATTGGATTCGAAATGACACCGTGTACTAGAAAATATACTATACTATAATCTTTTCTTTGTCCCCATAGTTGTTTGTTACAGATCAGAGGGCAACATAAAGTGGCAAAGTCTGATAAAGGCTCTAAGTAGCATCCTATCTAAAAATAAACACATTTATATAGTATTTCTAATTAATTTCTCACTGCAAGTGGTGGCATCTAAACCATGGGGGACACCTGCAGTACAATTAACAATGACATGTTATTATAAACACTCTCAGCGGGTCTCGATGCCCACTCAAGACAGTGTGATTGATTACCTAAAAAAAACCCTTTTTTTTTTTTCTTTAGGAATTACTTAGGGATATTGTGCTATATACTCTTCTATACTGGAATAGAATAGAACAGAATGGAGTTAGGGTTCAAAACTAGGGTTAGGGTTTCAAAGTAGGGTTTCATACTAGGGTTAGGGTTTCAAAGTAGGGTTTAAAGCTAGGGTTAGGTTTCAAACTAGGGTTAGGGTTTCAAAGTAGGGTTTCATACCGGGGTTAGGGCTTCAAAGTAGGGTTTAAAGCTAGGGTTAGGGTTTCAAACTAGGGTCAGGGTTTCAGAATAGGCTTTCAAACTAGTTTCAAACCCTTAGATGCACAAGGCCATCCATTTTTCTAACTACAATTTCTTAAGATGTATAAAAGGTAAGTTAAAATTTGAAATGACATTATGTTAAAAACATGCTTTTTTAGGAATACCTGGAAGATGAAAAGATAACTTTTATTATGAAGATATTTAAGTCATTTTTGACCCACTTACTACGTACGCATCTAAGGGTGATTGTTGGACTTGCAAATTATTTGGAACAATATGCCTTGGAATGACTAGTTGGTGATTAACATGTGCTGAACCACATCGGATTGAACACGAGCGAGCATATGGAGGCTTAACACGCTCTTTGTATTCAAGCCATGACATTTTCCTTGTCCATCTTTTATTGCTATTGATTCCATTCCACGGTCTGGAAACCTCATGGCCGACTAAGAGTATTAATGTTTAGACGAGAACTGTGTTAGTTTAGTCTATTGTAAGTCTTTGGAGAAATTAAATCATCTTTAATGAGCAACATTGCCAAGCACGTCAAAGTAGTGTTGAAGTTTGAGGTCAGGTATTGTATAATGGTTATGTCTGGATGCCTTAAATGCAGCTTACATTTCCAGGACATTCTCATCCCCTGGTGTCCAACACAAGCGTATTAAATGGAGCCTCTCAGCATCTGATACTGACACACAGCAGGTACACTGTTGGAGTGCAGCATTGTAAATCGGAAGTACCGTATTTATTCTAATTATCGCCCATATTCTAATAATCGCCCAGTGTGTGTTAACCATGACATAAATAAAAAACATTGATACCTCGCCCATGCTGCTAAAAATTCCCCCCAAAACTTTTATGTATTTTCCTCCGCCGACGTCACTGCGCAAGTTTAAATATGACTGATTTGACAGCAGCACGTCGAACGTCCCTTTGAAGTGGTTTTTCTCCATAAACTATGATACAATTACACTCGTCACTCCGCTACAATACCCTCACGCAATTACGTTATCGGGGCGTGCGCTGGAACAAGACAAAAAGTGTTCTCTATTCATCGCCCGAATGTTGGACATAAACCTTCTCTCATCATCGCCCTGGGCGATAATTAGAATAAATACGGTATGTCAACACTCTCACCAGGTGCGCGAAGAAGCTAGAGTTGAATTAGATTGCATTTTCACAAACTATATTTATTTGAACATACTATATTATATGTATGTCATGATGACTTTTGTGTTTGTTTATTTATTTGCATTGTTGAAATCGACGTGTTCCAGATCTGATACGAAGCAGTTTGATCTCATTTCCATCTTTAAACACGAGACCTCCGCTCAGCTACAAATAGAAGACCTCACTGGAAATGATAACCAAACACATTGACCAACTTGTGTGACAGCCTGATGGGAACACTCCAATGTCCTGTATGTCATTTTCAGTCTTCAATTCCTCCCAGCCCGTTACTATGGAAACTGTGAGTTGAGGCGAGTTGAAGACTAAAAATGCTGTACAGATACAAGGAACAGCTGGCGTGCGATTCCCCCGTCACCCGTCAGTGGCACCAATAGTGCCAACGAGGCCACCGGGAACAGGAACTCATACCGTGGACCTGTGGGTATGTTTTCGCTCTATACTCTTTTTGATTCCCGTCAACCAACGGTGTTTTGCACGTCATTGACAAAGTTGCAGAGACAGAAAAGCACTGGAGTGAATAACGTCCAGATGAAACATTCATGATGCCTAATTAACTATCTGCCCATCCGGAACATCTTGCAAACCGTCACGGCTCACAGCCAGCTTGACAATTTGGAACAATCTTGAGGTTATTAGGGCAGCGTTTCAAGCTGTCGCCCCTTTCTGAGACCTTACAGACCCGTCCGTGCACATTAAGCAGCCTCATTTTTAATACGTACCAAAAAAATCTCAACTTATTCCAAAAACACAATTCCAAACATCCGTATATATTTTTAGATTGATATCGTTTTCCAAAACACGCTTGTACTGTAGCTCTTCAGGACTATTTCACGTTAGAGGACTCCACTATATTTAGATCAACTGGTGCCTGAAAAGAATCAATACGATGCATCGTACAATATAAGCATGCTCCTCCTCAGTCGTCCGGGAAGTGAACTTATTGTCATTTAAGACGTGCTGCAGCTTTTGTGCTATATGAAAACATCAAAGTCAACTGTCCGGAAATCTGATGCGTCTGAAATTTCATGCTCATGTAGTACATGTACAACTCACACGATACCAATTCCATCCTGACCAAAATGAAGAATCCTTTCCTTCATATATTCTTGCATGCGGCTCTAAAACCGTTTGCGCTCAAATCATATTGATTCATGTTTTTCAGTTCCGGAACGCTACTCCATCTCACTGTTTATGGACGCAAATCAAATCAAATCAAATCATCCAATTATCATAGTAATGCCCATAAGCAAAGCATCCGAGCATGGAATCACTTCATTTACATTATTTAAACGGCCCTCACGTGACGGTCAGCATCTCAATAACTATCAGACCACTGGAATCTATTCTATTCTAGCCCTTCCATTTCTTCCTTGGTCGACCGAGCCTCGTCAGTGTATTGAGAGAATGGTGGTTGCTTTCCTCCATTCTTAGACGAAGTGCAGGTTATTGACAGCCAGGCAAATGGGACGGACCAATGCCTTGCTTCTAGAAATATACTGCTCACATCTAGCCAGCAAATATTTGATAAGGTCAGGGTCAAGTCAGCCAGGTTTGTTTGAGAGCATCTAAGAATTCAGGCATTCATTTATTATTTAGAATTCGTGTGTTGTCTAAGATGTGCCAATGTTTTATTCAATACATTCAATGTGATGTAAATACAGTTATTGTGAATGAAGGGCAAATGCAAATGCAAATGTGGCTGTTGAGGTTTCTTGTGTGGACTCAGTTGGGTTCTCATTTGTCTTTTCTTATTTTATTCAAAACAATATATTTCCCCTCCACTTTCATATCTGCTAGACCTTTGTCAATGTACTTTTTGTAACGTTATGTAAGATTTTTGGATCAATGATCTCTTTTCTGTATTTTGTGTTTATTGAAACAATGTTGTGTCGTTGCGTTTCCTCTCTCGTCTCTGCTTCTCTAAACAGGCTGTGAACGACTTTGACCGTATTTTGCACTCATGATCAAATGTAGTAGACTATAAGTATACGTTCAAGTCATTGCGTATACTAAGTATACTACGTTTTCTCAAGTGTGTTATCAGATTCCACGCATACTTGGAATGAAGGAATAAAAGTGTCAAATGTGCGTTTCCTGTCTTAACTACAGACTCTGCGGATGGACGTGTTTGGAAATGGCTGGAATTTCAAGTACAGCCAAGCATCCTGAATGAATTGTTATGCTGTCAAACTGCTGCTTGGGTACTCAATTATTCAGAATCTTCCTATCTGTCCATCAGCCCAACTGGATACCTGGACTTTGAGCTGCGTGACACGGGACCGCAATGGTTATTTTTAGACAGAAAGAAAAATGAAAGTTATGAAGTTCTTCTGTGCTCTCTCTTTCGGTGCAAATGAACAACTTCATCATTCAGGCAATTGAGAATGCAATAATGGCGAATGGAAATTGAATTACTAGTATGTTTGATATCATTTGGAGACTAGCTATAAATTACAGATGGGAGCCTTTTTCTTTTGCTTGTAAAAGTGTACCCCAATAAGAGAATCATGTGGCGAGATGCAGGAAGGAGGGAGATCAGTCAGAATTAGTGCTCACTATGCGAGAAATTTTGATTTGCTACAGGAAGGATCTTTACTGATTCTCTACTTGTGTTTTGATCCAACCTTTGTCTACTATGCCTCAGTTTTACAGATGTTTCCAAGCGCTGCTACATTGCGCGGCTCCTCGGCGAGGCTCCAGCGTGAAGAGTTCCTCAAAAGTTGCCACCAAGCCCATGAGGGCTGCAGCATTGACTGATCCCCGTCGTACCAATGACTTTCTGTTCATGGTGGCCTCTCTGGGTCAGCCAGCTGTTGCGCTGCCCCAACTGGAACCCACCCTTGATGTCACCAAAGCCCCTTCTTCAGACCTCAACCAGCCTGTTGTCGTATCACTCGTGGCTCCGTTCGATGGGTGAACGCTGACGATCACCGTGACATCGGCAGAAAACTATGAAAAGGCGTCACGAATGAGTGCTGCCGTTTTCTAGTTTGAGCCACTTCAGACCAGTGTCCAGGTTGCTGCCGAGCAGTTCTGGAGGGAACCCTTGGATTTGCTTAGGGTTGAATTTGACAAGAACTAAACCGACGTAGTACATTTACAGTCTGTGTTTTCTTGAGGGCAAAACGTGGACAACTCTTACAGTATGACCTGAACATGGAAAAAAAAAAAACAGCAAAGAGCTAAAAGAATACTTTTGAAGTGGACGATTTAGCTTTGCAATCCGAGATCAGCATTTGAGTCAGATCTTGAATTGATCACTTGTCACTTTAAAATGCATTCAAGTTCCCCCCAATGGTCTTTTGCTCCTAATACGGAATTGCACATGTAGCATTGCTGCCGTATAAGTGGCATTGGAAGGTAATAATGATCTGCATGCTCGAGCGTCACTGAATCGTTGCCTCGCCGGTGTGCATGTGCACTTGACGATCGATACCATTAGAATGTTTGATCCCGCTTCATCTCACATTGACATTTAGTCATGTTTAGTAGATGGCATGAGAAAGTTTGCACCCCTGCCAGAAAAAAAACAAAACAAAACGAAACAAAACGAACAATCCCTTTGGAATGATCTTTTCATTGTTTGTAATTTGATGCATGACAGTCAAATGTTTCTGGTTAAACCCATAACTCAGGGTCCCTTGTTTTCTAAACCCAAAGTGTTGGCAGTACAATGTCTTGCTAAAATGGACAGACACATTTTATACGCCTTGCAAAAACATGTTTACAACCAAACACCCGAGACTATTTCCAACAACGAGGAGTATGTCATACTTCTTTCTAGAGCAAAACAAAACAGTCTGTTCTTGCTAAGATTATTTTGTTGTGTATATATTGTTTGTCCAATGCTTGTCTGCATCCAGTTGAACTATTTCCACCTTTTATCGTCTGCTACGATAGCTTACGAAGATTCTTAAAAGCGGATCCAGAATCGGTATTGTGGTGCCAGTGAATGTTTAAGATTTCAGTGTTGCTGAAAAGATTTGTGTTACGTAGAACCCTCACCCAACCCAACCCCACCCACTCCCCTTCCTATGGGCTATAAAGATCTTGTATACATCATTGTATGGTACACAAGGTGATACCAAAGCTAAAGACATTTTGATATTTTTTAGGAGAGGTGATGTCTTAATAAAGTTGTTTTTTTTTAGTTTTTTTTTTATCTGTTGGTTTAGCTTCAATATAGTATATATGTATTTATAATCACATACAGAGCCGCACTAGTGAGATTCTAAGATCACAGCTTGACGAAGCCAACAGAACTTCGCTTGCACATCATCTGCAAAAAGCTGAGATGCGATACATCATCAATAGGGACTCCCTCAATGCTGTGGCTGCGGGAAGAAATTCTGTCCGGAAAAGTTTGGAAGAAAATCCGTGACAGAAAGCAGCCAACCATCACTGGAAAGAAAAATGTTTTACTGCTGGCAAAGCAAGCGGACGCACTCTGGGTACAAATTCTGATGAACTGGTAAAATATCCACAAGACCTTGACATCAAATTCTATTTATCTTACAACTTTTTTCATCAACAGCCATGTTTGCCACAAAGCATCCGCATTAAAATTACTTGGGAGGATTGGAGATTCGAGCACTCCTCTTAGAATTCAATGTACTTATGTATCTTGTTCAGGTTCATAGCTTGCTGGAAGTGATCTCAGCTCACGTACGTAGGTCCAAAGCCAGACTAGTCACCAGTCAATCACGTGACGTGGCATTGCATGCAACTGAAAAATAGCATTTTGTAGATTTCTATCATGTACTGTATCATAAGCCTTATCCTGTTCTTTGTTTTGATCTAATCTCAACCCTTTAGTTTGTTCAGTCTAAATAACACCAGTATTCAACCTAATGCTTTTGTGCGAGCGGCATTATATTTTTTATAGTTAAAAAAGTTTCACTATCCACCTTAAAATAAATGAAAGCATTCATTATAGTTCAGTAGAAATAATAAAGCTGTGCAATATAAGCATTACACTAATTAAATATTAAATATGCATATATTGCAGGACCCGCAGGAAGTAATGAACCCAGTGATTAAATTGTCCCAGAAAAGAAGCAAGAAAACGCCAAAAGATTTCCCTCCCTCCATTTGTTACGCTACAAGAACTCTTCCTCTTAAAGTAGAAAATGACCTTGTTACAATTTTGAATAATTGATTGTCGAAAAATGTTGCTCTGCCCTAACTAATGATAGGGAAATCCTGCCAAAGGATAATAATGGACAAAAAGCCATTAAGGACAAGACAGCAGATTAAGAAGCTTGCTATCTTGAGCTGAATGAAATAGCACAGTGGTGCACACCTCCACTTTGATAGACTTTTAGTATCAGAGCACTGGAGACAAGTGTGATAAGCCCGAGGCACATTAAAAAATCTGACCAGATGGCTTTGGAAAAAGAGGGAGGTCGAGTAGACGCTATCAGGTCGATTGTCCAGTTAAGTATATCTATGGACACTCGCTCTCTCTCTCTGGCCTTGTGCCATCCTATCATTTGTGTTAATCATATTTAGAGAAAGAAAAAATGTCCTGCAGGAAGAAATAAAGTTGGAAAAAAAAGACCAACAAGGGATTACACAAGACAAAATTTTCCCTCTTAGAAATGAGATCTCTATAATCATAATACATACAAAAGCATAAACAGTGATTCTTCATTTGGCTCACTTTGCATTTTCTTTTCTAAAGATGGAGCTGAAAAATTACACAGAAATGTACAAGTAAGCAACGCATCCCTAATTTCAATTCAATTTGAGGTGCCCCAGGAACATCTATTAACAAATTTATTTTCCTCAAAATAAAATGCCACTTTTCTTGTGTTCATACGTCTGCTGTTGTGTGTCTTGTGATTAAAATAAAACGCCACTTTTCTTGGATTCATGCTTTTATGGTGTTCATGCGTCCGCTTATTATTTTCACTCCTTGGTCGTTATCACACAGAAATGTAGGAATGTATATCCTCATTTGTTTGCTGACATTAGACCGCATTTTTCAGACTATAAGTCGCGTTTTTTTTTTTTATATAGTTTGGGTGGGGGGGCGACTTATACGGGAATTTTTTTCATAAATTTTCAAAAGAAAAAAAAAAGGGAAACCACGATAAACGAACTGCGATGTAGCAAGGGATTACTGTAATTTGAATTTCAAGTGACGTCAGCAGAGCGGCGCGGCGGTTGTTTACATAAAGGACAAAGATTCGATCACGGGATGGCGAAGATGACGAAGGGCCCCACGTACTACCGGCATCATTAGCGGCTTTGTTTCTAAGTGACACGGAGGACGAAGAGTTTGAAGGATTTGATGATTTGGAGTGACACAGAAGGTTTGAAAAACTATTATGGCTTTTACGCACGCCCGGTCCTACTCTACGGAGCTCTCTTTCACCTCCGTGGATGGAAGTCGGGGGCCGGCGCTCGGCCGGGTGGCTGTCCGGGGACGGCGGATGGGGCTCGGACATGGCTTTTACGCACGCCCGGTCCTATTCTATGGAGCTCTCTTCCACCTCTGTGGCTGGAAGTCTACGCCGCCACACGCCTGGAAGTTTGTTTTGTTAAATAACGAGCCGTTTACCAAACCCACTTATTTCCTTGTACTTTGTTAACGCTACAATATAGTTACGTATATACTAGCTCTGTGGAATAACGACGAGGCTGACATCAGGGCGCACACACGGCGTTGTTGACATAGGACGAGGAATTTGATCGATGGATTTAAGGATTTACAGTGCACAGATGGTTTGATATTATTGCTTATATAATAGTTATTTGATATCTAATTTATATATCGTTATATGGGCCTGTGGAATATTTTGAAGTGCAAGCGCCGTCAGCGGCGCGCACCCATTGTTGACAAAGGACGATCGATGGATTTAATGAATTGGAGTGACACAGATGGTTTTATGAACGTGTTATTTATGTAATAGTTATTTGAATAACTCTGAATGTTACGTTTGGCCCGTTCTCAGCTCTTCGTTTGTGTTTATGTCACGTTAGCATACTTATCGTTCAGCCTGTTGTTGCTCGTTCATGTCTGTTCTTGGTGTTGGATTTTGTCGAATAAATTTCCCCCAAAATGCGACTTATACTCCGGAGCGACTTGTATGGGTTTTTTTTTTTTCACGTTATTGTGCATTTTATGGCTAATGCGACCTATATTTCGGAGTGACTTTTAGTCTGAAAAATACGGTACTAAGAGCCCCCAAGCTTTAAGCCCTGCGCCTAAGATATGCTAAATAAATGAGGTGGCAGTGTCTTTTCTTGATTGCTCAGCGTGTGATGCGGCCGGCCACACCTCCAGAGGAATCAGCAGATGGTGCTTGCTGCCCCCAATGAAATATGCCTCTCGCATCTCCAAATAGCAAGTGGGAACAATTTGACTTATCCCCTCACTGGGCTTGCGTAGCTTAAAAACAGCCGGTCACTTTGAGGATGGGATTTCTGTCTCATTAGGCAGTATAGTAGTGCAATTTCCTATCTGGACCATCACTAAAATAAAAAATAGAAAATAATGTGACGCCCCATGACACTTAAAGCATCCATCCATAGTGCAGAGGGAGGATGAATTCCCCATGTTCTCTTTTTTTATTTATACTTTTGGTCTGCTACCCACTTGACGAGGTCGAAGTGAGTTGGGCTGACCATCTGTCAGTCACAATACTAATAGAGGACTAGTGTGCGACCTGAGGGTATTTCATTTCTTAGTTGTGTAAATTTGGAGTGCATTAAATACTATATATATATTTTTTTTATCTCTTATCCACTAGACCTTTCTAAAATTGTCTTCATGAGGAAAATAGTCACTGTGTTCATTACGGTTGTAGTATTGGCGATGACATCAGATAGCAATCTTTGAAGCCTCTCCTCCGTGCCTCGTTGTCCTCACCCTTGTGGCATGGCATAACACTCACTATCAGCTGTCGCTCTTACACTTTCCAAGCCTGTACTTGATCTCTGTTATTCTCCTCCCTTGCCATTTGCCACTGCCACAAATGTAGAGGAGAATCATCTTTGAATCTCAAAATAATTGCTGCCCAGCAAGCTATGTTTAAATGAGAAAGGCACAGATGCTGGCTGTAGGAGTAACAGGAAGGGCACTTTTTGAGTCGAGAAAGGAGAAAGGGAAACAGTAGGCTGCTCATACGGCATTAATCACCAGCCAGGACGACAGCCAGATTCAATTGGAAAGGCAGGAGACTTCTTCATATGTCATATTTCTTCATCGGACGACAACTTTGCTTAGATTTACGCTGCACATTTAAGCACCATTAGATTCATTCAGATTTGATGTGGCACAATTTGGTTTTGCATCACTAACTCATCAAATGTGCATGGAACCAGACAACCTCTGACTAACGCAACTGCAGTGGAAACTTTGCTGTCAATGTAAACTTAATACACCAACTTTAAAACAAAAAAAAAAGCCACATCTACAGATCTTAACCATCCAGAACATTGATTATGGTGTGAAATTGGTACTTCATAGGTAAGTCCATCCCTAACCCTAAGCACCTAAGCACCTACCAACGTTTTCAAAACTGTTGCAAAGTCTCAGCTGAGTTACAAAACTGCTTGACAGATTTCCTAAACCACTGAAAGTTTCTCCTATCAAGCCACTTCTAAATATAAGAAAACAATGAATATTTTCTCTTCAGCAAATTGAAGACCCATCTCAACCAGGCTGTAAATATTGAAACACAACTTTGTGACTATGTAAACATACATAAATATTAAAAACGGCTAAATTGTTTTGCATTGGACTGCGTTCCAGAAAAATGGATTTTTTCCTCTTTTGCCAGCAACCCATTTCCCCGAATTCCCCAAAGCTATTTAGGATTATCTGCACTCTATTCAATGTTATTTAGTAGTACACTATAGTTGCTTTTAATGCAGCTCCAACAGAAAATAGTAAGGGAAGCGCATGTTACCATTTACCACAAGTTTTTTAAATGTCACTTGCCATTTTGTGCTACATTACATATTGATGTTGTGCATGAAAACGCTCTAAATGCCATGACAGGAAAGCATATAGCAAAGAACATAAGGTCACATATTTTTTTAAATGGTCACATATTGCATCAATTACTCACCGACGTGTTCTCTCTGTTGACATGGAGTGACCAAAATTACATAATGTGCTATTATACAAAGGCCCTCTTGGGGTCAGCGGGAGCCAATTAAGATAGTAATTGTTAATTATATGCTCCGCTTAGCTCTTAAGTGTCAACAGTGTCGAGTCATTTTGATGAACACCACTTTTTTGTCAAAGTGCCAAATGTACTGTAATGGGATTAAAGTCATTACAATTGGCTGTTTGTTTGTGTGTGTGTGTGTGTGCGTGTGCGTGTGCGTGTGCGTGTATCCGTTCATTCGTTTTTCATTTCTTTTAATTTGTTGACGTATTTCTGTGCTTCCAATCTTATTATGGTTTGTTAATGTTTTGATTATTTTCAGGAGGATCGATTTAACATTTTTGGAGTAAAATAAAAAAACTGTCAAATGATGACATTAAAAATATAGGCGCAGTTGTTGGAGGTACACAATTCAGCATATTCCTTTTTGTACATTTTGTTTTAATAGTTTTGAATTTTATTCATCCCAAATGAAAACAAGACAAACACCGCATGTCTAAAATGTTTATCTGACAGTGTGATTTATTCAGATGGCTTTGTCGCATTTTACACGTTGATGCACGTCCCGTCCCGTTTGAGAAGGACAGCGGAAATGATCCCAAGAGCATGATGGTATGCTAATGAGGTCTCAGTGGCATAGCTCGCTTCACTAAGTGACCTTCCCAGCTGAACTGGACAGGAAGAAGAATGGATGGAAAAAAGAAAGCTAATGAACAGCCTTGTCCACTTTCAAGGACTGTTTGCGATGCAGATGTGCACACTCAGATTGACTGGAAAATGGGTTGCCTTCCCTTTTTTTTTTTTTGTACGACATCACACGCAGTCTCATTTACTAAGTGTGTTAATGAAAAACGGCGAGTGCAATTTTTGCTTGGAAGTTGTTAGCTGGTTTGGTAGTTAGCAGAATATTTTGCTTGAGACTCGGGGGCGTGGTGAAAAACTGGAGCCACAGTCACCGCTGCAATTTTTAGCCATTTATTAAAAACAGGGAGAACGGCCAAACAAAGTGAGCATACTCAAACGGATGCTACCGTCATCCACATCTCATCTCATCTCATGGTTGTCTCCCTTGACCGATTAACGATGCAGCAACGTCAAATATCAATATTGTCACTCTGCACTCGAATGTGCTGGAGTCTGAGTGTGCCTGATTCAACAATATGCATTAAACAGTGTTGCAGACAAAAAGCCATGTTTTGATCATGTCATAAGCTTCCTGGAACAACGCCGCTTAACTTTGCTATTGATTGTTAATGTTGAGGGAGGAAAACTTGAAACTTAACCCAGCAGATCTTTATGTTTATTTTACATCTTCTATGTTTTTTGCGATATATTCAGTGCAATTTTTTTGGGCCGTTCAGGAAAATCAACTAAGGTAGCCCATGTCTAATCATTTGGAACACAGTGTAAGCTTGGGCATCTACACAAAACCCTGACTTATTTTTCCTTAAATTTACCCATGTTAGGTTTAAAAATATCCAGGGAAGGACATGGATTGTGAAAATGAGACAGGGGGAGGAATCAATATGGCATCCCAGAGGTCCCAGTGAAAAGGGTGGCTCTGGTTGTTGGAGGGGAGAAAGAGAGCTTGTCATTTGTGGAACTTTAATTAATAGTGGCTGCCCCTGAGACCAAGAGACAAAATGGAGGTAGGGCCGGTTGTATGACACCTCAACTCAGGTGGGTGGACAAGAACATTTGGAGGAGTCAAAGTCAAAAGTCAAAGTCAAAGTCAGCTTTATTGTCAATTTCTCCACATGCCAAAGACACACAAAGAAACCGAAATTTCGTTCCCCCCCTATCCCACGGTGACAAGACATGGCTCACAACAGACAAACAAGTAAACAAGTATAACAAAAGCGTGCTGAATAAATAATGAATAACACAACAATAAATAAATAAGAGGAGCAGAAAAAAAAAAGGAGCAAGTGCGCGTACAGCAGACATTCCCGAAAATAGCGCAACAGTGCCGCACGCTATGCAGAAGGGGGTAGCGAGTTCAGGGCCCTAACAGCCTGGAGAAAGAAGCTGTTGGCGAGTCTGGTGGTGCGGGAGCGCAGGCTCCTGTACCTCTTCCCAGAGGGCAGAAGGTCAAACAAAGAGTGAGCAATCGAGGCTGCCTTGCGGGCGAGATGGGAGGTGTAAATGTCCTTCAGGGATGACATCTGGATTCTATAATTGCTTCTTCGTGTTTATTCATTTTGATATCCAGGCTCATCTGCTGAAATTAGAACATCTATTGCTGCTTTTCAATTAAGTATTTGTTGGATAATAATTCTATAAAGTTCATCCATCCATCTTCTTCCGCTTATCCGGGGTCAGGTTGCGGGGGCAGCAGCTTTAGGAGGGACTCCCAGACTTCCCTCTCCCCAGCCACTTCATCCAGCTCATCCCGGGGGATCCCAAGGAGTTCCCAGGCCAGCTGAGAGACATAGTCTTCAGGGAGGCGTCCAGGAGGCATCTTGATGAGATGCCCGAGCCACCCCATCTGGCTCCTCTCAACGTGGAGGAGCAGCGGCTCTACTCCGAGTCTCTCCCGGATGACCGAGCTTCTCACCTTATCTCTGCGGAGGAAACTCATTTCGGCCGCATGTATCCTGGATCTCGACCCATAGCTCGTGACCATAGGTGGGGGTAGGAGCAAAGATCGACCGGTAAATTGAGAGCTTTGCTTTTTGGCTCAGCGCTCTCTTCACCACGACAGACCGGTACAGAGTCCGCATTACTGCCGACGCTGCACCAATCTGCCTGTCGATCTCGCGCTCCAACCTGCCCTCACCCGTGAACAATACCCCAAGATACTTGAACTCCTTCCCTTGGGGCAGGATCTCATCCGCGATCCGGAGGGGGCATTCCACCCTTTTCCGATTTAAGACCATGGACTCGGATTTGGAGGTGCTGAACCTCATCCCGACCGCTTCACACTCAGCTGTGAACCGCTCCAGTGAAAGCTGGAGATTACGGCTTGAAGAAGCCAACAGCACCACGTTGTCTGCAAAAAGCAGAGACGCGATGCTGAGGTCCCCAAACCTCAAACATGTATATATATACGTATATGAAAAGCAGTAGCCATCGAGTCCAGTTTTAGAGGGCGTTCGCTATTCCTCTCTGTGAGGGCGTGAACAGACAGCGTCGTGCGAGTTATGAATGGTGTGAGAAATTGGAAGTAAATAATAGCAGAGTACATGCCAAACCTTTGCTCTGTAACTCTGTAGAGTAGAGGTTGCATGCCCATCGCACTGAAATATGGCGCTGTCAGATCGAGGCACGTACAGCAGCGTTGAGAAGGACACTGCGACCCAGGCAGGGACTCCAGTGGGGTGGGGTTACTATTGCAACATCATTGAGCACACACTTGGATTAGGTACACCGGTATGATGGATATAAATATAATTCATTATCTTTCCATGCCTTAGCACTTTGAATTGCACTCTATAGATAAACGAGCTTGACCTTGCCAAAACATTAGATCACACCGCCAACTTAATTAACGACAGCAATATTGATAATTGTGCGTGCTACTTGAGAAATTAAAATTAGGTTCCACAATCAAGATCTTAAATGAGCACATTTGATCTCCCTAGCTTTGCCTTTTTTCCAAGTTGCATTGATAAATTCGACACAGAGATGACCTGGAAATTCCATTTCAATCGAGCCTTAGGTGGACCACCAAAAGTGTTCTTATTTCCACTGACTAATCAATAGAATGATTTAATCCAGGCATTGAACAGCTGGTGGCACGTCCAAGCTGGCATTGAACAGCTGTCTGTATGAAAATTAATCAACACTGAGGGTCCAATTAGTCAATAATGACCGTCCGTGTGTGTGCGCGTCTTTACGTGCAAAATGTGCATGAATACATGCGCGTGCAGGGGAGCCAACAGTAGCGGGGGCCCCTTGTGGCGAGGCCATAACAGCAATGAATGGCCCCGCCAAGCACCTAATGAAGCATCAACGACTGACTGAGGCAGGACACTCTTGCTCCCGTTCTCATTTTTCATCCCCTGGAAGAGGGACCGGACCGCACTGAAGATAAAAGGTTACACTGAACCACGGAAAGCTGCGCTGAGGACATCACCTCAACAGAAGCATTGGAGAGGCAGTAAAAATGTGGCATCTCATTTATTACGTTTGTTAGCAAGCCACGTTTGCGGAATCGGCAGAATTCGCCATGACTGTTCACCTGTGGCATTCGTCGGTGGAAGATTGGAGGTTATTGAAACACAGCGTATGGATTCCACTGAATTAATGAAGGCAGCTTCTGCCCTGCCAAGTGATTAATTGGTGAGGAAAAATGTATTTCCCTCAGTGTTTTGCCTCGGATGAGCGCGCGAACTGCTGCATATTGTCACGAGCGCCAGAGACAGCTCTGACATGCAACAGAAGAACTTTTCTGACACTTTAGAAAAAAAAGCGTGGGACCCAAAGTTTCAGAGGATATAGCATCAGAATCCAACCTACATTTTCTATATATGCAATCATTGAGATTTTATGACATGACTTATGACGTCACTCGACTTGAAATTTGCTCGTCTTCTACTTAATATGGATGTGCTCGAGAACTGAAGATTTTGACTTGAGACCTACTTGCCACTTGCAGGCCTCACAATTGATGGTATGAGAGTTTATCTCATGAAAAATAGCAAATACTCATTTTTAATAGTTCATTTCCAAGATCCAGTTTGTTGCTGTGTTTTCTTTGTCCTTTTCAACCCAGTGGTACACTTAACTCAGAGAAAGCCCATAGGCAGCCTACAAATCTAATGATTTTTGTTGCTCAATCATAAAAAGAACCAAAGAAAAATAATAAAGTCGTAAGGAAGTAATGTAAACAATCAGTCAATTCAGCAATGCGTGAGATTGGGGGCCTACTAGTGGCAGTAGCTCTCTGTACATCTGTTTAATTGCCTCATAGAATTATGTTCCTGATGGGAAACTATTGCCATAATACGATACAATTATGCAGTTGGAAAATGGAGAGAAAAAATAACGAAATTGTCTGATCATCATGGTCTCTGCAACTGAAAATCAAATTAAAAACCACAAATAAACTCTCAACTCACATATGAAAATACTAAGGGACAATCTTTCCAAGCCCAAATAAAGTGATGACATCAGTGCAATTTGATTGGCTACTTAATGCTAATAATAATAATTTTTATTTATAAGGCGCCTTTCAAGGCGTTCAAGGTCGCCCTACAGACATAAAATAGTATAAAAAAATAACCGGAGAACAGCGGCAGCAAGTCACGCCAGCGTTCACTCACATCCGGTAGACACAATTACAGCATATTATCGGGATAAAATAAAAACGGGATCAGGAACTGCTTCAGATGGGCTAGAGACCAGCGTCATCTTACAACTCGGAACACAAAGACTCGATTAAAGCAATGCCACAGACAGTGAGCGCCCGGCGCGCGATCGGACTAAATGAAGCTCCCTGCGCACTGACGTCCACTTCAATTTTGGAAAGTACATCAGGACTTTAAAAATATTTTCTAAATTTCAGCGACGGCTCTGTCATAATAATGCGATCAGCGCGGTGCAGTTGTGCGGTCGGCGACACACTACGGTTGCGCGTTCGGCGGTGCGCTGCAGTTGCGCATATGTACACACACACAGGACTGTCTCAAAATTTGAATATTGTGATAAAGCTCTTTATTTTCTGTACTGCAATTAAAAAAAAACTGTCATAGATCCTGGATTCATTACAAATCAACTGAAGTATTGCAAGCCTTTTATTTTAATATTGCTGATTATGGCTTACAGCTTAAGAAAACTCAAACATCCTATCTCAAAATATTAGAATATTTCCTCAGATCAAGTAAAAAAAAAAAAAGATTCATAACCGCAAAACAAAATCAAACATTTAAAAATGTCCATTGATGCACTCAGTACTTGGTTGGGAATCCTTTTGCACGGATTACTGCATCAATGCGGCGTGGCATGGAGGCAATCAGCCTGTGGCATTGCTGAGGTGTTATGGATGCTTCAATAGCGGCCTTTAACTTATTTGCATTGTTGGGTCTGGTGTCTTTCAGCTTCTTCTTCACAAATTCTCTATGGGGTTCAGGTCAGGCCAATCGAGGACAGTGATGCCATGGTCAGTACACCATTTACTGGTGGTTTTGGCACTGTGGGCAGGTGCCAGATCATGCTGGAAAATAAAATCATCATGTCCATAGAGCTTTTCAGCAGACGGAAGCATGCAAGTGCTCTGCGATCTGCATTTACTCTGGACTTGATGAAACACAGTGGACCAACAACAGCAGCTGGCATGGCTCCCCAAACCATCGCTGAATGTGGGAACTTCACACTGCATTTCAAGCAACTTGGATTTTGCTCCTCTCCAGCCTTTTCTTCAGACTCTGGCGCCTACAAAACTTGCTTTCGTCTGAAAAGAGGACTTTGGACCACTCTGCAACTGTCCAGTGCTTCTTTTCCATAGTCCAAGTCAGACACTTCTTCCGTTGTCTTGAGTTCAGAAGTACCTTGACCATGGAAATACGGCTGTTGCAGCCCATTTCCCGGATACGTCTGTGAAGAGTGGCTTTTGATACCTGGACTCCAGCTTCAGTTCATTGTCTTAGAAGCGCCCCCAACTTCTGGAAGAGACACTACTTCACAGTGCTGTTAAGGCTGCGGTCGGTCATCTCTCTTGGTTGTGCAACGTATCCTGCCACATTTTCCCCTTCCAACAGACTTTTTGTGGATGTGCTTTAATCTGATCACTGTGTGAGCAGCTTGCTCTTTGAGAAATTTGCTTTTGTGTCTTACGCTCCTGATGGAGGGTGTCAATGATGGTCCTCTGGACAGCAGTCAGATCAGCAGTCTTCCCCATACTTGTGATTTTGTAGTTTACTGAACCGAGCTGAGTGTTGGTCAAGGCTCAGGAAGCCCTTGCAGGTGTTTCGAGTTAATTAGACGACTCAAGCGATTAGTTGAATACCCTACTAGTATACTTATTCATGATATTTTGAGACAGGCTATTTGAGTTTTCTTAAGCTGTATGCCATAATCAGCAATATTACAATAATAAAGGCTTGCAATATTTCAGTTGATATGTAATGAATCCAGAATGGATGACATTTTTGGTTTTTTAAATGCGTTACAGAAAATAAAAAACTTCATCACAATATTCTAATTTTCTGAGACAGTCCTGTATACTGCATATACAACTGCAGCGCACCGCCGAACGCGCAACCGTAGCGCGTCGCCGACCGCGCAACTGCACCGCGCTGGTTGTCACGAACGAGTGGAAATGGAGCAGGGCGACCAAGTGCAGCTTGGACCAGCTTGGTTTATTGGCGGAGCTCAAAAGACAGACTTGGTAAACTGACATAACTCACTAACAAAACCTCACAACAAGACTGACCGAAAAAGACGTGAAACAAAAAGACAGGGTGACATTACCAATGACAGCAACAGGAACCACAAGGACAGCAAACGTGACGACATCGACGATCCGACAGAGAGTGAGGGGCAGGCAGACGGGACTTATATACACGACAGGTAACAAGCGGCAGGTGGGAATAATCAGTCATCATGGGCACACAGGAAGGGAGGGGCGAGCACACAGGAAGGGAGGGGCGAGCACACAGACAGAAACCAAGACAACCGACACTTTGTGGAACAGCTGGGGCTAAGGCGTGACAGTGGTCGCATTATTGTGACAGAGCCGTCACTCACATGTAGAAAATAGTTTTAAAGTCCTGATGTACTTTCCAAAATTGAAGTGGACCTCAGTGCGCAGGGAGCTTCATTTGGTCCGATCGCGCAACCGCCTGCGCGCAACGCGCCGGGCGCTGACTGTCTGTGGCATTGCATTAAGAGCGTCTTTGTGCTTTAGGGTGGATGGCTTTACTGCTCCCACTTGCTTTCTTTGATTAGGGGTTAATCCAATCGTCAAAGTAACGAAAATACAATTACAAACGGAGTCGGTCGGCATCCGGGCCGCGCGGTCGGGTTTTCTCGGGTCCTTCCGCCTCATCTCGCGAGGTTCCACCTCCGAATTTTGTTCGACAACTGAAGCAAAAAAATCTCGAATTTTTCGTTCGAACTCCGATTTGTTCGAGAACCCGGGACGTTCGAAAACCGAGGTTTGACTGTCCATCTGAAACACGATTATAATAGTATATGCGAGAGAAAAAGCATGTTATGTTGCCTCATTCAAATCATGCAAAAGCTGTCTATCACATCTTAATATCTGAACACTTAAATATGAAAACTAAAGTGCAATCACGTTTGTAAATGAATGGCTTCTGGTTTTTGAAATGTAAATAAACCAATCTACTGTGATAAAACAACAGAATTGCAATAACTGCCTTAACCATCAAAATGAAGTCGAACTGTAACTGGAGTCTTGAAACAAATCTGAATAAGGAAAAACATTGCAATAAAATAATGCAAACTGGTTTAAACTTGAGAGTAGCTGAGATCTGTCATGCCAGAAACATCTCACAAACATCCTCTGCCTCACTGTGCTCAGTGTCACTGTCCTCACATTTTCTGTTATCGCTTCACTTATTTTCTTCTCTTTTCTTTCTTACCGCTATTTTCTATTTTTCTTCTTCCTGCTACCGCTATATATATATATTTTTTTTTTATTCTTTGTGACAGGGGTTCACTTTGGCCTGGGGAGTTAAGTTCAGCATTTGCTTTAAAGATATCTGGCGCCATCTAGTGTTGTGAATGGGTATAATATCTAGCCATCGAATGTAAGACGACCCCCACTTTTTCGGTCTTCTTTCAATGCAAAAAACAGCGTCTTATATTCGGGCCAACGCGGTACATGGACGAGATCTGAATTGAAAAGCCTCAATTTTGTGGGGTGCTTTCAATTGTAGATAAACCCATGAGGGTGCCCAAAGGCAGAAATGAACTATGAACCACCTGTTGACCCAATGCCAATGCCAATGCTCATGACTAAGTACACACTCAGCACACGGGAGACTTCACACAGCAGGTTAATTATGTTTTGCCTTCGGGCTGAGAGTCAACCAGCATGGAAAGCTTTCTGCTGCGTCTCTTTTGTACAACTTGCTTTTCAAAACACAATCAGTTTGTTTTTTAATTAGCATTTTGTCAGTGCCTTGTTTCACATTAGCACGAGATTGAGGTGTGCTTTCAGAATTACAATGCTGGATTTAACTAATTCTCTCTTCCTAAGAAATTGAAAGGAGGCACGACTAGGATACGCAAGCTTGTGGGAGCTGTGACTA
The DNA here is from genome assembly GCF_024217435.2 of Syngnathus scovelli. Taxonomy (NCBI): domain Eukaryota; kingdom Metazoa; phylum Chordata; class Actinopteri; order Syngnathiformes; family Syngnathidae; genus Syngnathus; species Syngnathus scovelli. Next base: position 12,855,045 of record NC_090863.1, on the reverse strand, counting down.
TGCTGTGCGTCCTTGGGGAGTGTGTTTGTTGTGTAGGGTGAATCACAAACACCCTTCTGGGAGTGTGTCAGGTAAATTGTGATTAATGGGGCCTTTTAACACTCATACAAAGTCAGTGTGGATGATTAGGGATTGGCAGGGAAAATCAAGGTCACTTTTTTTCTTTTTTTTTTACATGTCAAAGGTGAGATAAGGAGAAAATGACTTGTTTCTTTGCCATGTTTTCTGTGGATGTTATACTACATGTGCATCAGTTCTCAATGACAGCTGTTCAAGGTTAGTCCTCAAAAGTTTGAATACGACTTTCTTGGAACCAGAGACAAGTCGCCAACACTATTGTCTTACTTTTTGCAGTATATGTTGAGTTGAAATTCTCTGAGTGAATGTCAATTTCTGTTCCACAACGACTGAGCATCAGTGCACAAAGCAAACATTATAAAAGTGCTCAACACCATTAAAAAAAACCAAAAAAAAAACCATTTGGGATTACTGAGTGCACTACTGTGGAAACTGTACTTATACGAAATTTCTAGTAGAAGACGGAGACTTTTTGTGCTACACATGTTCTGGTTGATTTTCATCAGATGTGGAACAGGCGTCCTTATATGTGACTCAGTATTTCACTTTGTGTATTTCTGAACACCTTGTTAGCAAACAAGCTTGAATAACACCAAAATAGCAAATAATGATCTGATGTCGTAACGTCAGAATGTTCCTCCAGGACTCTTCCGCTATTACTAACACGGTATTTCGCTGAAGCCTTTCAAAGCCAATTGTGCTTGTCATCACGTGTTTGTATCCCACATTGGAAACAAAATCACAGCTTCCAGACAAACCGGGGTCAGAGTCTTTGTTAGACGCTGCCACCCCTGCGAGGGGAATAATGGCCTCTGCGGAGATGAGAATCTCATAGATCCTACAAGTGATGGGCACACGGGTCCCAAAAAGAGGTTAGTTGGCCAGATTATCTGAATTGACCTGTTTGGGATCTCTCAGCTGTTTGTTGCCGAAAAAATTAAATAAATAAATAATAAATACCAATATTATTTTAAATAAATAAATAAAAGAATATTTGTTGTGAAAGCTATCCCATCAGTGTGCTATGCTATGGCACCACAAATACAAAACTGCAATAAGGAATTATTGTTGTGTGGAGCAGCTGCTGTTTACAAAATAGCAGCATGTCTTTCCAAACAAACATTTATCATTTTAGTGTGTTCCAACAATGGGTTGTTTTTTTTAGCCAGTGCACTACCCTGATTTCAGTTCGGTGTGAATCTGTTCAATTTAATTTGTCATGCAGTAATCCAGCACAGAGGAGATCTCCTAAAAAAAATATTGAAATTCGGTGCAAAGGAATACCACATGTCATTCCACAACATTTAACTTCACAAAGAAACCCTAAATGTTAATGTGAGGTAAAATGATGCAACTTGTCACGACTCGTTCCCGGTCATTTCCTTGTGTCTACAGGACTGTCTCGGAAAATTTGAATATTGTGATCAAGTTCTTTAGTTTCTGTAATGCAATTAAAAAAACAAAAATGTCAAAATAGATTTATGACAGCAAAACAAAATATAACATTTGAAAATGTCCATTGATGCACTCAGTACTTGGTTGGACTTTTGTCTGTCTGCTAGCTGGGAGTCTCTATCCCGCCTGTATCTTTGTTTGCCTCCTCCCTTCCTCCCTCCCTCTTGTCCCTAAAATGCGGATGGCTAGACCGCAAAATGACATCATGTGTGACTGATGAACGTTATACAAAGTGAGCTTCACAGTTCGTCATATTCATAGAGTGCCACTTTCCCACAGTAGTGAACAATCACAGCTGATTACTTTTCCGGGAACAACTTGAGCTGATGATCAGCTCAGCATTGCCATTTTTCTTTTGGCCTCTCACTCAATGCCTCTCACCTGCCGTCCTCACGTGTTCACTTGGGCTCTGGAAGAGCATCAACGAGATATCAAGATGGACGTAAAAGTCATTGTGGCTTGACAAGAAAATAAGAATCATCAATCAAAGGCTTTGGCTACTTACGAAAGATGTCAGACGGACCCGAGGGTCCTGAGCACCCACTCGGACTGTGTTTATTTCTGGACGCTCAACTAGATCATCGCATCAGACAGCTGGACACGCATTTGCAGCCAGAGAGGGAAGGTTCTTCCATGACCCTCAACTGTGCTGGCCAGCTTGCGGCCCAGTTGTCTCACCGCCATGGGAGATAGTGGAGGAGAAAGTATTCATCATCCATATCGCACCATCGGCATCATTCCTCTTGTTCCAGCTGCACACTGACAGAGCTTTGCGTTTTGCTAGCCATCAAGCTCTGGGTTCATGTCACGTGCACGTAGGAATGAATATTGGACTCCTTGTCAACACCTGCGTCGCAGATAAGGCAATGAATATACAATTTTGTCCTACCTGCTACTGTCCTGATTCATGGCAAATGAACGAATGGCTGGCTGCCTGCAACTTCATCCTGTTTCATAAATGACCGTTCGGCCGTTCTTGCATCAAAAAGCTAACGGGCAGGAACACAAAGACATTTACAGTACGTGCCTTTCTACAAATCAATTCAAGGGCAACGTCACAAATCAATAATGAGGCAAACCATGCCGTATGTTTGCTTTAGCTATCTGTGAATTAGGCGTGGTCCTATTGGAAGGTGGTTAAAACATTACCTCCAGCATATTTCAAAAGCACATTTATGTGTCAATACTTCATTATGAGAAAATAGGAATGCTCGCACCGCAGACATGTGTTGCGTAAGTGATAGAATTGTAAGCGACAAACCGACTTTTAGATTCAGCAGGGCGGCCTCCTTTTCCTGATTAAACAGCAACGCCTTCATCGGCGTGCAGAGGCCAACGCACTTCGTAGCAAATATTTGGCAAAAATGTGACCTGCGTGTCGCACGGCAAAATTGAAAAAGTGGAGTGAGATGCAGTGTAGCATTGCATCAGAGTAGATTACATTCAGTCCATGGCAGTTCAATCAGCCATCTTATTTTGGAGCTTATGATCCCTTCCAAATAAAATTGCATACTGAAATGAAAGCAAATACGTACAGAACAAATCTGTTAAGTAGGGAAAAATAGAAGCATCATTTTAGACTATGGCATCAACTAGCATAAATTCACCGTATCATGATTGTCCTGATTATTTCTCCAAGATACTGTTAAGTAATTAGCATTAGTACGCATCATCCAAAGGATGAGGATTTATTCTCACTTTTGGTTGTATTATTAGTCCAGCGACAATATCGGAATCTTCACAGTATTAATGTCATGGTAGGGTATTATTGTCGTATTGTAATAATTATGCTAATCCATAATAATATTAGCTTGGGGTGGGGGCGGAAAGCTTCAAGTGGAAAATAAAGTGGCAGGAATGGCAATACGTGTGCGTGTAAAGAAGTTAGAAAAATGCCCCAGTATGGAGGCATAAGTTTTATGAGCTGGAAAAAGAGAAGCTAGTTTGGCCTGTGCAGGAACAAGGAGAAACAAGTCCAGCTGTAACGGTGCCAAAACAATGTCAACAAAATTCGACTCACCGTGTGCGCTTGTGTACATAAAGTACAACCAGATATTCCGATAAAGCCGCAGAAAAAAATACGATTCGACTTTCCTGTCAAGTTGACCATTTTTACATATTTTTTAGGTCGTGCATCTTCTGACCGGTTCATCCATTTGTGGATTTTCAGAACTCCTTATCCTCATCAATTAATCAATCAATCAATCAATCGGGTATGCTGGAACCTATCACCTATTAGATCAGGTGGCTCGATCGATAGAGGTCTCGCGATGTTGTTAAGAGAGTCTTGATGTTGTTTAAGAGAGAGCTACGGCCAGTCAGTTCAGCCCATGCTTGAGTAAATATCAGCCGAGCTCCTCCAATGTGATCATCCTGAAAGCGCATAGAGCACCATTCATCACTGCCAGGTTGAAGGCCACAAGGCATTATTTAAGAACCACACCAATACTCACCACTCAGAACACAAGCCGCAATAGTGTGCGAGAAGGGCGCACGTCACGGTGCAAAGGACGTTCTATGCGGGTCAAGGTTTAAGAGGAGTAAATTGCATGTCGTTCGTTAAGCCATCGCCAGATGAAGGTCCGCATACCGCAAACGATTGATTCTTAAGCCATGCATTCAAGTGTAATTATATAGCCTAGTTGGTAAGAGAGCAATTTGAAATAACCAAGTCCAATTAATCAACTTATAGGTCAAAAGAGGTGTTGGCGCCTATAAGCTCCTTCATGAGGCCTAACAAATAAGATCTTGCCTCCTTTAAAATCCTCATTGTTCTGTTCTGTTCTACTCTGAAAAATAGAGCGAATATGGTTTTCATTAGCTGTTGTGATTGGAGGTAATACATCAAAGTAAGTATGGCACTTTGAATAAAGAGAGGACAAAGGTGATATTGTATAATTACAACCATGATTAAATGACTAAGTGGCACTTGTTTGTCTTCTTTGCTGTGTGAGCAGTCAACTGGCTGTCAAGTGGAAAAGCACGCCGGCCGGCCGGCCGGGCATTGCACGTTCACTTATTATCCATTCGACTCTCGACTTCGTCACCGCACTCATAATTATCTTTGGTAAATTGGTGAGAAGCGGAGGGAGACCAGTGTCGGGATCTCCTGTCTGTCAGCGCAAAGCTGCAAGAGGAAGTACGTCGGCCTTTTTTGGGAACGTGTTGGAGACACTCGGAAATATTGAATAAATGATCGATTTTGAAGTGATTCAAACGTTAGGAAATAGAAAAAACGTTTCATCTAAATGTTCATTGTGCGGGGAAAATCTTATGATCGCGTACAGCTCAACAAATGGATCTTTAATGCAGACTTGTAGTTACGCCAAAGCTATCGATGTATTCTTAGCTGAAAGAGAAATAATGGCCTCGGTGCAATTAAGTCGAGCACAGCTGGGATAGTTTTCCACAGGCGAGAACTGACAGGATTAGCTACATATAATGAGGACCTGCAGGGCTCTGTAACGGGACGGTCAGCGTATTCAGTCGTCAAAGTAATGGCCGTTTTATTTATTTGGCGCCACGATGGTGTGTGAGTGAGTGTATTTCTCCTCGTTTGAATGAGCGGCGTGTCTACGTGGGCGCTGTTTTACACAGTCGTCTTCCTTTGTTACAAGCCCTGAGAAAGACTCAGGTTGAATTCAATATTTAATCCAGTGAGTCTGGGGCAGAACATTTTATAGAGCTGTGTGGGAGTATCCCAAGCTAATGTTTCCATTCACTGCTGCCTATTTGTAAAGAAATGTTTATTTTGGTCCCCGATACCGATTTGTTGTTATGGTCCGTCTGTCTGTCACACAAGATAGATCCGGTAGGAGATCACGCCGTCTTGAGTAACTGCTTCACTTGAGCAAGCAAACTATTTGTCATGTGCTACGTGGACATCAAGTCGATTTAGGGAAAGATCCCTTCGGGGCTTACCTTGAGCACTCGCAGTAAAAGAGTCATAAATGTGGACATGGTTTCCTTTGGCGCTCATGAAATGAATAGTGGATAAAAGGCAGTCGTTTCTTGCCATATTTACCGCCCCGAGAGACGGGGACGTTGCGCTTTCGTTGGGTATATCAAACAGATGATAGTGAGGAAATTACAGTGAAGGAGAATTTCCTATTCAGCTCTTTCAAGAGAGCTGACCTCCACACCTTCAGCTCAGTTTGCGTCACAGGCTTGATGTAATGCACAACACAAATGGATCACTTAAGCAAGGCAAATGAAAACCCAGAGCCGAGCCAAACACAATAAACGGCCATGGAGCCGCCACTTCCTTTTTTGTGCATCTCTTCTCACGTGCAATTTTGTTCTAGCGGGCTTTCCACTCAAGGTAGATCAACAGTTCATTTCGTGAACATTTGGCCATTTTTAGGAAGACAAAGTTACCCTGATAAGTGACTGGTGAGTCACGGAAAGAACGCGCAACCTTTACATCCTAAACGACTTCCGCAAAACACACTTCATTTGTCTTTGACTGTCAATGATGGCATACTTCATTAGATACACCTGCCCAAAACATATTCAGGAAATGATGCATATGAAATTGGATTTTTGAGCTGCTCTTCGTGACGTAGTACAGTACGTGGCACAGTTGGGTTTTGTTAGACTGTTTGACATTTTTGTCCATTTTTAAAACTCAATACATTTGAAGTAATTGTATGGAAAGTGTAGGCACAGCCAAGATAAATAGAGGAGGTCCACCTTGGTGGCCTCTCTGCTTTTTGCATACCATGTAGTTCCGATGGCTTCATCAAAACACAATCTTCAACTTCCACATCTCGGCGTAATCGGAGACAATGACACCCGAAGTGGTTAAGGTTTGTCTTTCAATACAGGATGCTTGGTCTCCATGTGCCCAAGCACTTTTGAAGGCTTCGTTGCCTCGTTAGCGAGCCTGTCGCCACATATTATGCAGAGTGGGCTTGGCGCGTCAGAGTCGCCTGTGGCGATCAGTGACGTGCGGTGAGGTTGATGACTGGGGAGGCACTAACGTCACACCCCCCACCCGGGACTAATATGTCAAGAATTAAATCAAAAGCATGGCTATTTGTTTTTAAGAGTCACACGTTTTGGCATGATTGTAAAATATTGTGGGAGATGGGAGAACATATACTGATCTCCTGATATATTGCATGACAGTGAAGAACATATACTGATCTCCTGATGGATTGCATGACAGTGACTCAAACTGGCTTTTTATGAACAATTTCATATTGGTAAATGGCAGGATCTTTCTGGGTGGCAGAAAAAGTGACCTCACCTAAATTGAAACAATAATAAAAAAGACGATGCGTCTGAAGTTGCGCTGAACAAAAGGTTAAGCTTCCCCTCCAAAAATAAAATGAATCCGGTACAACCTGTGGGTGCAGGAGGATAAATCAAGTAGCTGTTGGATGAAGCCGTATAGATCCATGATCCCAAGATTGCCTGCCTGCCTGCCTGCCTGCCTGCCCGTCAGCTCAGCCCAAACCCTAACCCTGAAAAGGATCAACGGGAGAAAAGAATTCAACGACGTTATTACATTCCACATAGGTTGTACTGATGGTGTATGCATGCATGTTTTAATATGTACACTATATGATATAAATTTTACAATTTGCCAGCAACAAACAAAGCATGTGAAATGATAAACAAACCAAAGCAACATTTTTTTTACACGGGTTTCTTTGGCACATGGGCAAACACCCGAGTACACTTTAGCTCATAATTCCAATTTGTCTCGTATACAGTAGCTCGTGTAAAACTCTCTTCTTTCTCTGCGTGGAATTTCATGATCATGGTTAACAAATGATGTTATCAAGAATTATATTCCCTCACCTCTCCTAATGATACATTTATCTCCAGCTTAGAGACATATAGTAGGTCTCTCGGGCAAACATCGGGCCGAAAACTGCATATGTAATGTCAGATTCATTTTTAATAACTTCCACTTGGTATAGCAGCTATTATTAACAGGGACGCTTCAAAAACGTTACACACTGATTAACAGCACTACCCTGTGGTACATTTGTAGTATTACAACGTCTGGCCAAACACGTATGTGACAAAAATTGGTTGCACAGGTTCAATGTGTACCTTCTGTCATATAGCATTAAATTGTTCGACCTGATGCTAAACATTGCTGGCTGGCCCTTAGAGATGTTTGGAGAACATAAATCATTTTTGGACTAATTAAGCAAAACTGGAAATGGCCCACTAATGTCCCTGTCACATGTCACTGGTTGGAAATTGCTGGTCTTACTAAATATTGCAGTAAAAACCTTTTTTAGTTTTAGTTTGCAATTTATGGCTGTTGCTTTTGGGGTGACAGAAAGCCGAACAGCAGAGCACAATTGCCTTTCCGAGCCTTTACCGAACAGTAAAATCGACAGAGTAATAAATGAAACGGTAATGATGGATAATTCTCCAAGGTTTTACAAGACTGAGTGATGTTTTCAATTTGTGTACAACGGGTGTAAAAAAAAAATCAAATAAAAAATTACGCAACTATCAAAATTCCAGTAGGGACTGTAATTTTGACGCTATACGAGTTAGGGGGGCTGCTTAATGAGGTGTGTCCCAGTTAAAGTATCAGGGACAGTCAAAACGATGTGAGGAGCGATGAAAGTTAATGACCACCACAAGCTCTGCCATTTGTCAATAGTTTCCCAAAGTCAACTGAATTAAATTCCATACGACATATAGTTAGGTTCGGTGTAGTGGGTGTGGGCTAGGGGGAAGGTCATCGGTCACTCTCCAACTGTGAGGATTACGCAGTGATGCTGTCAAGCGGACCTCACTCTTGAGAGGTTAAACTGCAGTTCCCCCACTTGATAAGGAGGCTTGCAAGCTTCGAAGATTCGAATGGAATTCACTCAAATGTACAAGATTCGGACTGCTTTTCTTTCTTTCCTTCCTTCCTTTATTTTTCAGAGTTGTCCAAACCACATAGGTGAAAAACCTTTAAACACAACCAGAAATATAGGTGGTCAAAATATAACGCCAAATCAAATACTTACTAATTTTTTTATCTATTAGAAACCAACTTCAATACAAGTAGAAAATACCCCAAATAACCGAAATACATACATTATATTTACAAACCCAGTTTTAAAGCACTTTTAACCCCTGTAAATACACGCACCCAAATCGGTGACCTCTAGCTCAAATACCTTTTAAACGCACCACGTTATTAACTGCATTTCACCCGAATCATATTAAAAATACAATATTTTCCCACGATTAATCACAAACACATTTGAACGTATTCATCACATTATTTTTCTGCAAATGTCCAAACGCTCACCGGCTCCTTCTTGTGTCTTTGCAAGCCTTTGTCCTGCAGTCTCTTTTCCTCACATGCAGCTTTTCCCTTTGTTACACACACTGCTTGCTCCTCAATGTCCTTCCTGTCTGCGAGTGCCTCCAAACCACACTGATTTGTCCAACATCTCCACCTGGTGCACTTAATCAGCTGCCTCCAGGCAGGCAGGAAGACACACCCTAACCTGAGGCAGCTCAGCCAGAGAGGGGTGCGGCCTGCAGCTCAAGTCAACAGATGCTGTCGTGACGACTGCGGAGGCCAAGAGGGTGTGTTGGGGGGCTACAGATAACATGGGGGAAGGTCATGGTACATGGCAACTCATAAATAAACTTGTGACAGTGATAAATATTATTTGACAGGTAATCAGCAGAGTTCGGGTTGTCCTCTGAGGCAAACTACAACAGTGGGAGCGTCCAGGATCTCTCAAAGGCAGAGCGACGGACATCTATCTGATTGAGGTTCGGTGTAGCGAGACGTTGCAAATTCCCCGGAGAAGAATCCGAACACTGCACAGAGTAGATAACCTTTGACGTGTGCTGTAAAAGGTGCACGCACTGAGGGATCCGAGGCAGCAGCAGAGAATGGAATGTAGCAAAGATGGGATTTATCAATCAGCTGGTGTGGAGAAATATTGGCTCTTGGAAAAGGTGACAGTGATCAAGCCCAAGGAATGCGTCAACGTGCGGCGTTTGTCAACTGCCTCATGGGCAAACACAGCAATATCTTTTCCACTGTGCCACTGACAGATTTTTAAATTCTTGCTGACTTTGGCACAGCAGCTCACTCTTGCAATATAATGGAAAGCCACGTGGACTCGGGTTGTCAATCAATATTGAGCCCAATTTTTTTTTTTTTTTTGTTGATATTGTTCTTGTGTTGGCCCTCATTAGATTGTGCAAGTGTAAAGGCAATGTTGTATTCATGCTAGACTGACCTGTCTGATATGCAAAGTCAAGAAGATTCAGGCAGGTGGATGTTTTGGGGCCACCTGAACCGGATGTCTCTGTCCGGAAGAAGGCCCAGCAGAGGCTGTACTTTCTGAGACAGCTCAGGAAGTTCAACCTGCCACAGGAGCTGCTGAAGGAAGACCTTCTACGCTGCCATCATCCACTCGATCCTCTGCACCTCCATCACTGTCTGGTTTGGATCGGCCACCTAACAAGACGAGCGCAGACTGCAACGGACAATCAGGACTGCGGAAAAGAAAATCGGGACTTGCACCTGTCCAGGACCAGAAAACGTGCAAGTAACATCTCTCCAGACCCTGCTCACCCAGGTCACAGTCTGTTCAAACTACTCCCCTCCGGACGGCGTTACAGAGCACTATACGCCAAAAGCAGGAGAGGCTGAATGTTGGTCATCACTTGAATGTTGTACAGAGGCTGAGATCAACCGGAGTCAAATTCCTTGTTCGGCATGCCCAAACATGGCCAATAAAGCTGATTCGGATTCAGATTCTGAAAATTGTACCCCACTGAGATTTGGCTGCATCTAGTTATCAATCCGGCGTGTCAACATGGCCCGAAATGAGACACGGCGATGTTATCAGAGCGGCCAGACTGCACTGAGGGCAGACCCGTAGAGAAGAGGAGCATCATATGAAATGGAAAAAGCACAATCGTTGGCTGCACGCGTTTGAAAATCGTTGTGTTCAATCATGCTCTGGTCATCGTCGTACATAAAATTGGGGTTAGGCTCAAATTGACATCTCAAGTGTGACACTCGTCAATTGCAGGTTGAATTGGTTTTCTGGCAAAATAGAATCCATTCGTGTTGCGAGAATGTTATTAAAATAAGTTCAGTACAATTTAATACTGCTTTATTTACACAGGTTGCTTTGTTTAGGTCCTTAAAATGCCTCATTGACTACAAGTCCAAAACAAATCATTTGAAGAAAGGTCTTTTGTCTTTTTGAAGTCATCTCGTAAGCAATTTTCCTGCACAGCCTTTAATTGTCTTTGTGAGACTAATCCTAAAGTGAAGGGCTCCAGGCTGAACTATAGAACACATAATGGACTCCATTGGATTTTTAATTGTGTTTTTCTATTATGTGAGCGATGACGCTGAAAACAGAAAATAAGACGGTTGGAAAGGAGAGTTAACCACAATGAGATGATCTCAACATATTGATGATTTATTTAGCAGAGGACCGGCCTTTGTTGCTGTCTGAAAGAGAACAGAACATCAAGGTTGTATTTTCAACAACAACCTCTCACGTTACAGTTGTGTAAAAAAAGAACAACAACACAAAAGTCACCTTTCAGCAATCCTAAAGGATGAATAAAGTTAAGTCTACGTTTTGGCCGCTGTGAACCGTGCAAGCAGGAATGAGCTGCTGCGCTGCGCTGCGCTGACTAAAAAAGGCCTTCATGTCCTCCCACATGGAAAATTGGTGAAGCACTACTCCTGGGCACTTTCATGCAGCCCGTGCCAACCTTTCTGCACCTGGGTGAAAATTCTCTTCATTTGACCAACTATCTACTTACGGAGCTTACATACATGTGCCATAAATGACAAAAACAGCAGTAAGGTATCTCATCATAGGGCTAAGCCTTGAACATTGGGCACGCTCAGTAACTGGCTCAATTTCACCCCCTTGTGGGCAGATGGTAATTTATCGTTCTACATTTAGCAGATAACTAACAACTCCTAAAAGGCTCCCTCCATCTGAAGAGTGACACCCGAGCAGCGCAAACATGTTTAAACCCATAGCAACAAACTGCTGTCCCACACTCACACACGACCTAAATGATAACATTGAACAGAAGCACTGTACGAGTAGGTGTGGTATTATATTTTAATCTCTTATTTTACGGAATACAAAGCCCTTGCTCCCCACGCACTGACTTGTACAAGCGCCCCAACCCAGCCCACCCCAGCCCAGCCCACCCCATCAAAAAAAAAAGTGTGCACAACAATCTGGTGGAATCTACTTAACAACAGCTGAGAAACGAAATAAATTGGTTTCTGGTTGTGTACAAATGCAGTACAATGTGATACTGGGTTGTTAGCAAAATTAAAAAATAAAAATAGAAAAAGGAATGCGGTTACAAAGGAATCCTTGTGAGCCAAATTTGAATATTAAAGTAAATGATCAATGGCCACTGCAGTACTGAAAGTGAAAAATCAATTTCAAATTTAATAATGAAGAAGAAAAAAAAACATTTTCAACTAGGTTTTGCAGTAAAACAAGCACAAACGCAATCATCAATAATTTACATGACTGTTAATTCAGTCACTTAACTATTTTACACTCACTTGCTACACAGCACAAAAGGAATGAAATATTCCTCCCCAATCTGGATATGAGGGGGAAACAAAAGTTATTGAAAAAATGATAAAGCATAACTGATCAAGGAATGGGATTAAATTGACCTCTTCATACTAAAATCAGTCATAGGTCCAATAACGTACCGCCCCCATAAACCACGGCTTTCAAACATCTGGAGTCTGGAGCTCACTTATTGTGACTTAGCAGTGCAGTGGTGTTACTGGAACAGGATACGTTTCCATAAATTGGAATATCAACACTTGGAATTATAGAAATGTTGGCTTCTTTTATTACTTCCAAGGGTGGGTGGCGGGGGCTGGGGGGGTAACATCACTGCCAATGAGTTCATACATTTCAGATGCACGACTTATTGGATCTATTGAACCACCATATTTAGCCAAAGTCCGTGTGAGAGGCTTGGAAGGCGGATGTGACACTTAATACCACGAATCCATTCGACGCAAATAATGCTATCGTTTTTCAAAAGGGAAACAAAAACAATCTAACCTGTTTTCCTGACCAGGAGACATGTAAACGCATCTGAAAATAAACTTCGGACTCTAAACGTGATCCGAGAAGGTGCTGTCTGAAAAGAGCTTGTGGTCCTCTATGTCCAGCTCGGTGAGCCATTGTTTCACCTTTCAATGAGAGCGACTCACGTGGAGATTTTTTTTTTTTTGGGGGGGGGGGGTTTGGGGGCAGACATGTTGAGGATGGTAAATCTCACCCTTGGAAGGCTGCTGCCTCTCAGTTGCTCTTACGGGGCAAATAAACAGATAAGAAGAGCTGCACTCATCGGGTCGGCTGTTTATAGCCATTGTAAGCTTCATTCGTTCACACCATGTAAGAGTTCTGGTTCTTCAGCTTGTCCAGCTCTTTGCTCTGCTGCCTCAGAAACAGGATTCTGCAGTTAAGCGTAGGAGACGCACAGTCAGTCGAAGAAAGAGGAGCGAGCATCAGTGGCAATTCACGGAGACTCCTTTGCCGCACTTACCTTTGTTCCCTCAGCGTGGCCTGAATTTCACTGACTCTGACCAGGGAACGAAGGTTTTTCATCTCCGTGCACAGCTCCGACATGTACAGGCTGCCCATGTTGTGGATGTCCTCACGCAGCCGGGCCGCCTGGCACAAAGGACAATGTTTATTGCAGGGAAACAGCATGATCATCACCGCGGCGACATTTGCCCGGGACAATCGCACGCCGACGGAACAGCCGCCACAGAACAGTTTGTTAAATCTAATTATTGCAAATGAAAATAGTGGATTTTCATATTTCAGGACCGCAAAGAAGGGTGAAATAGATGCTGCTCGAAAGCTGGTGAACCCTCAATGCGATTCGTTTTTGGAAAAAAAAAAAAAAGAAAAGCTGTCAAACATTAAAGTAACCTAATGTATTTGTTATGAAAGCTTTTAGAAGCATCTGGAGAGCTCATTCCACGTTTTGGAGCAACTTCCCCAAAACAGCAAACACTTGTTGACCTGCCAGAGCCCACATCAGTTGTAGACAGGAAGTTTGACAAGCTTGGTCTGACAATGTTGTTTCTGTACCTGTTTTTCAGTGTTCTCTGAAGGCCACCCTTGGATATGTTTGATGAGATTCTCATCAAAATGAGCTGCCAGGGAGGGGGTGAAGGTCATGGGAACGTCAGATTGACTTTGACTGGTGGTGCTGGAAGTGGCGTGAGATGTTGCACCGGACCCCATTGATCCCGTGGAAAGAATCTCCTGGCTGCAGATGATGAAACAACATGCAAGAAGTTCAACTGCCACAACATGCCACAAGCAAAATAAGAACAGTGTGGATTTATTGCTCGGCACATTTCACTTGGATGTCACGTCCTGCTTGTTAACTACCTTCTTTGCTGGAGAGTCCGGGGGTCTTCAGGACGCTTCTCCATATTCTGACCCGGAGGGGCGGAGCCTTGTTTAGCTGAAGATGTATTGCCCTGCACAGACAAAAAGCACTGCAGGTGAGTGAAAATGATACGGGCAAACAAATGGGGATGAGGCTTGCTATTTGTATCCAAAATCAAGAGTTTGGAAGAATGAGAAGGGTTTCTCACCCTTGTCTGCAAGGATGCAACGTTGCTCGGGTGAACACTGAGAAGGTTTTTCTGGTTGCTCTGCGGTGTGCCATTCCGTGGCGACACGTAAGGTCGTGGTGACGAGGCGTCTGACGTGAGAGATGCGGGGGACTGACTGGAGTGCTGGGCTAAAGAGGTCAGAGAAGGACGGCAACGGATCTACTAGTTGCCATTCGTACAACGGTGTAAAAGCAATGCGCTCCGATTAAACGGGTCCAAATGTCACACAGATAAGTACATTTTGAAATAAATTGAAATCTTTCAACTCGGTAATATGCACGGCGGCTCAAACACTAGTCGAGCGTATTTGTGGATTTGAAAATAAATGTCAAATGCCACCTTGAAAACTGATATTGAAACCAAGTTAACTTTCAATAAATGTGTAATGTCTACGTATGTCTGAAGGTCAATGACAACACGGTGGGTTTGGGGAAAACCTTAACGGCATAAAGGACAGTACGACTTTTGAAATGAGTTTTTGGTCTGGCAGTGGCAGATGGCGAGGAACAGAGTGGAGGGAGGGCGTACCTTGGTTGGCGTGCTGAGCAGCTGAGAGCAGAGCAGTGATGTTGAAAGCGGGTCCAGCAGTGAGGAGCTTATGAAGCACAGACCGCAAGGAAGCTTGGGTGACAGCAGCTGTCAAGACTGGAAGGAGGAAAAGGCCAACGCAAACACACACAGACACATACATACATACATACAGGTGAGTGACACAAAAAGTCCAAATAAAATCTGGTGGTGTCACAACTATGGTCTGGCCAGGCAAAATAAAACGTCCAGGAAAAAAAAAACCCTTTACTTATCACACAAGCTTTTCCTCTACTTCTTAGGATTTGCTTTACGGTATTGCTCTGGATGTGTCAAATTCAATACAATGACAGTCGTTACACTAGAGGAGGGGGGATCCGCTTGTAACCGCCGTTACACTGCTTGACTCGGCTGGTCTTTAAGTCTGTTGTCGGAGAGAACTCAAAGTTCCACGTGAAATAAATATACCATGAATTAATATTTGATAAATGATTTGCAATTAAACACATAACTGTGTAATGAATTAATTAAATCACCAATTTGGTGTAAAACAATTATTTAATGGCCCGTGTAGAAGTGCGTTGTAAATTTAATTTATCTGACAAATGCGTCCATCAAAATTCAGTGTGGGTTAGACTCATGCAAATCTCCAAATTCCATCTCTTTCACTTTCTTCCAACCTCAGCCAAAAAAAATGGTGGCTTAGAAGGACATATTGCGGGTCAAAACTTTCCAACATGCTTTTACTAATATACGTGTGCTGTCTTTGGAAATGTTCCGTGCAAGTGACTCTGTTTGCTGTCATACAGAATTACAAGATGAAAACAATTGCTCTCAGCTTGTCAGTTTGGCTGCCAGATTTAAACTCACTGGTTGTTTCGGGAAAGTCGCTAACATGCCAACACAGATTGTCCACCTCTCGGGTTGTTAGTGCAAGCAGTACATGTTAGTGAATGAGAACACGCTCAACTATGGAAGAAACCAAGAAAAAAGCTACATCATTTGGATTCAATAAGAAGACATCCACTAATGAAAACGCTGAATGCTAGGCACATTAGGCCAGTTCTCATTCTCACCTTCGTTGAGCTTGGCCATGTCCATCCCACCGTTGTTCATCTGCAGAGTAGCTTGAAGTGCAGGCAGGAGTTGGCGCAGCATGGCTGAGTCCTGAAGCAGCGCAGGCGATGACGACTGGCCACTTTGACTTAACTGCCCGAAAGAGGAGGAAGAGGAGGAGGACGAGGGTGTGGTAGTTGTGATGGAGGGTGGGTTCAGGGTGTGAGAGGAAGAAGAAGAAGAAGAAGACATGGGGCCGGAATTTGGTGCATTGGATTGATCCCCTGAAGTGATCTCTGTGAAGACAAGAACAAAACGTGCTTAATTTTAAGGTGCTGATTCGGGACCTGTACATGTGTAAGAACATGTAGTGTTAGTGTTACCACAAGAAGCAAATGTTCTCAGTCAGCTTGCGTCTTACTTGTAGCTTTGTCCTGCAAGGCCTCTTGTCTGTAGTCCATGTCTCTGGGGAAACTGTTTGGCGCCAACTTGGCTGGGTCTTTCTGCCGTTGTTCTCTGGAGGAGATGCAAAACAGCCCTTACTCCATTTAAGTAGCTACAGTGGGCCAGCAAAAAAATATTTAGTCAGCCACCAATTGCGCAAGTTCTCCCATGTAAAAGATGAGAGATGCCTGTAATTGTCATCGTAGCTACACTTCCAACTATGAGAGAAAATCACATTGGATTTGTCAATAATTATTTACAAATAAATGATTATCATCAATTATAATTTACGGGTGTATAACAAAGTATTAATATGAACTTTTGTTATTGACCAAATACTTACTTTCCATCATCATTTGCAAATAAATTCCTTAAAAATCAGACAATGTGATTTTCCGGATTCTTTCATTTTGTCTCTCGTAGTTGAAGTGTACCTATGATGACAATTACAGCTATCTCACATCTTGTAAGTGGGAGAAGCTGACTAAATCCTTTTTTTACCCTACTGTACGTGCTCCGGGACTAGACATACAAACACGTCGGTCGGTTCAAGAACTGCACCCTTTGCTCTTGTCAGGGAATAAAGTTATTGGTTTAACATGTAGCATTCAGTGTTTGAAGTTCATTGAAAACAGCTTGCCTCTCCAACAGGTCCTTGGGCTTCTCCCACTGGGAGACCTCAGTTCTACAGTTGTAGTAGTACTTTTTCCCAGAAGAGCTCATGTGTTCTGTCCAGTCATCTGCTGGGTCCTGGGCAAACATTTCAAGTTCATGATTATGTTGTGTTGTGTTCCCACTGTTTCATTCTGCCATGACAATTTATAAATCCACTAGTTAGTCACTCAAATCATTTTCAAAGGTTTCTAAATATTTAGCTGTATTTGTTTCCACTGCATGTAAAAAGCAGTTACACAGTTACTAAAAATGAAGCTCTGCGTGTTTGTTAATGACTCAGCGTTTTATACTCAAATGACACCTTTGTTGACCTGTGTTCGTTCACATGATGAAACAACGTCAATTGAATGGGTGGGTAATCCTCTCATGGCAGAGTTTGCAAGTTTTAATTGCACAGTGTCGTGTGGACGTCTGGACATCATCTTACTCGATCCGCAGGCTTGGTCTGAGCCGAATGCGAGTCTGCGCCATGTTGGAAGCTGCTGTTTTGGGAGTTCTCATGGGGCGATTCGCTGGTCCCTGCAACAAACTCATTCATAAGGTAACAGCAAATGCAATAAGGAAGTGTACATAGTATGGTAACTACTCTACATAGAAGAGTAAATTGAAGAACAACAAAAGGAAAAAAATAACCATTCACAAAGAAAAAGCTATCTTGAGAGAAAACAAATTCATGTCATTTATATCTGCAAATATGGTCAAATCCTGTGCTGGGCCAACCAACTTTTGCTACCAGTGCAAAAGTTAATGTAAAGCCCTGCCCAGCAGCGAGAACTCACATTTTGTACTCTCTCAAGATGAAAAAGTGTTTTGGTGCATTACTAACAAATCTAGAAATATTGAAAGCTTGTGCATGACTCCCAGGCACTTACCATTTTTAGCTCGAAGTGTGTGGGACATTTTTGTTTTGCTATGTCCCGTGCCATCTCCATGTTTGCTGACAGGACTTTCATCCGAGCGCCGCAGCATCTTATAAGGGGGTGTGGACTCAGATGAGCCATCACGCACTTTGTCGTAACGGTAAAGACTGGTAGTCTGGCTCTTTGGCTGAGATTTATGGGTCTGAAAAGTAGAAACACATTAGTTGGACTCTGACATCGACAAGCTTTAAGTAGAACATCTCTTTGCCCAACTATATTACTGCTGTGTAAATTGTTTTGATTTTCTCTTTAAATCATACCTGATAGGACTGGGAATCCCTTCTGTCGGTGCACCTGTGTAGAAAATAGGGGAAAATGTCATCGAAGCACTACTGGCTATTTCGACAGGGAATAGTTAGCGAATAAATCATGAATGGAAGCTAATTACGAGCTAAAATAGCGTAACTAGAGGTTAGATATTGTTTGATTATTAACGTGATCGTTTTATTTTTACCTAGTGTGTGACCGAAAGCTTCAGAATTGAGCCAGTTTAGCGCTTTCGATGTTTAGCTAGCGGTAAAGCTACAGGAAACAGCCGCAACTCTAAAGCGATTGCAAATTGTTAGCATTTAGCATTGGCGGCTAACCGCTCCAAGAAAACAATGCAGTCAGCGATTGACTGCATAAACTCAAATGGGATGTATCCAAAGCATCACAACGTTAAACTGCTTTTTAATTTACCCATCACTGACTCTTGTTGGTTTCCTTGCATACATCACCATCAAGGCCGGAGTGGTGTGTGCGTGTATGTGTGTGTTAGCGAGATGGGGGAGAACCGTGGCCTCCTGTCCGTCTGATCTGCTCTCGGTTCTCTTTCTACAGCTTCCTGGATTCACTTTCTTTAACCGGACAAAGACCTAAAAGCAGCGCACCGACAACCAGCGCGACATAGCGGGTGGTGTTGAGTTAAAACCACCCTATGAGCATCATTTGGCATCTAGACACGGTAAGCTAGGCTCGGTTGATGTCGCGAAGCAGAACGCAGCAGTGACGGGGAGGAAACGAAGCTGAAGTCCACGCTAATGTTGAGCGACGCCAACTTCCGTTTTCTTTCTTTCAAAATAAAAATGGCATTACGCTAAAACGCCACAAGTGATCCATCGTACATCAGTGATACATGTTGGGGTTGTGAAAGAAAATAAAATAAATAAATAAATAAATAAATACCATAAATACATACATACATACCATACATGCATACATGCATACATGCATACATACATACATACAGAGGGTGAGCAGCAGCACCAAGTTCCTGGGGGTGCACATCAGTGAGGACCTCTCCTGGTCCGCAAACACCACGTCACTGGCAAAGAAAGCTCAGCGCCGCCTGTACTTCCTGCGGAAACTCAGGCGTGCGTGTGCTCCTCAGGCAGTCCTGTCTACATTCTACCGTGGCACTATTGAGAGCGTCCTCTCCAGTTGCATCGCTGTCTGGGGTGGTAGCTGCACTGAACAGAACTTGAAGGCCCTGCAGCGCATAGTGAATACGGCTGGTCAGATCATTGGTGCTTCGCTCCCCTCCCCTCCCCTCCCTGAAGGACATTTACACCTCCCATCTCGCCCGCAAGGCAACCACGATTGTGAGTGATGTGAGTCACCCAGCTCACTCTTTGTTTGACCTTCTGCCCTCTGGGAAGAGGTACAGGAGCCTGCGCTCCCGCACCACCAGACTCGCCAACAGCTTCATTCTCCAGGCTGTTAGGACCCTAAACTCGCTACCCGCTTCTGCGTAGCGTGCTGCACTTCTGCGCTATTTTCTGGAATGTCTGCTGTACGCTCACTTGCTCCTCTTATTTATTTGTTGCGTTATTTATTCATTATTTATTTAGCACGGTGTTGTTTACTTGATTGTCTATTGTGTGCCATGTCTTGCCCCCTTGGGATAGCGAGGAAGGTAATTTCGGTTTCTTTGTGTATCTTTGGCATGTGGAGAAATTGACAATAAAGCTGACTTTGACTTTGACAAAAATAAACTCAAAGGGACATATGGGCAGCATGCATATGTCGTGAAAAAACAGTATGTTTTATGATACAAATGTGCTGATTATCATTATTTTTTTTCTAAATTGATCGTTATATGTTTGTACTTAAGAAAGATATGATATTTCCGGTATATGTGTCAGTTACCGGATGAAGTGACGTAGCTGAAAAGGAAGCTTGTTCTACGATGCGTCCGTGGCGACCGTCAGCGACACACCCACGTCGGCCCTTTTTAATTGTTGATGTAAACATGGTATGTTATTCACCACGTTCATCTTTCATATTATTGCAACTACTACTAAGTACTATTATTACTACCACTTCTATAAGTACTGCTAATTCCATAATTCCATTTCATTGCAGTTCTTGAGCTGGTCAATGTGCCTTGAGATAACTTCTGGATTGGGACGATTGATCAAATAAAAAACATTGGCCTGAACTAACTCCGACTACCTCCCGCATTCCAAAAACATGCATGTAAAATAATTCATATAATAATAATAATAATATTAATAATAATCAAATGAACAAGTGTAGGCTATTATGTTCAACACCCCATAATTAGTGTATTGATTGTCTGCTGGCTTGATTTAGGTCAGCACCGACATATATTGACTGAATAGGAGACTCTGTTTTACAATCTGTCTAGTAAACACTTTACGACCGACCACTCTGTGCAAGTAAGTGTGGAAAACTGTGACCTGCATGCGCATCCTCCACTCATCAGGACGGACGGGTAAGTGTGATTTTGCTGTATTTTGCAACGGCATTCACACTGGCTATCCCTGGCCACATCTACTATTTAACGAGATACCATACAGGTTAAAAGTCAGATTCTTCTAAAATAATACTGCTAAATTTTGATTGAAATTGTCAGACAGTTATACATTTAGCATGGTGAATATTTTCGGTGCGTTTGCCATGGTGTGTAACTTTACTGAACTCTACATGGAATGAGTAAACTCAGATGTACGGATGTATGAAGGCACTTTACAATATAATGCAGAGCATTTCCGCACCACAACATCAAACGTAGTTTTAAATAATAACAGTTTCAATCAGAACTAAGTGCAACTATCCTCCACACTAAATCGATTACTGATTAGTTTGTTCTGAAGTTAATAGAAAATACACTACAAATCTTAATATACTAACTCTGGACCATAAAATATTTTTTATTGTGCAAATTTGGGAGAAAAAAAAAGAAAGTAATATTTATGACAGAACACATCTCACAATAAGTGAGTGAGTGAGTGAGTACCCAATAGTGTTCTAACAATGTATTCAATGCTGAACTATGCCACACAAACAATAGGGGGCAGTAATATATCAGAAGATGCATTGTTTAATTTTCATTCCTAGCCTATATTGAATGATATTAAATGTATAGTTATTGTATAGATATTTATTGACTGTTAAAAAATCTTAGTTTTCATTCTCTTTTTTTACTTTTCAGTGTGAAGAAATATGTAAGAATCCAGAGGTATGCCAGAATTGAAGCAGGTTAAAGAACGACACCTGAGTTACATTTGAGATTTTATGTTTTTTCTCACCACACTTCCCCCCATCTTAACTATTTAAATGTACTTTGACTCTTCCGGTGTTTTGTCACCAGTGATGTCTGGCACTGTATCTCAAAGCGACCAAGAGGAGGACTACCGTTTCCTCCACAGCACGCTGATGGAGAAGAAGCTCCACCTCCTTTTTAAGGTTATGTTACATTTCTGTGATAAAGATTTTCACTCATGCATTTATTTTTTCCAAATGTGTAACCAGTATCAAATTCAAACCAAATGTCGGATAAAAAGGCCCTAAATATTGAAAAAGGAAGAGCGACTCCCAATTCTGAGGTCAGCGGTGGGCTCAAAAATGGTTATTTACGGACAAAATTTGCCACAGTTATGAACGCGTATGTCAATGTTCATTTTTCTATATGTAGCGTCTTGCCTAAAATCAAGTCGTTTGCTCTCAGCTGAGCATAAACTAAAGCTAGCTTTAGCAATGACAAAAGTGTGTTGGCCCTTTCACTGCATTGGTAATATTAATTGTTGCACTTGAATTTGCTTCCCAGATCCACGAGCGGCTGAGGCTCTTTGTGAAACGAAGACCCGCTCCCGTCCAAGAGCATGCAACCAGTCTGGCCTCGCATGTAAGCGACTCTTTCCAAACATATTTTGCAGACCATCACACCGCTTACAGATGATGGGATGACGACAGAGGCATCGGGAAAAAATGGCCATGGTTTGAATAGTTTCCTCCTCTATCCAGATCATTTTACTGAAACACGGAAGCAATGAATGGAGCGCAGGATTTCAAAAGGAAATTTGACCCCTAAACTCTGAATTGTGTCTGGAAGCAGATAAAATGTCAAGTCAAGTTTATTTGTATAGCCCTAAATGACAAACAGTTTCAAAGGGCTTCATTCACATAGCCAAAAATAGACCATTTTTGATCTGGATGTGGTGAGTTTGGTCATGGAGGACAGTGCACCGGCTGTTAAACTCATTTCGTGTAATGTTTCACTTTGGAGGAACACAATTAATTTCACATTTAAGATGAAGTGACAGCGCCCACACACACACACACACACACTCACACACAGGCTCCCAATGTTTACCTATAGTGGCACACCCCATCTGTGATACGCATCATCTTTCCTAAGCAGCGCTTTATGTTTTACTTACACGTTTCCTATACAATAAACTTCAATGCCATTTTGCCGTCATCCCCCAAATAAATACGACTTGAATATCTCAAATCGGCCTTGTGTCACACGGACAATAAGTCCTGCCATTTTTCCATACTGACCATCAACTCCGATCCTCGTCTCTCTCTTATTGCTTCTGATTTTGTCCGACAGCCACTCTCCCTCCGCCTGGCTTAAATCATCAGGACCTACCGGAATGGCCAAACCACGAGCCTGTTTCCCCTCAGAGACGCTCCCGTTTGCTCACAGTGGAAACTAATGACCTTCATGCTTGTGTCTCAAGAGTATGCCTGGACATCTTGAAGCAGTAGAAGTCATTAGAGTAACACGCTTGACAAGTGGGCGAATGCGCTCAGACACCGGCCGACTGTCGGTCAAGGCCGCTCTTTTTTATCTGTCGCTGCAGCTGTCGTGTAGCCTTGAAGAAGCCGGAGCTTCGGGGATTTTTTTTTCCTTGTGGCCAACTTGAGTTGAACGGGGACATTGAAAGTACTAATGATGTGCCGCTGCCGTCTGAATCAGTTCCGGTTCCCACCCGACCCCTATATAAAAGCTCCCGTAAATAAAGTGAGGCTCATAATATTAAACTACTCTTGTCTGTTTTTCTCTATTTCCAGTTATTCCAAGAGCTGATTCACCATGAATGGAGAGATGAAGTCAAAGAACTTTTCGCCCTCTTGTGTAAATCTCACTTCAAGGTACAATGTCCAACAATGAAGGAAGGCCTTCGTTGTTGAGCCCAAAAAAATTCCAAAAATTTGCTTTAATGCATAGTATGTGTCACACTCAAGGCCTGGGGACCAGATACGGCCCGCCGCATCATTTTATGCGGCCCCCGAGACAAATTTCGACTTTGTGTCATTACTAAAATTACAAATTGTCTTCGCTTTTTAAAAATAGAGGTATTGTAAGCGATTTTTTTTTTTCCACCATTTGTCTTTTTAAAATATTTGAACAGTTTTTGGCCCTCTGAGGGAAACTATGACTACAATGTGGCTCGCGACAAACATTTGTTTGACGCTCCTGCTTTAACGGATTATGATGTGGCTATTTCATCTACAAACATTGTTGTAAACATTTACAAAATGCTTAATGATAAATGCACAATGTAAAGAGTTTTGCCAAAAAAAAGCAGTATAAGCTCAAGGCCTACTTTCTCTTGGGTGAGTTAACAGGGATACTATAGCGCTCAGAGCAATTACAAGTCTGGTTTCCGACATTTCCCTCTCTCTCTCTCTCTCTCTCTCTCTCTCTCTCATATGGGTCATGTGAAATAACAAATTTGTTCAAATTGATTGGCCCTCTTTGTCCAAATGAGGGGTTGCTGCCTTCGATCAACCCTAACCTCTCACTTGTGTTTATTAGTGTTCACTGATGCGGAGGCGGCCTCCTTCCACACAGTTGTCCTACGAGTGAACCGACAACTAGAAAGTTTGTTTGAACAGCCCTAATGACGTGCTTGTTCTTGGCCGAAGCTCAGCTACGTGAGCGTACTTAGGATCGACACCCTGTTTTGATGTAGTTTGATGATGTTTTTGAAAAACAGGCACGTCTCAGGTAATAGCAGCGTCTAAGGCAGAGCAACTGTTGATGGGCAACAAGTGCACCAAATGACAGATTGCTGAGTCACTGTTAACCATTAGAGGCAGATATCGAAATATTATTTATGGTAATACGTACATACTTCCAACGGCAATGATACTCCTAGATGACCGACGTACGTGTATTCATATCTTCCACTGTTTTGCACTCAACACATGACATAAGACATGATGTTTGAGCAGACCCACTTGGTGGTGTCGAGAGTTCTTCCAGGTGGCCCGCAAGCTGGCTGCGCATTCCAAACATAATCACATTTGGCATGTTGCCAACAGAAAGTGCTGCGTTTGTCGACCCAATGTGCCGCAATGGGTCAGACGGGCCAAGAGAACATGTTCAAATGTTTGCCCTTATTCACCTCTGATTTGTCAGGAAAGCTTCGCTGCACCTGCTATCTAAAGATCTAAGGTTTCAATATATTTTTAAATGACCATCATTCGTTCAAAAATACCTGTCTGACCATCTTCCACATTGTGATTGTACTTTTGTTCTTGTCGGCCAGAGTCTTATATTCGTCCATGATGCAGTAGCTCAGAGGGATTATGAGCCTGCTCTGCCACAAGTGCCTGAGGGCATTCTAGATGATGGAGAAGATTCAGTGAAGATTGTCAGTCTGGTCAAAACCAAGGAGCCACTGGTCAGTAGCTATGTTTACATTAATAGGAATTCAATAATATAGCAATCATGTATCGTAGTATAATAATAATAATAATAAAGCATAATATACGTACATGTACAGAAAATATAAGTGATACTAGGGTTGGGAAGATTCACCGATATGCATCGGAAAATCCATACATTCTGCTGTTCTATGGGAAATGCCAATCGAGCTCCACGGTGCTGAGCAACGAGCACAGGAAACACTACAGAACGTTGTGTCCTGAGGCCAAGTCTGTTTCTGACTGTTTGGGCAGAGACATTCTCACCAGTAGCCTGCTGGAGGTCCTTCTGTAGGACACGGGCAGCGCTCAACCTGTTCCTCCTTGCACAAAGCAGCAGATATCGGTCCTGCTGATGGAATGAGGACCGTCTACGGCCCTGTCCAGCTCTCCTAGAGTAACTGCCTGTCTCCTGGAATCTCCTCCATGCTCTGGAGATTGTACTGGGAGACACATCAAATGTTGTTGCAACAGCATGCATGGATGTGCCATCCTGGAGGAGCTGGTCAATCTGCGCAACTTCAGGAGGGTTAAGAAATCGCCTCATGCTCCCAGTCGTGATAATGACTCTGGCTAAAGCCAACACTTGTGGGAAAACAGTTAAAAAAGAGCAAGAGGGAGCAACTTGAAATGGCCTCCACCTGCAATCTCAGTCCTGTTTTGGGGACCATCTCGTTGTTGCCCCTCTAGTGCACCTGTTGTTAATTCCATCAGCAACCCCCTCCCTCTGCCACGTTCCCGACCAAAACCTTATCAGAAAAGTCTCATTGAATTCATGCCATAGCACGACATAAAGCAGAAAAATACACACGGAAATGTTCTTTCAGCAATGTTGTGAAAGTGACATGTCAAACGTTGTTTCTACGGATGGAAGCAGAGTTTGAGTACGGTCGTCTGGTTGTTGAAACCACTCGATCATTTTGTCGCATTAATGTCGACTGAGCTCATCCCTCTGCTGCGTCTGATATAGATTAACTTTCAAGGTTGCTCTTTAATCATGACTAATTTTCTTGGTCCTACCAGAACGTTTTATTCCCCCGTGTTCCAAACTATTGTCACTCGTATCTGGAAATTTCCTGGATCAGGTGGAACCGGACTGAACGAGGATGAAAGTTCAAAGAACACAAGTCCACCAAGGCCGCAAAGTCCTCTAAATTTGTTATTGTCCTTAAAATCAAAAGGACCTGAATTTTGTGGCTTTAAACATCCACCAAGCACTTATAGTGGTTGTCTGCTACGAGTAAGATTTCCCAGATTTTGTTCCATGAGCAGGTCCAGGAGTTCATTAGAAAATCACAGCTACATATTTGATTCCTGACGGATCCCCATCAAAAGTAAACCATTTGTTTCTTATCATATAGTCTTACTTCCTATCCGACATTTGTGACAACTGTTGAGAGCTTGGAAGAGAAGTGGAAGATTTCTCAAATGACTGCGGTCATTTGAAATGTACTTCTTCATGGTGGATTTATTTACTAATATGATTAGCATTCAGGGTAAATTTGAAAATGCAGTAATTCACTTAATGAGTGGCATTTTCTTTGCTCTATGAAGGGAAGAACGAAAGCAATAATGGGGAACAGACGCTTGTCTTGATCCCAAAAGCTAACTGGAAAGAGCGTGACCTTTGTCTGACATGCCTCTTTTGATTGATGCAACATGTTTTCCACGCAACGGGACGACACCCCAGTCTGGGATGATTGTTTTCAAGTACACAAGATGCTTTTTCCAGTCTGATTGTCACTGTATATTTGAAATCATTCGGATGACCTTTTCCAGTGTTACATTGACGGACGGCTCCATCTTGGCTCAAATAACCTTCATTCAAATCAAGTGACTCCTATTAAGAATCTTACATTAGTTTTGTTTGACTTTACACTTCTGCTCCTCTCCCCATGTTGAAGGGTGCTACGATTAAGAAGGATCAATCCACAGGGGCGATTGTTGTGGCCAGGGTCATGCGAGGAGGTGCTGCCCACAAGAGTGGTAAGCTTAAAGTTACTCAGAGTGTCAGTAAATCATGTTTGACATTAAGAGTCTCCAAATTTCTTCTGTGATGCTCCACAAGTCTTTTCTTTGAGCTGAAATTGGAATCTAAAGTTGTGTACACATATCCATTTTATAAATACGTATATTTTTTAAAGTTTTATTTATTTATGTATTTATTTTCTTTTTTAATTCTTTCATGATTATTTTGTATTTTTTATGTCGATTGTAAATATTAAACAAGTTTACCCTGTAGCAAAAGAGAAGCTTTTTACTGAAGCTCATGATCCGTATGATATGTACCACTCGGAAGGTCTGATTCACGAAGGAGATGAGCTAAAAGAAGTCAACGGCGTCTCGCTGGATCGCAGGAAGCCGAAAGAAATTCTTCCTTTGCTGGTTAGTCTCAGTGCATTTCAGTGCTTTACGGGCACATTTGGCTTCAAATTGATAAACATCCTTTTGTCTATTTTCACCAGTGTCTCCCAAACTTATAAGGCCCACATTTACCGAGTCTCTTAATTGTTCAGATTAATTTCAATGCTAACACAAATAAAGCAAGTCAAGTGACTCCGACTGTTTCAGGCTGAACCGTACGGGTTGTTTGTGTGCTAACACAATACCAAAGCATCAAAATAACAATGGTGGTGCAACTATTATGTCTAGTGGTGTCACATTAATTATACGCAGTCAATTTTACACTAAACTTACTCAAAAACGAAGGGAAAATCTTTCTTCTGTTTCCACATTTGGCTCTTTGTATGATGTTTATGACAAAACGTAATTGGAGTTGTGAGTAGTGAAACAAAATGTCTCATTGAGTTTTTCCAAGTTTTGGACAACACAAGACAGACCAACAAAGTATTTCCTGCTTTGGCTACGCAAACAATACGTGTCAGTAAGATTAATTTCATGTTAGGTTTACTCTTTTTTTTTTTTTTCATAAAAATACGAAACATAAGAATTTGACGCTACACAGCCAAGAAATGGTTAGTTCAGCGTGGACAAAAACTCTTTCAATGGATATGCCAAGGAATTGTCTTTTCCTCCTAATTTGCATGAAATATGCCTGACATTGCATGCTGATGATTGAGTTTGGAAAATGCAGATGTGAAGACGGCTGGCACAGAAAAACTTATTTATATCAGACACAATTTGAGTGAGGAATTATTGATTGTGATGCTGCTGAAGGCATGTTTGCATCAATTGATGTGTCTGTGCAGAAAGACGATGCAGACTAATGCAGGATTTAAAAAATGAGTAAGCAATATGTGCATAAGGCAAATTTTTGACTGACATGGGTGACTGACTACGCTCCATAATTACGAACAAAACGCAAAATATTTTTTCTTATTTTTGCAATAGCCTTCTATAAACTATGCCAAGGTATTGATGCTGGCAAAGCAAAGCACTCTACAAAGACACTTCAAATTCTTTTTCCTTGATTTCCCCCTCCATCTGTCGGTACTATTCCACTTTTTTGTTGACGTTTTTGACAGATCTAGGTCTGCCTACATTTTTTTGGGTGCCAAGTTAATGTCACCCAGCTGCACCTTTATGCCCGGCGAACAAACACAGAAGGAGTAGCAATCAAGTCTTGTAAGACAAGACGATAACAAAGCAAATCAGTTTTTTTGCCCTGACTAGTTCCTTTCATATGTCTCAGGCACGCTCGCAGGGTGACGTTACATTCACAATTGTTCCTGCCTCCTCCAAGCAAGAAGTGCAATCCAATAAGAAGGTACAATAGATGACGTATTCTCTTTCTTTTACACGAGCCCTCCGTTGTGGTTTTATGCGCAGAACTGCTCATCTGGTTACAGTCAAAGTAGATGAAGAAAAGTGTCATGTCATGTTTAGTGCTGCCACAATCATGACAGCGACCACCGTGCAATTATGCATCCGATTTTTACAATTTATGGAAAGTGTCAAAGAAATTAAGTGCAATGGACGAAGACAAATGACCATCGGTGACTATAGTACGGTCATTTGTCAAAGCCATCAGATGATGACATAAGGCAGTGTTTCCCAACCTTTTTTCATTCACGGCACACCTTTTCATTGGAAAAAAAAAATCTGTTGAGTGTTACACCAGCTTCTACATTCAAATCAGTTCTATCACAACAAAAGACGTAAAGTTCGATTCCTATATAGTATGTACTGAGAGTCGAATAATTGAAGAAAAATAAAAACAAATTCTTTGAATTGTATTTCTTCTATAAATAAAAGTGACAGTATAAGGAATAAACTATTGAAAGTGATTGTGATCAAAATCCAAAAGAATCAATATGACTTTGTTTACTGTTTTAGACTAGCTCTATAAATATTGCGACATTAACAACAAAGTCACCTTTAAAGACACTCTGCTGTCCTGACAGCGGCTATCACTGGCGAGGTGTCTCGACTTGACTGTGTATTTTACGTTGATGAAAAATGAACAACCCAGGTTTTCCCGTTGAACTACATGCTCTGATTCCCATCGGACTGAAAACGCACCACAGCCGTCCGTCATAGTGCCTGTCACTGTGAGTAAAAGCACACAGCACACAAAGTGAGTATGTGCCGATAAGCGAGTGGCTGACCAGGCAGGCCTTGCGCTAACTGACCGGCGGTTTGGCCATCCTGTTTACAACGCGCTCCGTAATTCATGTTGGACCATTTCCCACGGCACAGCTGAACATCTCGCACAGCGGCACACTGGTTGGGAAACACTGACATAAGGAAACGCATACGTCTGAATATACGTAGATATTGTGATATTTGTCATTGTTTTAATAAAAAAATCAAATCAAATAGAAATCTTTTTCCTAGCTGTTTGTCAGGGCTCTGTTTGACTACAACCCCAGTGAGGATCCCGCTGTCCCATGCAAGGATGCAGCAATTGCTTTTAACAGAGGCGACATCCTCCAGATTGTCTCCACAGAGGACGATACCTGGTGGCAAGCCTGCCATGTTGGGGGTGGTGACACACGAGCGGGGCTCATCCCCTCGCAGCAGCTTCAGGAGAGGTAAAAACAAAAACAAAATGTCTATCATGTCATCATTCCACGACGCACTTTGTTTGATTAACATTCAACAATCTTTAGGAGAGTTGCACTGAAACGACCCCAAACCTTGTTCCGACAAGAGCAAGTCAAGGCGGCGGCAGCAGGTGATCCGCAAACATTTTCTTTCCACATCACTGGCAAAATGAGCAAAACACTTATCAATTGCAGCCAGTAAACCAGGGCTGATTTTTGTCGCAGGCCGCATTGTTGTCATCGTTTCCTTCGGAGGGCCATTATGACTACACAACAAACTGATGAATGACTAGAGTTGTAAAAAGTGTTGAAATATTTGTAAAAAATGAATGGTAACAAAATTGCTAGTAATAGCTCTGTTTTTAAAAAAAGGCAACTCAAATTTGAATTTAGCATTGACACAAAGTCGATGCACAATTTATCTTTGAGGGCCGCAAAAAATGTGGTGGGCCGTATCTGGCCCCCGGGCCTCGAGTGTCACATGATGTAAACTAAATACTCAAGTTTGACGTGTTCAGGGGGGAATGACACTTGATCTGTTGTGTGTTTTGCTCTACATATGCTGCAGATGAGGGCAAAGGTACGTACGTTCAGATTCCTTTCCATGTAGACATTCACTTGCACAAACAACCAGGAAGCTCCAAAGTCACAGCAATCCATTATGTGACCTTAGAAGACACCTGACAGACATAGAAACTAGAGAGAAGAAGAAGAAGAAGACACATTTTTCAAGATTTACTTGCCAAAACAAATCCTCTTGCATTTTTCCCAACATGCGGCCGATTCAGTTAGTATGAATAAACACCCGTAATCAAATTATTAATGTTTCTAAATTCTGCATAGCACGCGTCAAGCCAACCGTCATTACAATTTCCAAAGCAAAATAGTTGCGTGAGAACATGTGCTAATACTTTGAGCGTGAAATTTCAGAGCTTTATGTTCACGATTTCCCCTCACTCTAGTTTTTCCAGTTGACGAGGATGTTGACTATGGAGCTATAACTGGAATCCACATTGGTAAGATGTTTGACTTGTTCCACATAAATCCCAATGATACTGGAAAGAGAGGTAGAACACAACACAAGTTGGGGCAATTGGACATGACAAGTCACAACTCCCGTCCCCAAGAAAAACAGATAGAAGAGGCCGCTTGATCTGATGAAGCATTTTATGGATTTAACGATTTAAAGGAAAGGACAAGAACAGCAAATGTGGTTTTGAGCCCGCGAGTTTCCCCATCTGACTCCAGCAAATGTTTGCGCCAATTGTCACGTGTGCGCGCGTGAGCAGAAAAAGTGTGAGCTACTGTGCCCAAATCCTGACTGTAAAAATCCGATCGAGTCGGTGCAATCCGAGTTGCACTATAATTATGTGCAAATAATCGTGTGCATGCATTTTATCTACTCTGAGGCCAGAGGCTGAATTACTTTGGATCACGGTGGTGAGAGGGCAGAAGGGATGATGCAGTTCAGCAACTTTTTCCACAGACACCGTTTGTTCGTTCGTTCCTTTCTTTGGTTGGTTCATTGATTCGTTCGTTGGTTCAAGTTTAAAGATAAAAGATTTTGCTAAAAATTAGACACTTTTTCCGTACCAAACGTTATTTGGATCAAAATAGTGGTTTTGGCTTTCTTACATTTTTATCAACCTACGCCAAATCCTCCCAGATGCAGCAAAGCGTTTTATTTGAGGTGTCAATACGTTTTCTCCTTCAACTTGTTGCGACTCTAAGCAACAGAGTGACTTTGTCCGAACGCTTGAAGTGGCCACTCACCGTGTGACGGTGCAAGGAGAGGAAACAGAGAGATGTGCTTACAAAGTCAAATTACAGCCTGTGTCAAAGAAAGCCTGGCATGACTGCTGCTGCGGTACTTAACGTCATGAAAGAGAGCGTGCAGGCAAAGACGGGCCAAACCGCAGGCGCATGGCAGACGCTGGCTGTCAGACTGCGGACAAATCACCTCTGGCACACTTGGATTCTTTGATTCTGGGGGGCCTGAGCCCCCCTTTGGGGTCCAAGACTGTTGACTTGCCGAATGACAACACGTTTGGGGTGGAAACGGTTTATGGGCCATTGTTAGTAACATTACTGTATCTTGTGTAAAAGCTGGAGCCACCGCAAATGTTAAACAAGTCAGTCGGTCGGTCCAGAATCATTGGGCCAATAAAAGTGTTAGTGATTTTTCGCCACAGTGGATTTGCAATCAAACAAGCAATGTGATTAATGAGTAGATGAAATCTTTCATGTGAGTGGAATTGCAGCCATCATATGCAGATAAGATACATTTCCAACGCCTTTCAGCTTTCAGGTCACTTGGAAAAGGCTCCAATCGTGAAATGATGGAAATTAAGTACAGACTGGGAGTTGAGTGAGCATGGAATGTTCTCATGTAGGGTTGATGTTCTTTTGAGCCCACTTTTCCTAAAAAATGGTCATTTCTGAGCGCGTGTGCCTCACAGTCAGGTTTTCTCACTCCAAATAACCATAGGTGTAGAACAAACAAATAAATAAACATAAAAAGTGGCTATGTAACCTTCTCTGACCTACAACAGTACCAACTGACCGACAAAGCTTAAGGCCGCACTCTTTCTCCTTTCTCCAGCTGGTTTAAGAAGTAGTTTCCGACTGGGCAAGAAGAGCAATTGGGTCAAAGAAGCAGCTCGGTCCAAAAGGTGGAGCTCTGGCGTTCATGAGTCCATTTGCCCTCCTACCTACATAGAAGTCATCCCTTCCGATAAAGGCTGCGGACAAAGACAGCAACTGGTTGTCTTGCTTGGTAAGTTGAGGATGCAAACCTTTTCCATCATTTGTTGAACATATTAATAAAAGATTGAGTTTGTATAGAATTAACAACCTTGTACTCAACTCTGCTCTATTTGGGCTCATGCCCACCGCATTTTGTTTACCGCTGTTATTGAAGTTGAAATTGATCAAAGGGAAGAAAATAAAGCATTGGGTCCGAGTTATGTTCTTCCTTATAAATGCAAAATGATCCTTTCCCATCCCACACACACACACACACACACACACATAAACACTCACAATAGTTTGAATTATTTTTTTAAGTTGTGCAATGGCCCACCCCAGATTTGGCTTCTCTGCCAATCCTATGTATTTTTCGCTCCCTTGAGAGTTTACGTTAAACTCTGCTGAAGGTCTTTTTATGTCCGAATATTCAGACAAAACTAAAGGTTATTGGTAAATAAGCAGAAAGAAACAGGAGAAGGTTGAAGCAATTTAGGGAGGAAGACAGGTAGGTAAAAGGGGAACAAATAGATTGTGAAGAAAATCCCTCCAAATGTCAGCCAAATGGAAGACTTAAAGCAGCTTGGATTTGAATCGCTTTTAATTGGCTCAAATTTGACCCACGCTCAGGACTCAATTTCATTGTCTGCAGTGCAGGCCAGAGGTCATCGTTAAAAATCTTTTGGCATTGAGGAATATAAAAAGCCACAACCAGGATACTTAAAGTAGGAGCAGCCGGATAATGAATATTTGAGCAGGTTGGAAGCGCCTTCCAACACGCTCTGAACAAAACAATATTCCTTTATGCCCCGCATAAGATGGTGGAAATGACTACTGGTGTTAAATGTCATGTAACTTAAGGAAAAAGGTCAGTAGACAGTATCCACGCGTCACCATGCGCCTTCTCTCTGCTTCTGAAAAAGTCATTAGTGGTGTAGAGTCTTAAAAACTTTACATTTTGAAATGTCCCTTCAACACTGTGATGGAAAAGGCAAGTATTTCAGGAATTCTTACGACTAAAGAGACTGATGCAATGCAAGGCTGCGCAAGTTGTGCGTACCTACGTACGTACGTACGTTCATCCAATGACACGCGTAACTTTGCAGATGTGATGCTATGGCTTTTCTGGGGCATTAATCATGCCACAGGCAGACACAAAAAGCAGTAAGATGGGTTGGAGAATCACTCTCAGACTCAAAACAGCATGAAATCAGAGCTCCATCTGTCTGAATGAATGTTCTGCTCGCTTTTTCTTTTCTTCTGATGGCAAATGCAGATGCAATCGTCAAATCTATGGGCTGCTGGATTTATTGTTCACGTGCACGCGTGGAATCATTGTTTTTGGAATTAAAAATCAAAATCATATCAATTCCAGTCAGATTTCCGGCCCTGTGAGGACAAGCCGAGATGACCTTGCACCGTTGTCCGTCACTGCAAAACATAAACAGCGCAATGTTTTTGCTCTTTGCCTCGAGGGCCCAGCGGTGTTGGTGTTAATGAACTGAAGAGGAGGCTCCTGATCTCAGATCCGGACCTCTATGCTACAACTGTACCATGTAAGCCAAAAAAACTTTCAATGTATACGTGTCCCGTTTACTATAAGGGAGGGAAGGGTTCTTGCCAACATCTTCTCTTCCAGACACCACACGTGAAAAGAGAAGCCAAGAGAGCGAAGGGATGGATTATCATTTTGTATCCGTCCACAAATTTGAAGCGGATATTCTCAACCGCAGGTACATTAAACTGTAGTCTGACATGTGTGTTGGCCATTCCATACTGTTCATCTGTGTTTTGCAACTTTTATGTCCTTGTCTGGCCCCGTTCATGTCTCCCTTCAGATTTATAGACTACGGGACATACAAAGGCCACTACTATGGAACAAATCTGGACTCTGTTCATCGTGTGATGGCTGAGGGCAAAATTTGCCTTCTGGATGTGCGTCCTTGTGTGAGTAATGAGCTGTCGGGAAAACACTGACATAAATAATTACTGGAACTCAAATAGTATGATTGTGATCAAAATATACGCGCATTGTGACACTAGATTGCGTCTGCAAAAACATTTGCTTTTATAATGTACAACGCTGAAATAAAGTTGAGAAGCTCTTCGATACTTGTAGTCTGTGACGGTGCAAGAAGAATGTTCAAATGTGGACCACCGAAAGATTTTTGGATCACTTAAAAATGGTGCAAATGCAGTTGTGGCTCACACATTCAAGTTTTAACAAAATGTAAACTTGTCTAGACAACAAGACCTCATCTTTGATGACTCCCGACAACCTCCATTTGTTCTTTTCCGCACTTAGAAACTGAAGCACGTCTACACACTGGAATTCAAACCATACGTGGTTTTTGTGAAACCCCCGCGTATCGAGGAATTACGCCTCACCAGGAGAAGAGCCAAATTCATCTGTGAGGAAGAGGAGCCCAACCAAGTCAGGATGTTCTCGGTAAGAAACTACATTGACTCTGTGCCGTGTCTCATTTCCTGGAGAACATTTACTCCCCTCCGGGCTAACTGGACAATTATTCCGTCAGTCAACAAAATAAACAGCCAAGTGTTTTCTCTCCACAGGAGGAAGATTTTGAAGATATGATTGACTCGGCCGAAACCATGGAAGCCCAGTACGGTCACATGTTTGATAAGGTGATGGTGAACGGCGATATCACCTTGGCCTTCAGAGAGCTTAAAGCGGATCTCCAGCGGCTTCAGGAGGGAGAGGTTTGCTG
Organism: Syngnathus scovelli; assembly: GCF_024217435.2. Classification (NCBI taxonomy): domain Eukaryota; kingdom Metazoa; phylum Chordata; class Actinopteri; order Syngnathiformes; family Syngnathidae; genus Syngnathus; species Syngnathus scovelli. Next base: position 12,819,812 of record NC_090863.1, on the reverse strand, counting down.
GATTCCCGCAGAGTGGCTCCGCTTCTCGCCAACAACGGCGAGGAGGAGTTGCGGCCTTTTGGCCGGCTGGATTTGAGCCGAAGTGGAATGATGAAGTGTAAAATAGGCACCACCGCTTCTAAATGGGTTCAGAAGTAAGTTGAAGCGCAATTTCCGTCATATGCTATGAAAGGCTTTTACTTCTGTAAACAAGTCAAGCCATGAGGTTTGTCCCTGAACATGTTGTTAATTGGCTAAGCAGACAACCTTCTCATTTTTTTGTCACAGTGCCACTTTTCTACTGGCATTTGGCTGAAATCAGGTCGGCTCCAACCATTAAATTGAAAAAAGTTGGGAAGAGGGGGACTTTGCAGAGCTTGCGGCAGAACCTAGCCCAACTCTGCCAAGTCGCAAACATTAGCATGGAATTATTCTGACAGCTGCTGCACTTCAATTAACAGAATGTAATGCGCACCAGAGAAATATTATTAGTAGCAGGCGTAGGGACTGTACAATTTACAGGCATAAACAAGAAAACATTCTTGCATTCAGTATTGAAAGTGAGCTCAGTCCAAGTAAATTCACTCACTCATTGTTATCTGTCTTTGCTGATATTATTCACAGGAGCGGGCTCGTTGATTTTTTTTTTTTTTTCTTTTCTGGTGGCTGTATTCTTTCCCTAGTTTGTTTCTTTTGAATATTTGAACAAAGTGGTGTTAATGTTCTTGGGAGGAAGAAGGAGCCGCATGATGTGAGGGAGACACTAATTGCTTTCTTGGGGCTTCGACCTGCACGGAAAGGTTAAAAGCACACCGCAAGGGTGGATTAGGCCTCGGAGATCATAAAAAAACATCACTTGTTTGTTTTTTCTGCACTATGTACTCAAAAGAGATGGAGGGGTGAGTTGCGCAATATGCCTGATCCCCAAAAGGCTCCAAACAATCTGTCAGAAGAACAGTCCCTCCGTTGCCAGAAGCAAAGTCCCACCTCAGCAGAATGCGGCAGCCACGTCATTTCATCACAACATTGACAATCTGCAGGCACCCTCCGAGATCACAACAGTGCCAGCGGACCAATTCGATAAAAAGCCTTCGTTTTATGTTCGCTGCAGCTCCGACTTCAAACGGGACACGCAAAACTATGACGTCACTTGGCTTTGGATCATTTGGCTCAATCATGGAAATGCCGGTTAAAGAGGATGGAAAAAAAGAAACAATACGTTTGCGATTGAATGACATTAAACGCAACGTGGTGAAAACGGGACCGGAAAGATCTTTTTGGTGTTGCAGAAGAATATTCACCGCTGTCATCTGCTATGAACGCTCGCATCAACTTAGGAAGATACAAGACCCAAATATGGAAGAAGGTAAAAGATCTCATAGAACGACTTCCACGTCTCTGGGAAGACCCTTTACGAGATCCCTCAAGTTACTCCGCACCAAATTCATCCAACATGCCGAAATGGGAGCAAGGTCATGATGGAACAGTAAAGACCGTTCCAAGAGTTATTCCAACAACGTTGGACACGTAGAACTATGAAAAAAAAAATGGTGTCCATAAAGTGCAGAAACATAATTCATCACAATGAAGGTACTCTATACTCACAATCATTTGCCAAAGGTCCTGTAATATCTCCTGAGATATAACGAGACTATCCAGAAAGCAAAATATACAAAGCCTGACCTGAACTTTAATCTACACATTTCTCTTTGCCAAGAGCACTTTTTCCTATAATCTGTCCGATTTTCTTGAAAGCCTCCCTGTACTATTTGCGCAGCTTTGTCAATCAAAAGACAGCAAAGGGAACAGTACGACATAAATGTGCTGACAGATGGGCACTTGGAGGAAAATCAGTATCAAAGAAATGTATTTTTTTTCTAGAGGCGTTGCTTTGAATGGTGGTGACAGAAAACTGACAACTGAGCAAATGCGCTATAAATGAACTCGTATGAAAAGTCTGCTTCTTATCCAGTTCTCAATAACCGATTTCAACAGCATAAATAAGTTTATTAGTCGGATGACACTTTCATGAGTGCAAGCAGCTGAATGTCAAAAAGTCACAGCAGGACATTTGCAAGGACTCACTTCGATGCCCTTCCGTGACTCTTTCAATCTCGCTGCAGTCAACAGCCAGTTGTGCAAAATGTCCACGCAAACGTTTTGAGAAGGTCAAATTCAGTTCTTCTATAAAGGTGATATTTTGCATTAGGTGCGTCCAAAAAATTCAACCTGCGAGCTGGATACCCCAAACAATCTACGATCTACCCTTTAACAAAAAAAAAATGTAATGTTAAAGGTTACAGCCATGTTTTTTGTTTTCCGTTGAAACCTCAAGAACTGTTATGAACACATGAGATGTTCCAAATAAAACTGGCTCTTGTCTTCTCCCCAAGTTTTTTTCTTCATTTTAAATCCAGAAATCGGCATCCAAGGGAAGCTTTCAGTTCACTTTTTACTCTCGTATATAATCACATATTTTCCTTCTAGTTTTTTTTCCCCTAGATAAAAACAAATGGCTCCGATATAGTCTATTGTCAACCAAAAGTTTCTGTTTTTAATAAAATATCATCTGCCACTGAGTTTGTGTCTCTGTGCATTGCGCGCACACACAAACACACACACACACACACACACATTCACTTGAAGTAAACTTCGTTGCATCCCATCCAGACAAGAAATATACTTTAAGTCTTTGCACAGTACTTTTTTTTTTTTTTTATTGGTCTCCGGGCTGTTAAAGGCGGGTGTGTTTCCGGCTAATATCAACACACAAGCCAGGCCAGGGAACATGCGGATGAGGGACGGGACTAAATGGTGTGTGATAGCATGTAGCCGTCTGACAACTGCAGAGGAATGTGAGAGGAGGAATTTATTGCTGGAGAACAGGGATGCATCTGCATCTGTTTTTTAGCTTGCTTAGCAGTCACAACTGGAATTCAATACTGCTAAACTATCAACCAGGAAGTAAATTATTGAAAGATGCTTAGTCTAATAGATAAATAAATAAATCACAAATAAAGAAATAATTTAGCGTCAATATTGTATGAAATGTGATTAAATTCTAATGTTGCATGTCAAGGCCTTTTGTTGAGAGAATATTAGGATATTTCAAAAGTTATACTGTATACAGTAATCTGTCATTTATCGCGGATAATTGGTTCCATATGTGAAAATCTGCAAAGTAGTGTCACCCTTTTTTTTAACATACATTGTTTGTGTATCAAAAGGGGTGTATATTAAACCATATAAGTGCATATGTTATCATTAAAACATCAAATAATAGTTTCAAACATGTAAATACTATATCGATACGTAGTAAATGACATGCAGAAAATAATGTATAAATAATATAAATATGATACGTGTGTGTGACATTTGTAGTATATGCAGCTAAAGTATACATACTGTAAATATGTTTTTAGAACTCTTATTTTATTATAACAATTTTTTTAATAAAAAGTTGCAAGTGTACATACTGTAAATATGTTTTTAGAACTCTTACTATAACAATTTTATAACGAGGTACAATACTGTAAATATGTTTTTAGAACTCTTATTATTGTAACAACTTTTTTTATAAAAAGGTACAAGTGTACGTACTGCAATTGTGTGGACACTCCCTGCCTTCTTTTGGCGTGTGGGCAACTCTCGTGCCATAATTGCTCAATTTAGAAGGTTTATTTTGGATTTGTGATTTTTTTTTTTTTTTTTAAATGTATTTATCTTGGAAAAAAATGCACGATGTACTGAAACCGCTATGATGGAACCGCGATGTAGCGAGGGATTACTGTCCTCATCTGCTCTACTTTGCCCTCTGAACCTTTGACTAGTTCATTCACAAATGAACATAGAAGCTAGCCACAAAAACATTTTACGGAGCTGAAAAAGATATGTATTTTTCAATGACATCCGTGCGTTCATCCAACCATGGCAGCTCGAAACCCTGCACACAAAAACATCACGCCCCTCAATTTTACAAGAATGGAACAAGAGGAACACAATCTTCCTTCTTAATAACATGAAGTTCTCCCACAATAAATCGGAACAATTTGTTTTCTCTTATTTGTTGATTTCACAATGTGTCACATTGCTATGATGTCACACGATTACACCAGCCACTTCTCGCCATCCTGCCTACGCACGCACGCACGCACGCGCAAGTCGCTGTCGAGCGTGCTAAGACGAGCCAAGTCGGTCCCAAACCCTACTGAAATGATATGTCCCACTTAATGGAAAGCGCTCCCAAAAATGGTGCAGACTGCAGACATTGCAAAAGATTTGCAAGCCCTAAACCCCAGTGCACACGGTTGCGCACAAAATAAGCAGCACTTGCCGAGGAAGGGATGAGCAAAGCCAGTGCTATTTTTCCAGCGCTGGTGTTGGTTGACATTACTATGGGCCAATTTGCTCTGAAAAGCAAGCAGGATTGGCTTGCTGGCACGCAGCACGGCTTGGTGGTTTTGCTGGTTATTAGGAAACTTGTAATTCCAGCTCCCGAATCCCCTGGTAAAACATGCAATGTTATTTGCTGACACCATTGTTGGTCAAACCGCAAGCTGCGAGAGAGGCTGCTACGCCTCATGTCGAAAATATGAGATCATGCTCAACGGCAGACAGAATGGAAGAAGCAATACTTTGCATATCTTGGGCCGCTCCTGCCGCTGCTCAGCGAGGGTTCCCCTCACGGGCCTGATTGGACGCTGGGAGGACCAATGGGCAGGAGTGAAACAGGTTATCCGAACTCTCCAAAGTGCTGCTCAACAAAACCGCTGACTTTTCAAACATTTTTCACTCTGTAACTGACGTGCTCCAGAGTAGAGCCCGAGGACTATTCTCATCATTTTGTTGCCAGGATGGGAGCCTACCGCAGCTATTTATTTCTGTGAATCGACAGATGCACCTGTTGGCTTAGGGGAAATCTGCTTGCTTGAGGATGAACTCAGCTGTTGGGATGCCATCTGATACTCTTCTTCATTTGGAGGATGAACAGAGGAGTAGACTGAATTGTGTCGCTCACAGCAGCTTGGCTAGCCGTCAGAATGCAGAACTGCTGCGATACCAGGAGACTGCTGAAGAAGACTCCTCCAAGTACAGAAGATACGGGTAGGCATAGCAGCGATATGTTGATCGGCTTTTACCAAATTTACAGCCAACATTTGGGTACATTTGATGATGTTGCGCACTGCTAGAGTCTGAGTTTCTGAAATTCTCCAGATCTCGCTTGGGCGGGGTCAAAGTTCGCCACAAGAGACAGGTGCTGCAGGACATGGCCCGGCCTCTCAAACACTGGCTGTACAAACACCGGGACAACCCGTACCCCACCAAGACCGAGAAGGTTCTGCTCGCTCTGGGCTCCCATATGACTCTCGTACAGGTGAGGCCGGTCAGTGGAGAAATGTCAGGCAAAACGTTGGCTCGTCTTCCTTTCTTTTCACCATCCAACTCTGGTCAGGTGTCAAACTGGTTTGCCAACGCTCGGCGGAGGCTGAAGAACACGGTTAGGCAGCCAGACTTGAGCTGGGCCCTAAGAATCAAACTGTATAATAAATACATCCAGGGAAATGCTGAGAGACTGAGTGTATGCAGCGATGACACCAACTCAGATGGTGAGCGACATTTTTGAAAATGATTTCATGCCAAACAACTGCCCACAGGCAAAAATGGTTTTGTCCATGTGCTTTGCTGCAGATGATGACTGTCCATTACAAACGCCCATCTGTTCATCAGACTTGGGAAGATCCTCATCCCACATGTGCGGGATAAAGAACCAGGGTGGCGTGCTCACCATGGCCGACCCGGCCAACAGCGACGACGGCACCTCGCCGCCGTCAAAGTACAAGAGCAGCTTGCTGAATCGTTACCTGAACGACACCCTGCGGCACATGATGGCGGGCAAGGCGGATGGCGTCGCCCTAAAAAGGCGGAACCACTCCGAGTCCTTCAGTTCAAACGAGTGCGACAGAGACGCTGTGTCCCCAGCGTCCTCCTATGACGCAGACACTAACTTCATCTACCAAATGGGTAAGAGACTCCAAAGCGTCACACACCACTGGTGGAGCTAGGGGTTTTTTTCTTAGGGGGGTGGGGGCCAAGGGAGTTCCTCAAAAAAAAAAAAAAATGATACAAATTCAAAATGTAGACAACTAATTGAAGAAAATAAATAAAATAATTTCAGTTAGCTCATTTTGTGACCTGAATACTTTCTGCTGCCTGCCTAGTTAAATATTTATTTTTCAGTAGAAAAGTTTAAAAAAGGTTCAGAAGTGACGGGGAAAAAAAGTGGTCAGTAGAATTAATACAACATTAAACGATCAACAATTGAGACACCCTGCTGCCTTTTATGATAAACCAAACGCTCAGAGCCAGATTTTTTTTTTTCATGAACATTACTAAAAATGTCCTGCAAACACACAAATCCGTCATATAAACTTTGGATGGAATTGGAGCTGGCTTCGTCCAGTGCAAATATAATTTCCATACGCAACAATGTGCCATTTGTTCCGCTTGAGCTTCTTGCCATGGTGGAAATGTCCAGTTGGGCCTCGACAATTACACAATGTCTGAGATTTGATTTTTCCCAGAGTGAGAAATGAAAAACATCAAGAAATAGAGCAGTTTGTCAGCAGGGCACACAAACGAGTGACAAGTCGACATTGAAAGAACGCAGCTCAAGAGCATTAATATCCATTTGGCTCCATCCCAGTTGCGCTTTCTGCCTGAGTCATGTAAACGTTGGCTGCCTGTTTCTCTCCATCCTGGATTCCTTTTCACGCTCATTGAAAAGTTACATTTCTAGAATTGTGAAACCACTATTCATTTCTTACAGCAATGCATTAAGTTCCGATTTTATTACGCACTCAGCTTCCCTGAAAACAAATAAATCTTTCCAGTCGGACGAGTGTTGGTGAAGTTATGGTCTGTGAAAACACTTAAACTTCAGCAACCTCCAGTTCAACCTCAGACTGACATTTGAACCCATAATGTGAATTATAAACAGCATCATAAAAGATATGCAGAGCCATTAGCAGAAAGCAAACTCGTATCATCCATTCTTTTTTTATTTCACGACACTGTCGTTCTATTTGAGAGACCACCTCCGAGGATCATCACATTGAAAAAAAATCCTTCACTGATATTCACTACTCGTTTTGCTTGGACGGTTAAAGCGTGCGTCACTGTACTCACGGCAAATGTAAAAAAGAAAAGGGTGATCAGCCCCTGCCAGGATAAAAAGAGGATCAAGTATTGATTAATCATTTTTGCATCACTCTTCTACGAAACGCAAAAAAAAAATAAAACTCAGAGAAAATATTATTTGAATTTTTTTTACCAGCTGTAATTCTGATTTCGACATCTGAGAAAGATGCCAGTGAATTCATTTATGACTTATTGTTGTGTAAATAAGAGGCTAAAGTTAGCCGCTGGTTCACTTAGCCTAGCAAAACAATAAAAGCCAACCGCAATTCTTTACACCGCAAGGAACATGTAAACAACACACATTTTGTAAAAAATTAAATACAATTAAAAATGTTAGCTCGTTAAAAAAAGCTCATTAGCGCGTGGCCACGTAGCGCCATATCAACTCGGCACTGACTCAAGGGTAATACGTAAAAGTCTTCCCCTAAACATGTCAGTTAATGCACCTCAAATCATGTTTCCTTTGGCCTATTCTGCGCTTTCTTGAACTCATTACTCACTGAAATGTTTGTGAACACTTTTAATGTATCCCTGCTGCTCATACGATGACTTTTTTTGCGACTCCTCTACGCAACTGAAGTGGAAAGTCAGCCCGCCAGATTTATGACAGGCCGGAGCCCGTTCAAACACTGCGCTAGCATAGCACAGGAAGACTAAAAAACATGTCAACGAGTGATCGTCTTTAAAAAGTGATGTCACAAGGTCACCTCAAACATATCTGTCAAGATTTCACAGGCTGGAAACATCATGTTACCTCACATTTCCATAAAACAACCAAGTGTGTTTATATTCCTGTACGAGACATGGTCTAGACCTCCCTGGGGGCCATCATGTCACTAGGATTGTGTTTTATATGACACAGAGCAATAAATTAAAAACAACAAAAAAAAACAGTATGGACTCATAGCTGGCAGCACAATCTTTCAAATGTATGCAGATGTAGGAGTGTGGAGTTTTTTGTTCATAAATGAATATCCACATCGATATGTTTTTGTTACAGTAGTTATTGAATTCCAGAGTCTTTCCAGACTTTGCAATGCAATAGTATTTTCATTTTCCTACATGCTACCGTGTTTATAATGTAGTATGAATCAGAATCAGAAGTGTCTGCTGGTTCTGCCACCCAGAGGGGAGTAGTTCCAACAGACTGTGACCTGCCTGGGTGAAAAGAGTCTGTAGAAATTAACCTCTATTTGGGCTTTATTGGGATGAGATAGATAGATTTCAGAAAGTGTTAGCTGGCCTATTCATGAACTCCTGTTTTTTTTTTTAATCCACCTGTTGCTGTTCTTATAGTGTTATGGGTAAGCCTCATTTCAGTATATTTACTTTTTGAGAAATTTTTGTTTGGTGTGAGATTTTTCTAACGTAACAGTTGCTTTCGCTCAATATACGTAGGTGGGGAAACGTTTCATTAGAGGACCTACTTTGTCCTTTGGATACGATCAATTGTGAGATGAGGTTTCAATTTAAACCACATAGCGCATATTAATTATGTGGGTGAAGGTAACTAAAGGAGTTCCTGTTTACAGAACGATGTGGAACTATAGATACAGGCATTTTGTCTGTTTGATTTCCAAAAACAACAAAGAATAAATCATGGCTACTCTTTTCATTTCAGTTACTGACCAGGCCAAAATCAAATGTCGTTCTGCAACACTACTGGACAATTTACTACTATCTATAAAAAAGCAGCAAGCCCTCTCATTACCCTCGCTACAAGTTCACCATGCAGTAAATTTAAAACTGGCAAGAGGCAAAACAATGTTTTCTTGCTGTTTAAAATAAGAGGTTTAGAAATAGTCTCTTGGAAAAGGATGTTGCGGCTGAAGAGAAAAATGCTTGAGGACCTTCAGTAGGAAGGAAACAAGAAAAACAAAGCGGACATGATTTAGTCCATTGTTACTCTTGGCTCCTGGCCAACTAAAGACATCCTGGATGGAATATTTTGAGCTGTGGGCAATTCAATCTTTAGCTGATCAGCTTAGTTTTACTCGATTTAAACATACAGAGGGTAGCACAGTGAGGACTTTTCTTTTGAAAAAGACAAGGACAAATATAAACACAATCAGAAAAATGTGTCACGTTCAGGGGTGGAGCATGAAGCAGGACGACCAAGTGCAGCTTGGACCAGTGAGGGAAAAGGGAAGTGGAACGAGGCATTGAGGGAAACAGACGGGAGTGGCAAATTAATAACATGACAGACTGACCGACCGACAGGGATGGCAAACAGGAACAGACTCCAAACAGCCAGGAACCGCGAGGACAGCAAACGTGACGACATCGACCATCCGACAGGGAGTGAGGGGCAGGCAGGCGGGACTTATATACACGACAGGTAACAAGCGGCAGGTGGGAATAATCAAAGTCATCATGGGCACACAGGTGGGGAAGGGAGGGGAGGGGCGAGCACACAGGAAGGGAGGGGCGAGCACACAGACACACAAACAAAACGATGACACGATCGGGGACGAGTCGTGACAAAATGATTTTGGTCACAAAAAGTATCAAATGCAATGTGTTTCAAAAAGAGCCTTATGTAATGAATCCAAAAAAGTGAATGTCCAAGAATTTGTCTGTTTCCAATTACAACCACCAAGGAAGCTGGTTTATGTCATTGATCAAATTTCTTCTTCTTCCTTGCAGAGACTTTGGACTATCCATCATCAAAATGTGACAGGTAATTATTCATTGTTTTTTGTCTACTAGCGTCAGTCAATCAAAGCAACCTTTTTCTTTAGTGGTCAGCCTCAGGAGAGTCCAAACAAGCAAGACTGGCGAGAGATCAACGCGGCCGTGGCCTTGACCAGTCTGGCCCACGGGCAGAGCTGTCAGAAGAACACAACGTCGCTTGGCACAAGCCCCGGGCTGAGCTGCCGCAGGGAGCCCCTGTCCATCGCGAGGAGCAACATCCCTGGCAGGAAGCCTGTCACAAGGCCCACCTCAGTCCTGAGGCAGAGCTGCACTTCTGAGCAGTCCACCCTCACCAGTCGCATCATCCAAAAGTCATCCCACATCTCCGAAGTGCAGACTATCAAAGCGGGTCTGGCCAACAGTGTGTAGGAATTCAACATGCGACAATCATGTCTGCCTCAAGGCAGCCTTTGAGACTTTTGAAAGGTTTGAGAAATGTAAAAAAAAAGATCTATAGACTGTATTCTCCCACCCACAATGTTTTCTTTTTTACAGTCTTGCTGATGTATTTCTATGGTGTTTTGTTATAAGTTAACTTCTTTGAGACTGGATTGTCATCCAATGCCCTTAGTTTGACCGCAGCTTTCCAATAAAAATGTCAATGTTAAGTTTCTTCAACATGGGCTCTATTTTCACCTCATTTTGACAAAAGCTTGGGACAATCCCTCGGAATCATAGTAATCATTCATCTTTATTTTATTTATCTATCTATCCATCCATCCATTATCACAGGCAGGCAGGCAGGCAGGCACACTGGAGCCTATTTTAGCTGACTCGGGCAACCCTGAACTGGTTGCCAGCCAATCAATCACAGAATCAAAGCCTGCCCCGGGACAAACGCAAATGCTAACATTATACAGAAAAACACACATGCAATCTGCACATATGGTCATGCATAAAAAAAAGAGGCATGACCTCTTGTGAGCTGTGCAAATGTTATACTACACCCATGAGGAGTTTCAGGTCCCTTGCTCAAAATCAACTTTGTTGTGCTTCGGAAGCATCTGACAGAAGAGCAAGCCTGGTTGATTGCTAATTGTTTGGTCTGCAGCAGTCGTCTCAATCCCTCCACCCCAACATTTTCCTGTCTACGACTTGATGGGACAAAAGAGACTGGACTAGGTCCAACATCGAGCATGAAGGTCAACGTAACAGGCAACGCTGAAACCTATGCCAAATGTTTCCTTTCCGTGATGTACTGTAGTTGTCTGTGTCGTATTAAGCTCTTGCTTTTGTTATAAACACGTTGAAATTGTTTTGAACTGTCTGGCAACAATATGGAAAGAACGCTCGGCTTTCTGAGTGACCGGTTTAAGCGCAACTTGGGCAACCTGAGTGACTGTATTAAGCGCAACTTGGGCAACCTGAGTGATTGTTTCAAGCACGACTTCGGCAACCTGTTTGCAGAGAGTTCCTCCACCACTGCTGGAAAGAAAAGAAGTGTTTTCCTCACACTTGACAAAAAGATGCATTCTTAGTTTGTCTCACAAGAACGAGCCCGTCACTTGTCATTTACAAACAGGACCAACTCCCGAGATAGATGACGATGATGATGATGATGAGATAGACACCACAAGCCGCAAAGGGTGATGAGGAGGAAAAAAACAACAAAAAAAATGCCTGGTACACTGCGTGTGCCTTGAGTGGAGCATCCTGTTCCGTATGAGCACATCCCGACACCAAACATAAGCTTGTAATCACACATAAACGGCTGCAGTTATTTGACTCAAGATCATTAGCAGGATCTTTCCACTCACGACCTACTTTGAGATTTTTACATTTTGTACTGAGAATGTTTGCAGACTCGCATGTTCTCATCACTTCATCAACTGAGTTGCCAATGAAAAGGCACCTCATCATTATGTTGGCCTTGAGAGCAAATGGAAACTGCATGACAATTAAATCATAGTTTCGAATGACTGCACCCCAAGTGTCCTTTTATTTCTGTTTGAAACAGGACAATTCTGACAACACTGGAAACAGAGAACGTCATTCGTTGTTAAGGCAAGATTCATTGCGACATTCTGCATTGCAAAGTTCAATTGATACAGAATGTAAAACATTTGCAGAAAGTGATTAAGATCAACGGACAGGGAAGGTGGCGTGGAAAGAAGTTGTTGACAAATAATGACTGTACAACAAATCGGTATACTGCAGAAGAGAAAACGCTTGGGAATGATCTTCCATCATGTCTGAAACCACCGCCTTAAAGACTAAATATGGACCACATTACACACAAACAAAACAAAACAAAACGATAAATGGTGAAGCGGACTGAATGATGACTAAGAAAACATGATGTTAAATAACTTTCTTGTATTACGAGGTCTATACAGCACAAATGGGGGGGGGGGGGGGGGGATAGTTCCACAATGAGACTATAATGATCAACTCGTTTGGAGGATTCTGCACTCTACATAGAAGGAGTGGATCAATACATTCTGATTGCAACTATTTCATGACTAAGTCCATATAATGACATTAAATGAGTTGATAAACAGAAAAATGTGGATGTACTGTATCCACAGTGTTTTGGGAAAACATGAAAGTTTTTCATGGCCAGAGGTTAAATGAAGGTTATCCACCCCCCATATCAAATGCTGCTTGATACATAGAGGATTGGTTCATATTCTCAGCTTCACTCTCACATTCTCTCTTGTAAAGTGACATCATGCGTGTTGAACCCAAGCACACACAAAAGTCAAACTCTATCTTACGAGGCCAAAAGACTAGATCCATTCATTGAAACAGAAAGAAGTGTCATGTGCAAAGAGTCCTGCCCGGCCGGTCTCTCTATCTTACCAACTCACGTTTTTCATCTCCTTCCTGGTTCCCGACTAAGGTCATTTCTATCGAGCTTTTCTTTTTGTTTGTTTCTTTCTTTCTTTCAAGGTATGGAGCAGTATCCTCCGCATGCCCTGCCACCGCCTTGCTCTTGATTCCCCAGTTGCAGTGTCTGGCCCTGGCTTTCGCTCTCCCAAAGCCCTGGAGTTTGGAGGATCTTCTCCACAAGCTCCTCAAAGGCACACTGTACGCCGTCTTTGGTCTTTGCACTTGCCTCTGGGGGGAAAAAGATTTCCATCAAACAAGACAATCTCCACAAGGCTTTCATTTACAAAAAATCAGGGAAACTATTCCTTTAATGTGCAGGTTTTAATGATCATGACATTCAAGGTATTCTACATGATGACTCCATTTAAGAAGCAAAAGACAAGCGGCGGGCTCACGGTGGATCGGATCGAATCGAATCCAACACATTGTTGCCTGGCTCGACTCGACCCAAAGCCACTCATTAATGTTGCTGCGCTAAAATGGAAACTCCAAAGCACGTTAACCTAATTTTGCAAATGGGGTAAGCTTGGATATGGGAATTCGAAATTAGGGAAAGCGTGCAGACATACTACATTTAAAGCAACAACATTTAAAGCCTATCTAGATGCTAATCATAATGCAAATGATCTGGAGCAGCTGCATCCAACCAAAAGACCAAAAACAGCTAAATCAGGCCAGAAAGACAAATCAAAAGCATCACTTGCTAAGCTTTAAGCTAACTCCAACATGGACACTTACCGATAAAAAGCATCGAGTGTTTTCTCGCAAACTTCAGGCCTTCATTTCTGTCCACTTCGTGGTCATCCTAAAAACCAAAATCATGAAATTCACACTGTTTCCACCATTTCACATAAACAGAAGCACAGTGGCCGTTGCAGTGAAATGTCCTAAATGAACATGCTTTTTCACATTTATAAAAATGCTCTTTTAATAACTGCGGAGGCAAATCTTTTCCAGACTCACCTGATCAATCTTGTTGCCAACAAGCATTTTGACTATATCATTGCGAGTGGTGTAGGTTTCCAATTCATTCAACCAGTTTTCCAGCTTTGTGAAGGTGTCACGCTTTGTAACATCATATACTGTCAACCCAAAGGAAATAATGAGTAGAAACAGAACATTGTGCAAGAAATCATATAGAATAAAATGACAGTATTCCTGTGATGCTAAAAACATTCTGCAATCATAAAATGCAAAAAATGTCAAATATGGCACACTACTAATGTGCTTTAAAAAAATGACTTACCAAGTATAACTCCCTGGGCACCGCGATAGTAGCTGGGTGTTAGCGTACGAAACCTTTCTTGTCCAGCTGTGTCCTATACCAAGACGACAATATAAGTAATGTTGGGGGGGGAAATATCGGTGAAAAGTGGAATCCACGAGTACTATGTAGGGAGGGGTAGAAGGTTTTTTGTTGTTGCCATATTTTAATTGATATCCAAATGCACGAGAACCGTTTGCACGGTCAAAATAAAAAAATAAAATTCAAAAAAAATGGTGGATTGTTTTTGTTCGCTTCAAACTATTTGTTGTTGAACGGTTCTTTCCCATATGCATTTTATGTACTGTTCTGTGCAACGTCGCAACCCAGTGGACATATATTGTATTGCACTATGTTTTTCATGAGCCCGCATTCAAATAAAAAACATGACAACATAATAACCAGTCTTACCCATATGGCGAGTTTTGCTTTGTTTCCATCGATTGATAATGTTTTCACTTTGAAATCCACACCTTAGTCGGCGTGCAAGAGAACAAGAGGGTTTTAGACAATTAAGAAATGTTCATGGAAAACTTGGGGTATGAAATGTACCTATTGTCGCTGACTGCTCTGGGTCAAATGTGTCTTCTGTGAATCTCAGGAGAAGGCTGTCGGGGAAAGAGATGCAGTTAGCGAAATGGACTCAAGCCTTTAAACGTTTGACCGAACAGTCGGCACTGGTGGCGAGCAGCGTCAGCTAAAATCGACACGCAGTGAAAAGTTGGCAATGATGTTATTGCAAGCCAACAACACTACTGAAAAAAAGAAACGAATTTGAACAAATATAATACCATGACGTGATTCACGAAAAGTAGCGCAGGGCAACACAGTGCTAAGAAGCTGATGTCAACACACTTCACAAGCTAAGCTAGCATGCTAGCTCGGGACAAAACATACCTAGACTTCCCCACTCCACTTTCGCCTATTATCAGCAGTTTCAGAGTTGTCAGTACGTCGTCATCCATATTCCGATGTACCGCAAGTTCGTCAGGCGATTCGCTACGCTTCGCTTCTGAAAACAATGTACAGTAAGCTTGTTGTTTAGTAATTCCCCTGCAGCTTTGGACAACTTCCGCCCAACGTGTACGCCTGACGTCATGGATAACCGTTGGTCACGTGTAAATGTCGTGACGTTCCTAAAATACTCTTGCCATGTCAAAAGTGAGATTTTATTTATAGTCAAATGCATAGAACACTACACATGAAAGATAGCAAACTCACGTTTACTCGCGTTTTGCACTCAAGTAAAAGCAATAGAGGACAAACCCAAATTGGTAACAGACATACAGTACAAGTGAAGAATTAGACGGATTAGCTCCAAATGCTTAATTCACATGCATCTGAATTTAAATAATTCCCAACCCATAATTTACAAGCCAGCATCTTTTTTTTTTTAGGTTATTGACAAATTTTGCATTCCTGTACTGAGTGGCCTGGGCGAGCGACATTTACCATCTAAATAAATACACAATATGTATTGATTATTCTGCCACCATGATGACTGATATTCATTATGTTAATGCGCATGTTTACCTTTACAACACTCGGGGTTAAGTAAATTTAACACTACCATTTTCTAACGCATAGATTTACAGCTCTTTCCCACAAGCCCCTGAGACCTTAGAAACTCCCATACCAGACCCCCCCTCCCGCATTTGTTGTGTTTCACTGGCTGCTTTCATCTGGTATCCAGGGTCTTTCCCTCCAAGACCAGTTGGATCTCTTTGGCATCCAATGTCTCGTACAGGAGCAGCGCATCAGCAAGGTTCTTGTGCTCTTTGGCGTGAGATTTCAGGAGGGCTTTGGCTCGCTCGTAAGACTCCTAGTCAAAAAAAAAAAAAAGACAATGTCAATTTAGAAAGAATCAAGGGACATGTTCTAATCCAGTGTTTTTCAACCGGGGCGCCGCAAAATATTGTCGGGGGTGCCGTGGGAAATTCTCCAATTTGCAACACAGCTGTCTTAAAACAGTGGTACAGACCCTCAGCAAAACTCTGATTTCATGCTCCACAGCTGCTTGAGTCTCTGGACTTTGCTCTGTCATGCTCTTATAGGTCATCACACCTAACTGTAATACAAAAAAAGGCCAAATGAAGACACATAGACCCATCACAAACAGTCCTAACGTTTGGGTGTTGGTGTCATATCAGCTCACCTTTTCACACATGCCAAATCTTGTCACCATCATCTTAGCAATCTTGGTAGCGCTATCAAAGTCACTTGATGCTCCTAAAGAAGAAAGCCAATCACTTTCTGTATCCAAGCTTCATCACCTGTGTGCGTTTGAGCACTTTTAATTCCAACCTGTTGTGATGTACTCATGACCAAATATGATCTCCTCAGCGACTCGCCCTCCCATGCTGACATCCATCTGAGCCAGCAACTGAGAGCGTGTCTCATTCCAGCGATCATTCTCTGGCAGCATTGACACCTACAAAAATGACAGCGAGGCAATTTTTTTGGGCAGAGTGCATGTATATATATATATACGTTGAAGCAGACAAGCGAGCGTTTGGTTTACTGACATGTCCCAGACTGGGGCCCCTTGGCATGATAGTGGCTTTGTTAATGGGCATGGCGTCTTTGGTGTAATAAGCCACAATAGCATGGCCAGATTCATGGTATGCAGTGATGATCTTGTTCTTCTTGTCAATTTCCGCACTCCTCCTTTCAGGGCCTGGAAGGATAAAAATGTAGAGAAATAATCAAAGGTGAGAATTGCGTTACATTGTAAGAAGCTATGTGGCGGCCTTAAATAATGGGACTCACCCATGAGGATTTTGTCCTTGGCAAACTCCAGCTCCTTCAAGGTGACCAGGTCTTTACCATCTACTGCAGCCTTCAGTGCAGCCTGGTTTACCAGATTTTCCAAGTCAGCGCCAGAGAATCCCACAGTCCCCCTCGCAATAATCTTCGCCTCAATGGCTGCAAGACAATTACATTGGTTGATCTATCTACACAAACATTCACAATAGGATGATGTTCAATTCATAATACAAAGATGCGCTGATGTTCATGTCACACCTGGATCCACTTTAATCTTTCTGAGGTACCAATTGAGAATCTCTGTTCGTCCTTTCACATCTGGTTTGGGGACAGTCACCTGCATGTCAAATCGCCCCGGGCGGATGAGGGCGCTAAAGAAGACCGTCAACAGGTTACATCATAAGGGTGCCTTTTTGTGTGTGTGTGCGTGTGCGCGTGTGTACTGAATGTAAACGTACTTATCTAAAGCCTCTGGGAAGTTGGTGGCTCCGATAATGATGACGCCTTCATTCGGTTTGAACCTTCAACGGAAGAACGCAACATGGAATGAAAATGTCCTTATAATGAGGTCACCGCGGGGATAAAAAGGTGATTTTAAGGCTCGTTCGTAAATGTAACGTGCGTCAAATTAAACACAATTCAAGTGTTTACCCGTCCATCTCAGCAAGCAGTTGATTGATGGTCTGTCTGGAATAAGGATGCATGGGAGACTCAATCCTTTTTCCACCCACGCTGTCCAGTTCGTCAATAAAGATAACGCACGGAGCGTTAGCTTTAGCTTCCCCTGGACAAAACCAGCAAGAAGAGTTGAGCATTCAGTACGAGTTGTGTTTTTTCAAGCACTTAAAAGTGGAATTTCGTTGACAAACGGTGAGAACAGATATACTGAAAAGATTCCTGATGCGGCTAGCCCCAACTCCAACAAACATTTCGTCAAACTCTGAGCCAGAGGCATAGTAGAACGGAACATCTGCTTCTCCAGCAACCGCTCTGGCCAGTAAAGTCTTTCCGGTCCCTGGTGGGCCAACCAGGAGAACACCTAAAGGGTTTTGTGGAATAATGGAGTAAGAAAAACAGGAAAAGACATCAATCTCTAACCTAAGGACCTCATTCAGTGACTGGAGACACGATTCTTCATTTTGTCTGACCTTTAGGCAATTTCCCCCCCAGGGTTGTGAACTTCTGGGGGTTCTTCAGAAACTCTACCACTTCCTGCAGCTCATTTTTTGCTTCCTCCACGCCTTTGACGTGCTCAAATGTTACATTTTTCAGTTGGACGGGATCCACTGAGGAGTCCAGGCCTGTTGTGGTTCGGAACCGCACTGTGAAAAATGGTAAATTCGAAATCACACTGCTCGGCAATTTCCTTTCAGTTCACTTCAAGGATATTTTTAGAGTTGATATGTTGCATCATAACTACAGTTGCAGTGAAACGTGAATGCTTTTTTCTTCTTTAGGTAAAAAAAAGGAGTTTAAAAGCGATAGGGTCGTCTTACCTGATATGAAGGGAATCTTTGAGATGCCGTAGAGCCCGACAAGAAGCAACACCAACAAGATGAGCCGATTCCTTCTGAGGGAATCTAAAATTTGGATGCATAAAGTCATCGTCTTTTTCCAGTGTTTCTGCAGCGCAGCGCAGCACAGCACAGCACAAATGGTTGTTACTTACCTTGTGTGCGTTGCGTCAGCGTTTGGGCTTTCAGAAACCCCTCAGCGAAGCCCCTTTTAAAAGCATCCTGCTGTCCATCGGGTACGTTCCCGCTCTTTGTTAGACTTTCAAGACTTTCCACATCGATCCCCTTGTCTCGTGTCAGGAAGCCCTATCAGAATGAGATATTGACAAGTAAATAAGAATAACAAATGTAGGCCTGCTGACTTTCAAGCGCTTAGTGTAAAATGCAAGGTAAATGAGTGACAAGCAACAAACATCCCCAAAAAGTTTGCATCATTACCAATTGCGATACCAATGAGAGAATTACAGAGTTGAAACGTCATGCCCAGGATCTACGTAGCAGTTCACCTTCATGAAAGACGGAGGGAACCCTTCCGATTCCACAGGGCGTTCAACAGCAGACTGCAGTCTTTTGGTTTTGCTCCTCAATGTTTTAAAGCCTCTGTGCTGGATCCACACTTTGAAAATAAAAACACAACACTTAAAGCTTTGCGGGTGTGTGTTAACAGATCACGTTGCGCCATTCGTGTACGACATCTTGAGTCGTTCAGTGCCACTGACGACGATAGAAGTAAAAGGTCCATTATTTGTGTCACCTGAACTGTGTTGCAGTTCTGCGCAGACTAACTGAAGAGGAGAGGGCCTCTGCCTGGAATAAACTGGAGTTGACGTTCGAAGACGAGAAAACCCTAGAAACAAGGACATGTGGAAAATATAGTAGACAGACATTAGACTTGAAGTTTAACACCGTGTTTCTGTGACCTTATGGAAAAGAGGCTAAGAGATAAAAAATAGAATGACATAATGTTCTTATTCGGGGGAACAGAACAGTGGTAGGTCAAGTAAAACCAGAAGCTACCAAAACTCACCATGCTTGTTGACAAAAAAAGAGTGGGTGGAAAGGTGGGATGTTCGCCACTTTGTACGATTACCCACTACAGGGGCTTGCGCTTCCTGTAA
Organism: Syngnathus scovelli; assembly: GCF_024217435.2. Classification (NCBI taxonomy): domain Eukaryota; kingdom Metazoa; phylum Chordata; class Actinopteri; order Syngnathiformes; family Syngnathidae; genus Syngnathus; species Syngnathus scovelli. The sequence continues at coordinate 12,800,448 of NC_090863.1, read as the reverse complement.
ATTTGAGTGTGGTAACAGCCTCATCGCCAACTCACTCAACTGCTGTGTTCCCAGGTCTGACAGACCAAGGTCTCGTAGGTTCCACAGGGGCTGCACACAGAAGTTTTATCATAAATGTAATATTGCAGCGGCCAAAGGTGCATGATTGGCAATCGGACTAATAACCTCAGAGCAATGTAGATCTGACTGACAGGCCTGTTCATTTGGTATTCTTGATTTGTTGATGGTGCTGCTGAATCCAACTGAGCTTTTCAGAGAGTTGAGAACGTTGAGGAGGTGACTCAGGGGAACAGTCACCTGCCATTTCAAAAGAAGAAGAAAGTTTACATTTGACCATTAAAGTTAACATTGCATTTGTGGAATGTGAATTACATTTCATGGCCGTCACATGACCAAACAGGTGAGCCTGAGCTTGTTGATCGATGTCCATTGGTCAAAGGATGGAAAGTGGTTCCAACGTGATGTATATGTGATATCTTTACGTTCATGTAGTGTCAAAAACATGACTACTAGCAGCGTTCTTATTGTTCTATTCGTGCGTCGAACTGTCTAGAGTGGACAAAGGGCGCACTAGTACATGGACGCGATCACCTTAAAAATATCGATCCGTGCTCAAACGACTTTGGAGAGTCAAACGTGCTTGCGCAATTTAGCCTTCAGTAGCCCATCTGTCTCCTCTCACTAAACCGCACGTCACGTAAACTTGCGCATTTTAGGAAAAGAATAGGGTGTTATAAATGAGGAAAAACAATAAAGGCATGTACGTCGTACATACATGAAAAGCTGCGGTTAAGGTTAGCTAGCTACAGGATCAACACTAAGGTTAGAAAGTAAAAATCACTGGTATCGTTAGCTCTCGATAAACGTCTAGTGTTTTCTTACCTGTGGCTGAACAGCGGTTGACAAAGAAAGCATTTTAAGCCAACAGCGACCGTGAAAGCATACAAATGACTTGTCTTCACACGTATTTGTCCGTGGCTGTCACTTTTACTTTGACAACTAGCATGGAGATCCGGATGTGACGTCACTTTGTTGTTTTTTAACCTTGTTTTCTTTTCCGGATGGACGACGTCACCAACAACCATTCATTCACATTCACATTCACATTCGCCTAAAACTTCACCGAGCATGTAGTATTTAGACCGCAACAGAGCGCACTGCAAACACAGGGAGAATATTCAAACTCAGGCCTGGGTGAATATTGTTCAAACCTACCTGCTCTTGCAGTGAAGAGACTCGAATTAATTGTAGCTTTAACGAATTGTGCAGTATGGTCCTTAGGTGTTTTACAGAAGTAAAAGAACGATTACGTTTCAACAGTCTCAGTTTTTTTTAAATTGTAATTCTAATGAGGCATCTATCATTGTTGACGTTTTTATTGTTTATTTGACCAAAAAAAGGCAATAATAAATAGCATGGTCCGTTGTACTAAAATTAAGTGATGAATCACCAAGCTCGAACAAAATGTTCAAATCTCGCCTTTTTCATCATGTTCATTTGTCATTTCTAGCCAAAGTTCCTCCATGATATTTTTTCTGTCAGGCAAACAAGAGTGGAACTATTACACCAAGGGATTATAATATTTCAATGTGAGGATCAACTCAAACGATTCCCCTGGAAGAAAAAAAACAACAACACTCTTTTACAATGTTGTCAAGTAAAAACAAAAGATCGAGCCAAACGTACTGTAGCTTGCTTACCGTCTCTTTCGTCGTGAATACAGCTGGACCAAACCGTATGCAATAGCAGGCCAAAGTGCTGTCATCACCATTGTAATTGGAGAATGGTCAAATGGCCACCAAAATGGTGTCAAAAACTGTGGAGAAGTTATAACATAAACTGACAATCTTTTATTTAAACACTCCGATAGAAATACCGTATGCGAATACCTTTCGTGCTACCGGTAGAGCATCTGCACACCTTGCTAACGATGATCTTGACTTGAAATGATCAAATACAGAACAACACTGTTACCATGACCTCTGTCGCATAGTATTTTTTGAAAGACCTCGAGTTTTACCTGCTCTACGGTGAGTTCTTCTAAAGTGCGCAGCCGATGTAGCACATCCGTCATGTCATCCTGCAATCTCAAAAGAGCGGTAAATATTTGCTCATTGACATTCCCCCAAGACGTTGTGCTGGGGCGTGTGCAGTGTGACACATTGTCACGGGTAGGCAACCGTAGTTGAGAGCTGCAGGCGGTCTTTGGCGACTGAGAATCTGAAAGATAAGCCACAAAGTATCCTATAAAATGTCCTGCTTACGCCTTTGAACTCAATTTATATTTAGGTGTAGATGTGCTGCAGTTATTGCTTTATTTACCTCTAAGAAACGTGTGAGTGTCTTTACCGTAAGAATCAACTCGGAGTAAGTAGTCTTCTGCTTTAAGGTCGGAGGAGCTCTCAAACCAAAGCTCTTGCTCCTTTTCCAAAGCAGATGTTGATCCACCTGACCGGATTTGTGACGTCGACAGAATCTTGTTGGAGAAACATGACGTAATGTCAACTCAACTCAGTTTGGTTTGTAGACCGCTTAAAGAAAATAATGCAAATTCAGAACTGCACACGAATAGAATATCAAACAATTGAATATATTCAAATTCAGAAACTGCATCAGCTGCATCCACATGCACCACTTAATCTCAATGGGGTAAACCCAATGAAAACGATACAGACAAACGTGACACTGAAACAAGAGTAGAATGTCAAAATGTGTGTGTTTGAGAATAATTGTCCATTTTTGGCTATGTGAAGCCCTTTGAGACTGTTTGTCATTTAGGGCTACACAAATAAACTCGACTTGACTTAAAAGACATATCTCGTAAATCATTGTGGGGAAGTTTTAGTTGATCGAGACTCACATTTAACTGAATATAATGTTTGCTATGTGTTCCAATTAGCTACGACCTGGTGGAGGATTTTTTTGGGGGGGTTGAGCACCGTGAAGAAACTCTTTCACAGCCGCAGGGAACTTTCTCAGCTCATTTCCAGAGCAAAAATAAAATATGCAAATGTTCCACATTGTGGAACGTAATCCTTTAATGCGGAACAAACCTTCTCCATGGCTGGATGATCCATTGAATCACAGAATTCCTCATCATCAGAGTCTGCCAAGTGGTAGTTCTTCTTAACAGCATCTTTGTGGTTGGGGGAAAAAAAAAAAAAAAAAAACCCAAAGATATTGTAATATCCTAATATGATGAAATGCTCTACAATATTGTAATCATTTGAAATGCACACTGTTACCAGTTTGTTGCTCATTATAGTTCATGTAGGTGGGGCTGCACGTGGTGCTGTGTTCTTTAGCGTAGGCCAGCTCTTCCTCCTCCACGTCACTGTTGAGCGAGCTGTGGGTCAACGAGGACACGCTCGCTTCCACGCTGCTGCTCGAGCTCCTGGTTGAACACCTCAGCCTGGGCTCAGGGCTCCACGCTGTAACGGGAGTGGAAAGAAAAGACAGGATGTTTTATAAACTACAAATCTGGCAATGCTGATGTCAATTACAATCCATTCATTTTCTCTCTCTCTCTCTCTGCCTTGTCTTTGTCGACGATGCTGTCCTGCTCACTCATTTCACCTTTTTGGGGATATTGACCGTCATCCTTGCATTTGACCCCCTCTGCTCCATTCAAACCCATGGCACGTTGTTCTTCTTCTTGAAAGTTTTGTATATCGCCCCACAGATCTCCATAGCCTGTAAAGTGACACGGAAAATTCTCGGATTAAATCTTTATCAAATTAAAAGAAGCACCAAAGTTTATATAAAAATCGGTGTCATTGTCGGACAAAATATTGACTTTGTGGAAGACAAATTTGCTCTACTATATTTGAACAAAACGAAATCAACAAGGGCCGGCCAGCAAGTGGAACAAGGATGTAAAATGACAAATCACATATGACGTTTGACTTTAAGCACCAGTTGATTATTTACTTTTCTTGATTCTAAGTACTTGCCTTCCAGTGCAGGTTTCGTTGGACTGAGCAGCTCTATACGCAAGATAAAAAAAAAGAAAGACTGTTAATAAAGCTACCACTAGACAATTACTATGCATCCCTCTCGCGCCGAATGACTTTCTATACCTGCTTGCTTTGCAAAAGGCCTCGTGAAAGGTCTGCTGTTCACCTCATTGTCTTCACCACCTCCATCCTCCTCTTCTTCCAAGTAGAAGTTGCCAAGTTGTTGCACCAGGTCGGACACTTCATTTGAGACTGGCATTGTCTCTAAAATCTAACATAGAAGAGTTGGAATCATTTTAGCGAGTAGTAATTATTTTAAAGAGTAAATGAATACTTTACGGTATTTCATAACTACTATATTACACCACTGGCACCTGTAAGCTCTCAACATTGTCATGAGGAATTTTAAATGGAATTCATCATTTTACAGTCATGCATAGCATTCTACCATTCCAAGATTAGTTTTTGTTCAGAAAAATTCAATAGCTATAAATCTGACAAATGAAGCAAGTTTGGTTTTTTTGTAAAACAGAACATCAATTGTTTTAATTGGTTATGAAAACCAAACCGAAAAATACCAGCTGGATGTTTTCAACATAATTCTTCATGGCTTCTTCTTTAGTCATGTTTCCCAAAGAGTTCCATGCATTCCTGGCAATAAAAAATAGAAATAAATAAATAAATATACTGTATAAATATAAGGCGGCTCGGTGGGGCACTGGTTACCACGTCCGCCTCATAGTTAGGAGGGTGCCGGTTCGATTCCACCTCTAACCCACCCTGTGTGGCGTTTGCATGTTCTCCCCGTGCCCGCATGGGTTTTCTGCGGGCACTCCGGTTTCCTCCCACATCCCAAAAACATGCTTGGTAGGCCAATTGAGCACTCCGAATTGCCTCTAGGTGTGAGTGCGAGTGCGGATGGTTGTTCGTCTCTGTCTGTCTGTCGGCTAGCAACCGGTTCAGGGTGTCCCGCGCCTACTGCCCGTTGACGCCTGGGATGGGCAGACAGGGAGTACCGGACGAGAACACCTCAAGGTCGGTGAGAAACGAGAACAACATCACGTCCAGGTGGTCGGGCTTCGCGGGGAAAACCCAACCTCAGCGATAACACCGACATGGCCATCGACCAATCATCTCGCAATGTTTTGCATGCTTTAATATTCATATTGTGTTTCTTTAAAACCGGGCAACCCGGAAGAATGTGTCGTCTTTTGGTGGTCACAAAAACGCACGAGTTTTAGTGGGAGGGACCCGGGACCCAGGCCCGTATTAGTGCGCTTTGTCAGGAATTGGTAAATTTGGTCTGATTGACCTACTGGTCTTCTCTTTGACAGAACGAACTCGCAAAATTGTTAAGTGCGCCAGTGTGTGGATTGGGACATAGCAACTCATGTGTTAAGTGTTGATCGCAATTTGGAGTCAGATCAATAACTAAAATCCGTAAGCTAACAATGCTAAGCGCCAAGCAGGGTGGCAACGGGTCCCATTGTCATAGTCGGCCGGCCGGGGTTTGAACCCACAACCTTCCAACGTCAGGGCGGACACGCTACCACTAGGCCACTAGAGTGGTGACAAATCTCACCAAGGTGAGAGTAGTACATACAATATCTTTCTTACAGGCCATATAGTGGCCGAAGGAAAAACGAATGACAATTTTTCAGATTTTCCATTTCAAATTGAAAGCAAATCGATGCAAAATGATCACAATCATATACAGTACATATTTGCCATGCAAATAGAAACGGCACTTGGAAGAACTGCTTACCATTTGTTTTTTTCATGTGACTCCCAGAAACCTGTTGGTCTGGTAAAGCTGCAAGACCCCATGGTGGCTTGCTTGTAGTAACTATAAAACGTCAGTATCATGTCATCCGACAGCTGGAAAGGGCCTGAAGAAGATAAGATCAATTGTAAACACGAGTATTACAATCATTGCCTATTACAATCAGGGCTGTGGACTCGGACCCGATATTCCCTTTTTCTTCCTGCGACTCTGCCGTGACCTAAGCTGTGTAATGCTTCATCAAAGTCAAAGTCAAAGTCAAAGTCAGCTTTATTGTCAATTTCTCCACATGCCAAAGACACACAAAGAAACCGAAATTTCGTTCCCCCCTATCCCACGGTGACAAGACATGGCTCACAACAGACAAACAAGTAAACAAGTATAACAAAAGTGTGCTGAATAAATAATGAATAAATAACACAACAATAAATAAATAAATAAGAGGAGCAGAAAAAACAAAAACAAAAAAAACAGTATGTTTGTCCAATTGCTAGTTTCTAATAATTAGATTGTTCACATCTCTACAATTATAATATAATTATATGATGCGCTACCATGGTAATGCATCATTACACAGCTTCATGACAGTATGTTTGTCCAATTGCTAGTTTCTAATAATTAGATTGTTCACATATCTACAATTATAATTATATGATTATATGATGCGCTACCATGGCTGGCATCTTCTCCGTTTCGCTCCACTGGCTGTGACTCAACGGAATGGACATAACCAGCAGTCAGGTAGCGATATCGTTGCAAACTCTTGTAGCCTCGGAGGTCTTCCTTGGTATATGGATTTGAACAATCTATCAAATAGTTGTAAATGTCTGGATATGGGACTGGCGGAAAAGTCGCCTTATTAGAGGAGCAAACGCTTGCTGTCCCAGCTCCTGCCACGCTTGAGCTGGTGGCGTTCTTACTTGCTTTCCACAGCGGATCGATTATATTTTTATTTTTTCATATATATACTATTATTTAATATATTTTCAACTTTTCAATGTATGTCTTGCGGCTTTCTTGGTCCAACTGGACGAAATAATCACTCACTCACTCACTCGCGACCGACTAACGGCCGCCATCCTCACGAGTCTAGTGGCAGCGGACGAGGGAGGCTTTTTGGGCGCCAAATAATAATGGCCGCCCGGACTTGCGACGTTAATGCATTTCGGCCTCACTACACTCACCCACCCAAGGCCCCCACCCTCACGAGTCTAGTGGTAGCGGACGAGGGAGGCTTTTTGGCGGCAAATAATAATGGCCGCCCGGACTTGCGACGTTAATGCATTTCGGCCTCACGACACCCACCCAAGGCCCCCACCCTCACGAGTCTAGTGGCAGCGGACGCTTTTTGGCGGCAAATAGTAATGACATGTGACATTAATGCATTTCGGCCACCGATCTTCCCGCGCTCCCCTGCCCATATAGTATGCACTTTCGCGACGCGCGTTACACCCCTCAGTCAAAAACAACAGGCTGCCTGAAATGTCAGCGTTTACCTTGCATTATAATGATCGCGGGGATTTCATCGATTCTCCGCCCGCCTGCCGTCTCTACGGACGGTGGACAGCCAATGCAGCTGAAGCCTGAACACGGTGAAGGCTTTATTCTATTTTTATTTATCTATCGGGGGATACGCCCGCCGCGCGGCGTCGTCCCGTTAAACGTTCCTTATCAGTTGACGCACGGAGGCGCAGCTGCCGTCGGCGTTCAGGCGATTTATGTGTGTGTTGCTGTTAGTGTTGGCTCGTGAGTGAACGATTCGTTCAAAAAAGGTTGGGAAACACTGATTTCGATCGTCTGTCGACGTGTTACTCCACGCTTTGCTAACGGTGTTAGCCCCTCAGTGGCGGATTCCATTATGTGTCAGCTCGCTGGGGCAATCCTAAAACAAATTCAAACATGCAGACACAAATGAGAACTAGTGTGCTACTCCACGCTTTGCTAACGGTGTTAGCAGTTTCCATTATGTCACAATGTTCAAGATTCAAGGGTTTTTATTTGCCATGTCTGAGGCTGCCAAACAAAGAATTCGACTTCGGTAAATCACAGCCTCTGTTCAACATTTAGGTGACTAACAACAACACTCATGACATGTGAAAAATGGCAAATATTCTCAAACATCCCCTGATCTTGAACTCCCAAGAGGGCAAGGAAAAACTCAAAACTCCAGCTAGGGGAAATGAGAAACATTAAGAGACCACAGATGGGAGGGTCCCTCTTCTAGGATGACCAGGCTGCAATGGATGCAGTATAACTAAGACGAATAACACATCCGTTCTGGACTGGAATGTTCTTTTGATGCACTTGCCTTGCGCTTGCCTTGCGCTTGCCTTGCCTTGTCCTTGCCTTGTCCTTGAACTTGCCTTGAACTTGCCTTGAACTTGCCTTGAACTTGCCTTGTACTTGCCTTGCGCTGCCTTGCGCTGCCTTGCGCTGCCTTGCGCTGCCCTGCGCTGCCCTGCGCTGCCCAGCGTTGCCTTGCCTTGCGCTTGCCTTGCGCTTGCCTTGCGCTTGCTTTGCGCTTGCCTTGTGCTGCCCAGCGTTGCCTTGCGTGCGCTTGCCTTGCGCTTGCCTTGCGCTTGCTTTGCGCTTGCCTTGTGCTGCCCAGCGTTGCCTTGCGTGCGCTTGCCTTGCGCTTGCCTTGCGCTTGCTTTGCGCTTGCCTTGTGCTGCCCAGCGTTGCCTTGCGTGCGCTTGCCTTGCGCTTGCCTTGCGCTTGCCTTGCGCTTGCTTTGCGCTTGCCTTGCGCTTGCCTTGCGCTTGCCTTGCCTTGTACTTGCCTTGTACTTGCCTTGTCCTCGCCTCGCCTCGCCTCGCCTCGCCTCGCCTCGCACTTGCCTCGACTTGACTTGTACTTGTACTTGTACTTCTTGTACTTGTACTTCTTGTACTTGTACATCTTGTACTTGCCTTGCCTTGCCTTGCCTTGCCTTGCCTTGCCTTGCCTTGCCTTGCCTTGCCTTGCGCTGACTTGCCTTGCCTTGCCTTGCCTTGCCTTGCCTTGACTTGACTTGCCTTGCCTTGCCTAGAATTTGCCTTGAATTTGCCTTGAATTTGCCCTTGCCTTGCCTTGTACTTGCCTTGCCTTGCCTTGCGCTGCCTTGCGCTGCCTTGCGCTGCCCTGCGCTGCCCTGCGCTGCCCAGCGTTGCCTTGCGTGCGCTGCCTTGCGTGCGCTGCCTTGCGCTGCCTTGCGCTGCCTTGCCTTGGCCTTGCCTTGAACTTGCCTTGAACCTGCCTTGTACTTGCCTTGTACTTGCCTTGTCCTTGCCTTGTCCTTGCCTTGTACTTGCCTTGTCCTCGCCTCGCCTCGCCTCGCCTTGTACTTGCCTCGACTTGACTTGTACTTGTACTTGTACTTGTACTTGTACTTCTTGTACTTGCCTTGCCTTGCCTTGCCTTGCCTTGCCTTGCCCCTGCCTTGCCCCTGCCTTGCCTTGCCCCTGCCTTGCCCCTGCCTTGCCTTGCCTTGCCTTGCCTTGCCTTGCCTTGCCTTGCCTTGCCTTGCCTTGCCTTGTACTTGTCTTGTACTTGCCTTGTACTTGCCTTGTACTTGTACTTGCCTTGCCTTGCCTTGCCTTGCCTTGTACTTGCCTTGCCTTGTACTTGCCTTGCCTTGTACTTGCCTTGCCTTGTACTTGCCTTGCCTCGCCTCGCCTCGCCTCGCCTCGCCTCGCCTTGCCTCGTACTTGTCCTGCCTCGCCTCGCATCGCCTCGCCTCGCCTCGTACTTGTCCTGCCTCGCCTCGCATCGAACTTGTACTTGTACTTGTACTTGCCTTGTACCTTGTGCCTTGCCCCTGCCTTGCCTTGCCTTGCCTTGCCCCTGCCTTGCCTTGCCTTGCCTTGCCTTGCCTTGCCTTGCCTTGCCTTGCCTTGCCTTGCCTTGCCTTGCCTTGCCTTGCCTTGCCTTGCCTTGCTTTGCCTTGCCTTGAATTTGCCTTGAATTTGCCCTGAACTTGCCTTGTACTTGCCTTGCCTTGCCTTGCCTTGCCTTGAATTTGCCTTGAATTTGCCCTGAATTTGCCCTGAATTTGCCCTGAACTTGCCTTGTACTTGCCTTGTACTTGCCTTGCCTTGCCTTGAACTTGCCTTGAACTTGCCTTGAACTTGCCTTGAACTTGCCTTGTACTTGCCTTGTACTTGCCTTCCCTTGTACTTGCCTTGTACTCACCTCGCCTCGCCTCGCCTTGTACTTGCCTCGACTCGACTTGTACTTGTACTTGTACTTGTACTTGCCTTGTACTTGCCTTGTACTTGCCTTGCCTTGTACTTGCCTTGCCTTGTACTTGCCTTGTACTTGCCTTGCCTTGCCTTGTACTTGCCTTGCCTTGTACTTGCCTTGTACTTGCCTTGTACTTGCCTTGCCTTGCCTTGTACTTGCCTTGCCTTGCCTTGTACTTGCCTTGTACTTGCCTTGCCTTGTACTTGCCTTGCCCAGCCTTGCCTTGCCTTGCCTAGCCCTGAGTAACCTTGCCCTAGCCTTGCTCTGTCGTCTCGCCATGCTTTCCGCCTTGTACTTGCCTCGCCGTCCTTGCGGTGCCATGCCTGGCTTTTGCCTTGCCTTGCCTTGCCTTGCTGCGCCATGCCTTGCTGTGTCATGCCGTGCCGTACCGTGCCGTGTCGTGCCAGCTTGTGCTTGTGGCTGCCCGCGCCTGTGCCGTGCCGAGCCTTGACGTGCCGTGCCGTGCCCGTGCCTGTGCTTCCGCCCGTGCCAGTGCCGTGCTCTCCCGGGCCGTGCCTGTGCCTGTGCTCCAGCTTGTGCTTGGCTTGTGCTTGTGCCCGTGCCTGCGTCGAGCCGTACAATACTGTGCCGAACCTGGGCCTGTGCCTGTGCTTGTGCCTGCTTGTGTTCCGCCACGCCTGTACTTGTGCCATTGCTTGAGCCTGCGCATGCTTGTGCTTGTGCTGGTGCCAGCGCTTTGCCCGTGCTCGATCCTGTCTGTGCCTGTGCTTGTACCTGTGCCTGTGCCTGTGCCTGTGCCTGTGCTTGTGCTTGTGCTTGTGCTTGTGCTTGTGCTTGTGCCTGTGCCTGTGCTTGTGCCTGTGCTTGTGCCTGTGCTTGTGCTTGTGCTTGTGCTTGTGCCTGTGCCTGTGCCTGTGCCTGTGCCTGTGCTTGTGCTTGTGCTTGTGGTTTCGCTTGTGGTTTCGCTTGTGGTTGTGCTTGTGCTTGTGCTTGTGCTTGTGCTTGTGCTTGTGCTTGTGCTTGTGTCTGGCTTGTGGTTGTGCTTGTGGTTGCGCTTGTGCTTGGACTTGGATTTGGACTTGTGCTTGGACTTGGATTTGGACTTGTGCTTGGACTTGACTTGACTTGAATTGACTTGTACTTGCCTTGTACTTACCTTGTACTTGCCTTGCCTTGTACTTGCCTTGCCTTGTACTTGCCTCGTCTCGCCATGTACTTGCCTTGCCTTGTACTTGCCTTGTACTTGCCTTGGCCTTGCCTTGCCTTGCCTTGCCTTGCCTTGCCTTGCCTTGCCTTGCCTTGCCTTGCCTTGCCTTGCCTTGCCTTGCCTTGCCTTGCCTTGCCTTGCCTTGCCTTGCCTTGCCTTGCCTTGCGCTGCCTTGCCTTGCCTTGCCTTGCCTTGCCTTGCCTTGCCTTAACTTGCCTTGCCTTGCCTTGCCTTGAATTTGCCTTGAATTTGCCCTGAACTTGCCTTGTACTTGCCTTGCCTTGCCTTGCCTTGAATTTGCCTTGAATTTGCCTTGAATTTGCCCTGAACTTGCCTTGCCTTGCCTTGCCTTGCCTTGTACTTGCCTTGCCTTGTACTTGCCTTGCCTTGTACTTGCCTTGTACTTGTCTTGTACTCACCTCGCCTTGTACTTGCCTCGACTTGACTTGTACTTGTACTTGCCTTGTACTTGCCTTGCCTTGTACTTGCCTTGTACTTGCCTTGCCTTGCCTTGTACTTGCCTTGCCTTGTACTTGCCTTGTACTTGCCTTGTACTTGCCTTGTACTTGCCTTGTACTTGCCTTGTACCTTGTGCCTTGCCCCTGCCTTGCCTTGCCTTGCCTTGCCCCTGCCTTGCCTTGCCTTGCCTTGCCTTGCCTTGCCTTGCCTTGCCTTGCCTTGCCTTGCCTTGCCTTGCCTTGCCTTGCCTTGCCTTGCCTTGCCTTGCCTTGCCTTGCCTTGCGCTGCCTTGCCTTGCCTTGCCTTGCCTTGCCTTAACTTGCCTTGCCTTGCCTTGCCTTGAATTTGCCTTGAATTTGCCCTGAACTTGCCTTGTACTTGCCTTGCCTTGCCTTGCCTTGAATTTGCCTTGAATTTGCCTTGAATTTGCCCTGAACTTGCCTTGCCTTGCCTTGCCTTGTACTTGCCTTGCCTTGTACTTGCCTTGCCTTGTACTTGCCTTGTACTTGTCTTGTACTCACCTCGCCTTGTACTTGCCTCGACTTGACTTGTACTTGTACTTGCCTTGTACTTGCCTTGCCTTGTACTTGCCTTGTACTTGCCTTGCCTTGCCTTGTACTTGCCTTGCCTTGTACTTGCCTTGTACTTGCCTTGTACTTGCCTTGTACTTGCCTTGTACTTGCCTTGTACTTGCCTTGCCTTGTACTTGCCTTGCCCAGCCTTGCCTTGCCTTGCCTAGCCCTGAGTAACCTTGCCCTAGCCTTGCTCTGTCGTCTCGCCATGCTTTCCGCCTTGTACTTGCCTCGCCGTCCTTGCGGTGCCATGCCTGGCTTTTGCCTTGCCTTGCCTTGCCTTGCTGCGCCATGCCTTGCTGTGTCATGCCGTGCCGTACCGTGCCGTGCCGTGCCAGCTTGTGCTTGTGCCTGCCCGCGCCTGTGCCGTGCCGAGCCTTAACGTGCCGTGACGTGCCCGTGCCTGTGCTTCCGCCCGTGCCAGTGCCGTGCTCTCCCGGGCCGTGCCTGTGCCTGTGCTTAAGCTTGTGCTTGGCTTGTGCTTGTGCCTGTGCCTGCGTCGAGCCGTACAATACTGTGCCGAACCTGGGCCTGTGCCTGTGCTTGTGCCTGCTTGTGCTCCGCCACGCCTGTACTTGTGCCATTGCTTGAGCCTGCGCATGCTTGTGCTTGTGCTGGTGCCAGCGCTTTGCCCGTGCTCGATCCTGTCTGTGCCTGTGCTTGTACCTGTGCCTGTGCTTGTGCCTGTGCTTGTGCCTGTGCTTGTGCCTGTGCTTGTGCCTGTGCTTGTGCCTGTGCCTGTGCCTGTGCTTGTGCCTGTGCCTGTGCCTGTGCTTGTGCCTGTGCCTGTGCCTGTGCCTGTGCTTGTGCTTGTGCTTGTGCCTGTGCCTGTGCCTGTGCCTGTGCTTGTGCTTGTGCTTGTGGTTTCGCTTGTGGTTGTGCTTGTGCTTGTGTCTGGCTTGTGGTTGTGCTTGTACTTGCCTCGCCTCGCCTCGCCTCGAACTTGTACTTGTACTTGTACTTGTACTTGTACTTGTACTTGTGCTTGCCGTGCCTTGCCCCTGCCTTGCCCCTGCCTTGCCCCTGCCTTGCCCCTGCCTTGCGCTGCCTTGCGCTGCCTTGCGCTGCCTTGCGCTGCCTTGCGCTGCCTTGCCTTGGCCTTGCCTTGAACTTGCCTTGTACTTGCCTTGTACTTGCCTTGCCTTGCCTTGCGCTGCCTTGCGCTGCCTTGCGCTGCCCTGCGCTGCCCAGCGTTGCCTTGCGTGCGCTGCCTTGCGTGCGCTGCCTTGCGTGCGCTGCCTTGCGCTGCCTTGCCTTGGCCTTGCCTTGAACTTGCGTTGAACCTGCCTTGTACTTGCCTTGTACTTGCCTTGTCCTCGCCTCGCCTCGCCTCGCCTTGTACTTGCCTCGACTTGACTTGTACTTGTACTTGTACATCTTGTACTTGCGTTGCCTTGCCTTGCGCTTGCCTTGCGCTTGCCTTGCGCTTGCTTTGCGCTTGCTTTGCGCTTGCCTTGCGCTTGCCTTGCGCTTGCCTTGCCTTGTCCTTGCCTTGTCCTTGCCTTGTCCTTGCCTTGCCTTGAACTTGCCTTGAACTTGCCTTGAACTTGCCTTGAACTTGCCTTGTACTTGCCTTGTACTTGCCTTGTACTTGCCTTGCGCTTGCCTTGCGCTTGCTTTGCGCTTGCTTTGCGCTTGCCTTGTGCTGCCCAGCGTTGCCTTGCGTGCGCTTGCCTTGCGCTTGCCTTGCGCTTGCTTTGCGCTTGCCTTGCGCTTGCCTTGCGCTTGCCTTGCGCTTGCCTTGCGCTTGCCTTGCCTTGTCCTTGCCTTGTCCTTGCCTTGTCCTTGCCTTGCCTTGCCTTGCCTTGCCTTGCCTTGCCTTGCCTTGTACTTGCCTTGTACTTGCCTTGTACTTGCCTTGCCTTGTACTTGCCTTGCCTTGCCTTGTCCTTGCCTTGTCCTTGCCTTGAACTTGCCTTGTACTTGCCTTGCCTTGCGCTGCCCTGCGCTGCCCAGCGTTGCCTTGCGTGCGCTGCCTTGCGTGCGCTGCCTTGCCTTGGCCTTGCTTTGGCCTTGCCTTGAACTTGCCTTGAACCTTTCTTGTACTTGCCTTGTACTTGCCTTGTCCTCGCCTCGCCTCGCCTCGCCTTGTACTTGCCTCGACTTGACTTGTACTTGTACTTCTTGTACTTGTACTTCTTGTACTTGCCTTGCCTTGCCTTGCCTTGCCTTGCCTCGCCTCGCCTCGCCTCGCCTCGCCTCGCCTTGTACTTGCCTCGACTTGACTTGTACTTGTACTTGTACTTCTTGTATTTGTACATCTTGTACTTGCCTTGCCTTGCCTTGCCTTGCCTTGCCTTGCGCTGCATTGCGCTGCCTTGCCTTGCCTTGCCTTGCCTTGCCTTGCCTTGCCTTGCCTTGCCTTGCCTTGCCTTGCACTTGCCTTGTACTTGCCTTGCCTTGCCTTGCCTTGCCTTGCCTTGCCTTGCCTTGCCTTGCCTTGCCTTGCCTTGCCTTGCACTTGCCTTGCCTTGCCTTGCCTTGCCTTGCCTTGCCTTGCCTTGCCTTGCCTTGCCTTGCCTTGCCTTGCCTTGCCTTGCCTTGCCTTGCCTTGCCTTGCCTTGCCTTGCCTTGCCTTGCCTTGCCTTGCCTTGCCTTGCCTTGCCTTGCCTTGCCTTGCCTTGCCTTGCCTTGCCTTGCCTTGCCTTGCCTTGCACTTGCCTTGCCTTGCCTTGCCTTGTACTTGCCTTGCCTTGCCTTGTACTTGCCTTGCCTTGTACTTGCCTTGCCTTGTACTTGTACTTGCCTTGCCTTGTACTTGCCTTGCCTTGTACTTGCCTTGCCTTGTACTTGCCTTGCCTTGTACTTGCCTTGCCTTGTACTTGCCTTGCCCAGCCTTGCCTTGCCTTGCCTAGCCCTGAGTAACTTTGCCCTTGCCTTGCTCTGTCGTCTCGCCATGCTTTCGCCTTGTACTTGCCTCGCCGTCTCTTGCGGTGCCTTGCCTGGCTTTTGCCTTGCCTTGCCTTGCCTTGCTGCGCCATGCCTTGCTGTGTCATGCCGTGCCGTACCGTGCCGTGCCGTGCCAGCTTGTGCTTGTGGCTGCCCGCGCCTGTGCCGTGCCGAGCCTTGACGTGCCGTGCCGTGCCCGTGCCTGTGCTTCCGCCCGTGCCAGTGCCGTGCTCTCCCGGGCCGTGCCTGTGCCTGTGCTCCAGCTTGTGCTTGGCTTGTGCTTGTGCCCGTGCCTGCGTCGAGCCGTACAATACTGTGCCGAACCTGGGCCTGTGCCTGTGCTTGTGCCTGCTTGTGCTCCGCCACGCCTGTACTTGTGCCATTGCTTGAGCCTGCGCATGCTTGTGCTTGTGCTGGTGCCAGCGCTTTGCCCGTGCTCGATCCTGTCTGTGCCTGTGCTTGTACCTGTGCCTGTGCTTGTGCCTGTGCTTGTGCCTGTGCTTGTGCCTGTGCTTGTGCTTGTGCTTGTGGTTTCGCTTGTGGTTGTGCTTGTGTCTGGCTTGTGGTTGTGCTTGTACTTGCCTCGCCTCGCCTCGAACTTGTACTTGTACTTGTACTTGTACTTGTACTTGTACTTGTACTTGCCGTGCCTTGCCCCTGCCGTGCCTTGCCCCTGCCTTGCCTTGCCCCTGCCTTGCCTTGCCCCTGCCTTGCCTTGCCTTGCACTTGCCTTGCCTTGCCTTGCCTTGCCTTGCCTTGCCTTGCCTTGCCTTGCCTTGCCTTGCCTTGCCTTGCCTTGCCCTTGCCTTGCCTTGCCTTGCCTTGCCTTGCCTTGCCTTGCCTTGCCTTGCCTTGCCTTGCCTTGCCTTGCCTTGCCTTGCCTTGCCTTGCCTTGCCTTGCCTTGCCTTGCCTTGCCTTGCCTTGCCTTGCCTTGCCTTGCCTTGCCTTGCCCTTGCCCTTGCCCTTGCCCTTGCCCTTGCCCTTGCCCTTGCCTTGCCTTGCCTTGCCTTGCCTTGCCTTGCCTTGCCTTGCCTTGCCTTGCCTTGCCTTGCCTTGCCTTGCCTTGCCTTGCCTTGCCTTGCCTTGCCTTGCCTTGCCTTGCCTTGCCTTGCCTTGCCTTGCCTTGCCTTGCCTTGCCTTGCCTTGCCTTGCCTTGCCTTGCCTTGCCTTGCCTTGCCTTGCCTTGCCTTGCCTTGTACTTGCCTTGCCTTGCCTTGTACTTGCCTTGTACTTGCCTTGCCTTGCCTTGCCTTGCCTTGCCTTGCCTTGCCTTGCCTTGCCTTGTCCTTGCCTTGTCCTTGCCTTGTCCTTGCCTTGTCCTTGCCTTGTCCTTGCCTTGTCCTTGCCTTGTCCTTGCCTTGTCCTTGCCTTGCCTTGAACTTGCCTTGTACTTGCCTTGCCTTGCGCTGCCCTGCGCTGCCCAGCGTTGCCTTGCGTGCGCTGCCTTGCGTGCGCTGCCTTGCCTTGGCCTTGCCTTGGCCTTGCCTTGAACTTGCCTTGAACTTGCCTTGAACCTTTCTTGTACTTGCCTTGTACTTGCCTTGTACTTGCCTTGTCCTCGCCTCGCCTCGCCTTGTACTTGCCTCGACTTGACTTGTACTTGTACTTCTTGTACTTGTACATCTTGTACTTGCCTTGCCTTGCCTTGCCTTGCCTTGCCTTGCCTTGCCTTGCCTTGCCTTGCCTTGCCTTGCCTTGCCTTGCCTTGCCTTGCCTTGCGCTGCCTTGCCTTGCCTTGACTTGACTTGACTTGACTTGACTTGCCTTGCCTTGCCTTGACTTGACTTGACTTGACTTGACTTGACTTGACTTGACTTGGACTTGACTTGGACTTGGACTTGGACTTGGACTTGGACTTGGACTTGGACTTGGACTTGGACTTGCCTTGAATTTGCCCTGAACTTGCCTTGTACTTGCCTTGGCCTTGCCTTGGCCTTGCCTTGCCTTGCCTTGTACTTGCCTTGTACTTGCCTTGCCTTGCCTTGTACTTGCCTTGCCTTGTACTTGCCTTGTACTTGCCTTGCCTTGCCTTGTACTTGCCTTGCCTTGTACTTGCCTTGCCTTGCCTTGTACTTGCCTTGCCTTGCCTTGCCTTGCCTTGCCTTGTACTTGCCTTGCCTTGTACTTGCCTTGTACTTGCCTTGCCTTGTACTTGCCTTGCCTTGCCTTGCCTTGCCTTGTACTTGCCTTGCCTTGCCTTGTACTTGCCTTGTACTTGCCTTGTACTTGCCTTGGCCTTGCCTTGCCTTGCCTTGAACATGTCTTGCCTTGCCTTGCCTTGTACTTGCCTTGCCTTGCCTTGCCTTGCCTTGACTTGAATTTGCCTTGAATTTGCCCTGAACTTGCCTTGTACTTGCCTTGCCTTGCCTTGCCTTGAACATGTCTTGCCTTGCCTTGCCTTGCCTTGCCTTGCCTTGCCTTGCGCTTGCGCTTGCTTGCTTTGCGCTTGCCTTGCGCTTGCCTTGCGCTTGCCTTGCCTTGTCCTTGCCTTGTCCTTGCCTTGCCTTGCCTTGAACTTGCCTTGAACTTGCCTTGTACTTGCCTTGTACTTGCCTTGTACTTGCCTTGCCTTGCCTTGCCTTGCGCTGCCTTGCGCTGCCCTGCGCTGCCCTGCGCTGCCCAGCGTTGCCTTGCGTGCGCTGCCTTGCGTGCGCTGCCTTGCGCTGCCTTGCGCTGCCTTGCCTTGGCCTTGCCTTGGCCTTGCCTTGAACTTGCCTTGAACCTGCCTTGTACTTGCCTTGTCCTCGCCTCGCCTCGCCTCGCCTCGCCTTGTACTTGCCTCGACTTGACTTGTACTTGTACTTGTACTTCTTGTACTTGTACATCTTGTCCTTGCCTTGCCTTGCCTTGCCTTGCCTTGCCTTGCCTTGCCTTGCCTTGCCTTGCCTTGCCTTGCCTTGCCTTGCCTTGCCTTGCCTTGCCTTGCCTTGCCTTGCGCTGCCTTGCCTTGCCTTGCCTTGCCTTGCCTTGCCTTGCCTTGACTTGACTTGCCTTGCCTTGCCTTGCCTTGCCTTGACTGGACTTGACTGGACTTGACTGGACTTGACTGGACTTGACTGGACTTGACTGGACTTGACTGGACTTGACTGGACTTGACTGGACTTGACTGGACTTGACTGGACTTGACTTGGACTTGACTTGGACTTGACTTGGACTTGGACTTGGACTTGGGCTTGCCTTGCCTTGCCTTGCCTTGCCTTGCCTTGCCTTGCCTTGCCTTGCCTTGAATTTGCCCTGAACTTGCCTTGTACTTGCCTTGGCCTTGCCTTGGCCTTGCCTTGGCCTTGCCTTGTACTTGCCTTGTACTTGCCTTGTACTTGCCTTGTATTTGCCTTGTACTCACCTCGCCTCGCCTCGCCTCGCCTTGTACTTGCCTCGACTTGACTTGTACTTGTCTTGTACTTGGCCTTGCCTTGTACTTGCCTTGTACTTGCCTTGCCTTGCCTTGTACTTGCCTTGCCTTGTACATGCCTTGTACTTGCCTTGCCTTGCCTTGCCTTGTACTTGCCTTGCCTTGTACTTGCCTTGTACTTGCCTTGCCTTGCCTTGTACTTGCCTTGCCTTGTACTTGCCTTGCCTTGCCTTGTACTTGCCTTGCCTTGCCTTGTACTTGCCTTGCCTTGTACTTGCCTTGTACTTGCCTTGTACTTGCCTTGTACTTGCCTTGCCTTGTACTTGCCTTGCCTTGCCTTGCCTTGCCTTGTACTTGCCTTGCCTTGCCTTGTACTTGCCTTGTACTTGCCTTGTACTTGCCTTGTACTTGCCTTGGCCTTGCCTTGCCTTGCCTTGAACATGTCTTGCCTTGCCTTGCCTTGTACTTGCCTTGCCTTGCCTTGCCTTGCCTTGCCTTGCCTTGCCTTGCCTTGCCTTGCCTTGCCTTGCCTTGCCTTGTACTTGCGTTGTACTTGCGTTGTACTTGCGTTGTACTTGCGTTGTACTTGCGTTGTGTTGTGTTGTGTTGCGTTGCCTGGACTGGACTTGGACTTGGACTTGGACTTGGACTTGGACTTGGACTTTCCTTTCCCTCGCCTCGCCCTCTGATACTGGCTCTGACTCAGCCTTGCTTTGCCAATCGCAATCGGCGGAAACTCTGGAACACGAACCGCAATCGGTGTCAACTTTGGAACACGAACCGCAATCGGCGGCAATTCTGGAACACGAACCGCAATCGGCGGCAACTTTGGAACACGAACCGCAATCGGCGGCAACTCTGGAACAAACATGCGCAATCAGCGGCAACTCTGGAACACGAAGCGCAATCGGCGCAATCGGCGGTAACTCTGGAACACAAACCGCAATCGGCGGCAACTCTGGAACACGAACCGCAATCGGCGCCAACTCTGGAACACAAACCGCAATCGGTGTGTGTTCACTCGCATTGGCTGAAACGACACTAGACAACAGTTTGTTACCTTTGAACGGATGCTAACTCATGTGAACATAGCCGATACCCAATCCCAGGCGGTGACGTCAACAAACAACGGAGATTACAGCGGTGTTAGTATTTTATAGTGATGAACTACAAAAAGAGATTCAATTGGTTTCAACCAGGGCTGTGGACTCGGACTCGGGGACTCGGACTTGGTCATTTTTGCCGGACTCTGTGCTGATTTTGACCGAGTCCGCCAATAAAAAAAATACGTTCAATTTCATTTTCATCATGCTGCTGAGAATGCGCGTAGGAATACTGTCCACAGCCCTGCTTACGATCAATGCGGCCACGTTGAGTTGCACTTTGGCTAATGTTTACATTATGTACCAATGTCAAGGATGATTATGTCACCCAGCTTATATATATATCATTGAATGAATTAACAGAAAAAATGGACAGCCGGACTCGGACTCGGAGGTCAAGAGGCCGGACTCGGACTCTGACTCTGACTCGGTGCAAAAATCCGACCTAGTCCACAGCCCTGATTACAATATAGTATGTCTTTTGGAGGGGTTATTACACTTGACTGCTCCGTTAATCAGCTTGATGAACAGAAGGTGAGCCTCAAACTCTACATGTAGGTCAGCTTGAACTGATACTTTACACGCTAGTGCGTCATTCTGTGTTGAACAAATTCAGCCACTTAAAAAAAACGGAACACCATAGTATCAATTCTTTACCATGATGAACAGAAGAAAAAAAGGAGTGTACCTTCTTTTGGCAAGCTCCTGATCACTTTGACAGCAGCAGCGAATTTAGCCTGCAGGGTGTGTTGGTCCTCCTGTGCCATGGTGACAGCCGTCAACGCGAGAGTCCTCACCTTTCAACACTGAAATTATGATGAAGAAAATGTTCAAAAACTAACTCCAATATGATATAACAGTGCTTTTCATTTGACAGTAATTGCCAATAAGAAATGACAACCAATCTCATTTAATAAGAAGAAATGGTTCGCGCGTTTTGTTAGGTTATTGATAACAAATAAGCACATTGAAATAGATGGGAATGGTTTTAACTCACCATGAAGTGTACTTTACACTGAAAAGAAGCAAAATGTTACCAATGAATGTCGAGTCGGAAGAGCCAAATAGACAGACAGGGCACGTACGGTACAATCAGTTTGGGATATGTAGGTTGTTTTTTTGTTTTTTTTAATCAGATGAGCTTTGGGGGGCGTTCCTCATTTCCCACAATGCTTTGGGAATGGGGGCTTTAAACCGCATTCATTTGTGGGAAATGTAGTGCATCAGCGCGGTTTGGGTGAGCGAACGCAAATGAGTTTTATTATTTTAGCCACGTACAAATGTGTAACGGAGTTTATATCTATCTATCACTCCCTTACATAACTCTTGAATTGAATCAAGTAAATAATCTAATGGCCTAATGAGTAATCCTGACCCGTATTATTATCGCGTTGGCTATTGTGCATGACAAGTTACGCTCCGCTATTCCAGACGGGGGAGCCGCTCTCTTTCTCCCGGCCACAGAGCAGCAGCATCGCCTCGCTTCGCCTCTCCTCTCCTCGCCTCGCCTCGCCTCGCCTCGCGTCGCCTCATTGAACAAGGCAGGGAGAGGAGAGAAATGCAAAGGGATGTAAGATGGCAGAACTACAAATGTTGTTAGAGGACGAAATCCCTGCCGGTAAACACGCTCTTGTCGAGAGCTACCAGAACCTTTCCCGGGTAGCGGAATATTGTGAAAACAACTATGTCCAGGTAAGATATTTGACATCGCATTCGACGATTTGGTGGTGATGTTCGTCGTGTCTGCGGTGCCATGGTGGGAGAAGTGTGTGAGAGCACAGCGACGGGAAATGCGCGTCTTCTAAGGGAAATGATCTTCGAAACGATACAAAAGTGTCCTTTTCAGCCACCATTACAATCTAGGCGTATAATGTAGCGAGAGTAGGACAAATCGTTTGTAGTTGGGGAAAGCGAGGCTGCCATCGCTGTGTTACCAGCTACTGCTGCTTTTGTACAGTAGAGGGTGTGTCGTTGTCCGAGTGTTTAGTCACTGACTGCAGTTTACGACGTAACGTGCTGCTGCTGCTGCTGCTGCTGCTGCTGCTGATGATGATGATCGACATATAAATAACACGTTTTACGAGGCCTTTGCTTTGTCACTCATGTCGAAACAAATGTCCAATTGCCTCATTGTAGCCTTAAAACATTTGGAGTAAGAATCGTAATACAGCATTTTCTACCGTTTATAAATGGTGAGCGAGCATCCCATTTTTTTTGTTTACAGAAGACTAGAAAAGCTGGGACTCAAATCGCCTAACCACCCCGAATAGACAATGTATGGTTCGTATCTCCAAATATTACAAGTTGAATGTGATGGAATTGAATGGATAGGCTATTTCCAATGCAAGTGAGTGAGAGGACTGCATATTTGGTTATGTGCACACATCATGGATTTATGAGCCAATGCAAAGGCTTTGTGCTTGTATATGTGCGCAAATGCTTTGTATTGCAAAGGTTAGCGTCTCTAATCTATTTCCCCTTTTGGAAGCTAAACGAGCTAACCCAAATACTGTGCGCTTGGAACACGTCAATGTGATGTCGTGCAGTTCGACACCCACCATTTTTAACAGCAAGTTTCACTCGTCGCATCAGGTTATTGCTGCTTCGTGAATGGAACTCATCAAAAAGTCATTCGCTCATATATCAAGGTATCAGCATGGAGTGGATCTCAGACCGCAGGTGTACCGAATATGTGCATGTATGTACAGGTAGGTAGGTAGGTGTATGAATGGCATAGCCGTTTAAATCACATTCAGCTGAAATAATAATGCACGTGTTGTCACCATTCATCCAGCCAGAAAACAGTGTACGTGACAGTGGTATGGTCAAATGTGGCACACACTACTCAGATGACATGTTTCCTGATACAGTACATAAAATAATGCTCACCGTGAATGCTTTCACGGGCAAGAAAGAGGACCAGCATATTGTGGTTTGAGAATAATGAAAGTTACAATTGAATAAAAACTGAAGTGCGAAAGACAGGTCAAATACAAATTGATGGCTGCTCTAATAAGTATCTAACTGTTCCTCCTTTGGCAAGGTCATTTAAGATCACATGATTAGGCAGTTTCGCTCGCCAAAAGTATCTCTGGTACAGTGACAAGCTCTATCATAACTCCCAAAGAATAAATAATGGTGGTATTATTACACTAACACACCTTTTAAATGTTAGTAGATGATGAGTCATGGCAAATTTTGGGGGGGCATTTAAACAACATTGATGGGATTTTCGATGAGAGAATTAAAATGAGCGAAAGGATAATCCCTGAGCCTGAACAGAGTAACATGAAATCCAAGTGTTAAAACCTTTAAAAAAAAAAAAACAGAGAAATTTGGATACACTATTTTTAGCTGCTTAGATGATTATTGTGTTCTTATACTCGCATACTGTATACTCGCATAGTGTAGCATACACGTATATATACCAGTGGTTCTTAACCTGGGTTCCATCAAACCCTAGGGGTTCGACAGAGCCCCACTGAGGAGGTCCGAACAAACCTGTTTTATCATGTAGCTTCTGATTTGCCAGTATGATTGTGTTGGTTTTGTTCTTTGAACAAGGTGATGTTCATGCACAGCTCATTTTGTGCATTAGTAAAAAACGTCTATGTCTTGAATTTTAAAAAAATACATTTTCACTAACGATATATATATATATATATATATACGTGTGTGTGCGTGTGCGTGTGCTTGTGTATGGAGAGAGACAGAGAGAGAGACTTATAATAATGATCACCACAGGCAGTTAATGCATTCATTCATCATGGGACATTGGTTTATTTTTAGTCTAAAAAGAGTAGCTCAACGTGGAGCCTTATTTTGCTTCCAAACTATAAATATGTCTTTCAGTTCCTCTGAAACAGGTGTCAAAGTCAAGATCCGGCCGGGGGCCAGATACGGCCCGCCGCGTCATTTTCTGTGGCCCGCGAAGACAAATTGCGCATCAAATTCGTTTGTCATTACTAGAATTGCAAATTGTCTTCACTTTTAATCATATCTTTTATATTTGACCAGTTTTTGCTCATCTGATTTGAAAACGAGTTATTTGTCAGTTTGTTTTGTAGCTTTTACTGTATATAATATGAGGTGCTCATGAATTTATTTGGGTTGCCAGTCATAATGGCCCTCGGAAAGAAGCTAGGACTACAATGCGGCCCGCGAAAAAAAATGAGTTTGACACCCCAGCTAGAGTCTAGCTATTTAAAGACACACGGAAACAGATGGCTCAAGCAGCCGGGTGAAGGTGCGTGATTGATTATATGAAATGTTTCGGTATTCCTACTCACTTGGCTGGACACTTGTCCCATGATGTCCATCTGGGAGATTCACAAAGTTGTTAGCACCGAGATCCATCAACTCGTCGCTTGACAGAGTCTTCCAAATAAAACAAAGAGTGTAGTCAAGTCAAGTCAAGTTTATTTGTATAGCCCTAAATCACAAACCGTCTCAAAGGGCTTCACATAGACAAGAATTGACAATGATTCTCAAAGTATCCCCTGATCTTAAGCTCTCTACTGTCTTTCTGTTCTCTTTGCTCAGGCTCAAGACAAGAGGAAGGCCCTGGAGGAGACCAAGTCGTACACCACCCAGTCTCTGGCCAGCGTGGCATACCAAATCAACGCCTTAGCCAACAATGTGCTCCAGCTACTGGACATCCAGGCGTCGCAGCTACGACGCATGGAGTCCTCCATCAACCACATCTCCCAGGTACAAAAAAAAAGTATTAGTCACACCAGCATCATTCTATTTTGAATGACTAGATAGTTTCCAAAATAACATGAAACTACTCCGCGGACCAGCATTAGTGGCTCACAAGTCCGCTAAGGTGAATTGAAAGGAACGGAAGTGCATCGACAGCGACTTATAATATGCTTCGGTACCGTCAATCTCAAGCACTTAGCTCGCAGGTATCAAAACCGAGCCGATGCCAAGCCGTCGGTCCAGCTCTAAATTGCCAATTACAGCTGCATGGAAAGGGCATTAATCATACAAGAGCTGGCAAAAATCCCCACCCCTTCTTTCGTCATGACTCGTTTTCCCATGCTCTTTGCGTGCGACACAAAGTCATGCCCCCTGCCTGTCAAAAAGTGAATGTTCTCTCCACCGTGTGCTCCATTAAGCCTGTCAAGGTCCAAATGAGATCCCGACACTGGCACTCACGCTTGCTTAGCCTTTTCAACTGCCGTTTTACTCCACGAGCTTCAGGACAGAGCACGCACGCACGCACGCACGCACGGTTCGACGCTCTCTGCCCTTCCTCGGACGTGCTCCAAAATGGCCGCTCTTCCACTTTTGCTCGTGTATATACACGACGTACTTGTATGCTATTTCCATTTGCTCTCCATCTTACAGCAGGTTGTAGGGTGGAACAGGCTGCTATATTTAGCTGTGGAGAAAAGAAACAGAGTCATTTAATGGCTGATCTAGTAGCTGTTCATTTCTTGCTTTATCTCCCGCAGACGGTGGATATTCACAAGGAGAAAGTTGCCCGTCGTGAGATTGGCATCCTGACCACCAATAAAAACACCTCCCGCACCCACAAGATCATCGCCCCGGGCAACATGGAGCGGCCCGTGCGGTACATTCGAAAACCAATCGATTACACGCTGTTGGACGATGTGGGCCACGGAGTCAAAGTAAGCCGGATTCTGCCCAAATAAAATCAATGATTTTTTTTTTTTTTTTCTAGCCGGTCTTTTAATACAAACTCGTACTCCAATGTGCTGATAGACAAGCTTACAATTGGCCTTTAGTAGCGCACAGGAAGCAGTCCTGTTTGCCAAATGTGACCCATCGCTTGCTTTCTCTATAGAATCCGGAGGAAATGTTTTGTTGACTCTTTCCTGCCTCACGCTTGATGTGTATTCTGTCTCTGCATGATCCATTCGCCGCTTCCTCTTTTTTTCACAAAGCAGCGTGTACGTGTTTGGGTCCTTTTGAATGTTGTCGGCATTGATTGCTGGCATGTTTAATCTTCATCCGACTTTGCCAAGATAGTGTCCGTCTTCTGGTTTGCAAACATCTCAGTCGCAGATTCAGTTCGTCAAACAAAATGACACCATTGATTATTTCTATTTCAATGCCAGGCAGACCAGGACATTTTTCCTCTCATTACTATATCTTAACAGCTTGTCACTTAATGTTGCTGAAAGAAATGACCATTAACCAATGAGCATATCTTTTTCTTTCTTTCTTTCTTCTCTGTTTTTCTTCTTCCACTCAGTGGCTTAAAGCCAAGGTAAGAGATAATAGTTACCTTTTCTTTTCTCTTTACCACAATGCATTCAAACTACACCTGATATGTGCATTGGTTCAACTCACATGAATGAACGAACGAACGAACTTTTTGCTCAGTAATTAAAAGATTGTCACGAATAGGGAACATGCCAATGTCTGTCAAGTGTTCTTAACAGCTCTTTTTCCCCTCAGCAAAATGGGAACAATGCTGCAGGACGAGGAGGAGGGACACTGTCTAGAACAAACCCACCAACCCAGAAACCCCCGAGCCCCCCAATGGCCGGCCGCGGTACCTTGGGGTAAGATTGAGTTGATTTGAAAAAAATCAGTAGGCGTTATTGAGACACACCTCTTTAAAAAAAAAAAAAAAAGTCATTTGAGGATGGGTTCGACCTCCCTGGAAGACAGCATTTTTTTTTTTTTTTTTGTCTAGGCGCAACACCCCTTACAAAACGCTGGAGCCAGTGAAGCCTCCAGTGGTGCCCAATGACTACATGACAAGTCCAGCCCGACTGGGCAGCCAACAGAGCCCCGCACGTACAGCCTCCCTCAATCAGAGGCCCCGGACACACAGGTACAGCTGATCGATCTCACCTTTCTTTATCCAGCAGGCGCAAACACACTTTAGGGAACCGGAGTTAAATGAACCTTCTCTGACAAATGTCTTTTCGTACACATTTCAACAACAAGGATGTTAATTCATGAAGTGTCAACAAAGGCCACACTTTCTTATTACGGGAGGCAGACAAATAGCCGGTAGCCTTTCAAACCTGATTTGGCATCTGACAAAGCAGACTCCGTTACCACGGTGACATGTCATGGCAGGCAGGGAGAAACCATTACGCTTGGATGGACTTTGTCTCACACATCCTTTTTTTTTTTTTCAAATACGCAGTGGCAGCAGTGGCGGTAGCGGTGGCAGAGAGAACTGTGGAAGCAGTGGCGTGGGTGTCCCCTTGGCGGTCCCGACGCCTTCTCCTCCCAGTATGAGCCAAGGTGAATCGTCTTTGCCATCTTTTCACCTTGGTACTATTTGAAGCCTACAGGATCTCATCAAGGATGCCGTTTGAAGTTAATCACACAACGGATTTGTCAGACTGTAAAGCTGTTATTCCTGCTCCCACAGCGGCGGCGGCGGCATCTTCTGCCTCCGTGCCACAAGGTCCCGGGCTGGGTCCGATCCCCATGTCCCAGTTTGGCACCATCTCTCGTCAGATCTCACGTCATAACTCTTCCACCACCTCCTCAGCCTCCATGGTGTCAGCCACGGGGACGTATCGCCGCGCTCCCTCTGTTTCTTCTCAGCAGCCTCATATTAACGGGGGCCCAGCATTCTCACAGAATTCAGGTAACTGGGTGTTGCGCAATTTTAGCTAGGAGTTCATTTTTAGTCCGTGGCTACGCAGAAGAGCTCAAAGATCTAATGTTGGCTGTTCGTAATTGATATTTCCGATTGAAATTTTAATAAGTGTCCTTTTACAACGGAATAAGGAAACATTTCAGGTAACAGCTGCTTCTAATTAAAAAAAAAAAAAAAGAGAAACTCATTTTGTTTTGTTGATTCGTTGGAGAAGGGCCCAGTTTATCTTAGCAACATCACTCTGAGCAATTTTGCTCTAATGGCTTCTCTCGTAGGACAACATAAAACAGAGAGAGAGGAAGGAGGTTTGGGATCTTACGTGGGAAGCGATAATGACCCAGCAGGCTACCAAAACTGGGACATCCTCTTTGAATTGAAATGTTTTTACAGCAAACGGACATAGACAGTACACACTGCCTGGCGTGCCAGCTCAGTGGCCTAGTGGTAGAGTGTCCGCCCTGAGACTGGAAGGTTGTGGGTTCAAACCCTCATACCAAAGACTGTTGCAATTGCAGGGACCCATTGCCTCCCTGCTTGGCACTCAGCATTAAGGGTTGGAATTGGGGGGTTAGATCACCAAATGATTCCCGAGCGCGGGCGGCGCCGCTGCCGCTCGCTGCGCCCCCAGGGGATGGATCAAAATCACACGGGGAGCGATGGCTTCAATGCAGAGGACAAATTTCACCACACCCAGCAGATGTGTGTGCGACGATGATCACTGGGACTTTAAAACCTTTTCTGCTTTTTCTTATTTAATTGCCAAATAATTGGGTAATCTTTGGAGCCAATTTACCTTAGAACGGTCCTAATCCTCTGTCTGCTTCTCAACAACAATTATTCATGATTTTTTTTCAATGCTCCTGCACTACACTTTGTCTCACATACTTGATGCTTTTGTCCTCACCTTTCTTCAGTGCTCACTCTTCCATATTGTTACTTGGCTCCTCACTTGTTCTTTTCTCCGTCCACCAACCGCATCAACATTCTCTCTGCTCATCTGGTGCCGCTGTAGTCTCCGTGGCTCCTCCGCCTCCCCCGATGGTCCAGCTGACCCCACAGATCCCTCTGACTGGCTTTGTGGCCAGAATGCAGGAGAGCAGTAAGTACTCCGATGAGATGTTGCCAGTTCAAGACATTGTTGCATTCAGTTTGAAGCAGCATGTGGATTGCTGAGAATGTTTCTCAGCATGCACATACTGCTTAACATTGACTCCGCTTGCTTGGTGACTTTTCGCACTCGTACCTCTGCTCGCACTTATTGTGTGCTGAGTCCCTGGGATTTCTTTTCTGTTGCCATGGTGACGGATCACATCAAGCTTGCAACCAGTTCTCGCTCCATTGAGGGGTGAAAATGTGACCCGACGCTAGTTCCCGGTCCATCCTCCGCCTGTCTCTAAAAAATACAGTTTGATGTTGAGCTTTTCTGTCAAATAGTCGAGAAAAACATCATTCTGGACTATATCGTACATGCTCCAGATTTCAAACAAATGAATTCTGTTGCCCTCTACTGAGGAGAAAGATGACTGCATCTTCTTCTTTTTTTTTTTTTTAATTCATCTTCACCATTATACAAGGTGACTGACTGACTGACTGCAGGTTGATGAGAATTTAAAATTGCTGGAGTGTGATATAATTCATTTCATTTCCTCTGTTATTGTCAGTTAGCAGTATTTTCATTTTAATCCGCTTTCATTTTCATTCACTCTAATAACGTTTGCTTTTGTTGCCCTTCAGTAACAGACAGCCCAGCCCCACCGCCTCCGCCTCCGCCCGAGGACATGGGTATGTTTGAGGAGCCCCCACCTCCTCCTCCTCCTCCTGTCGACTATGAAGAAGAGGAGGCCGCAGTTGTCCATTACAGTGACCCCTATGCCGACGGAGATCCTCACTGGGCCCCTAAGGCCTATTTAGAGAAAGGTAAGTCGAAACGACGTCCTTTTTGAGGAGCGCTCATTTTATTGGAATGTTCTTTTCTGTCATTTCTTAGTTGTGGCCATCTACGACTACAGCAAGGACAAAGAGGATGAGCTGTCCTTTATGGAAGGAGCCATTATTTATATTATCAAGAAGAACGACGACGGCTGGTTCGAAGGCATCTGTAACGGAGTCACCGGACTCTTCCCGGGAAACTACGTCGAGTCCATCATGCACTATGCTGACTAGGGAAAAATCCAATCAAACGCACACCTAAAATGGATTCGAAGGTAAAACAATGAAGGCGTACAGGTGAAGGCGGCTCTTGCAGCTCTCATCTGTCATTTTGAATGAAGTGCCACGGCAAAATGTTTGGAAACGTACCATTTGGGCTCGAGAAAAGCACAATGGCTGCTGAAGCTTTTGGAAGAGCCATTTCTGTAGTTTACAACGTGAAGGGAGGCGATGGAAGCATTTCAGCAGCAATTTTGCATTCCAAACTTCAACTATTTGCCTCGTCAGACATGAGAAGGAGGAATATTTTGAAATGCTTGAGTTCGTATGTTAGTGCAGCACAGCCAGTATCATATTTGCAGTCCGGTTCTTCCACAAAGTGCTGCATCACTGAGAGTGACACTTACCCTTTGTTGTGTTGCTGTGCCCTCTTGCGCTGTATACCCGCAGACTGGC
The DNA here is from genome assembly GCF_024217435.2 of Syngnathus scovelli. Taxonomy (NCBI): domain Eukaryota; kingdom Metazoa; phylum Chordata; class Actinopteri; order Syngnathiformes; family Syngnathidae; genus Syngnathus; species Syngnathus scovelli. The sequence goes on along the minus strand of NC_090863.1, from coordinate 12,770,740 downwards.
CACGTGGTTCCCTCTACCGGAAAAAAAAGCAATCATTAGCACACGACCGAATGTCAAACTTGTTTTGTCTGGCTCCAGCGATATTACAGAGGGAAGAAAGCAACATTACTTTTGAGGGATTTATGATGATATGACCTAAAACACTGAGAATGGTTTAGTAGATCTGCTGCGGTAAACAAAAGCTCCTTTTATTTCTGCCGCTTTTATTTTTTGCCGTGTGCAAGTAAACCTGAGCTTGTCCTTTGCCACGAGTGGAAGGCTCCATACTGGCCACTCAATCAAAGGACAGATGCACCTAGCGCACACGCATTTTTCAAGCGGGAGGAAATAAGACGAACCTGGATAAAAAGGTACAAAAGCACAGGAAGAACCCAATACACAAAAGCCTGAGCCACATTGAAGCCCACAACAGACATACTAGCCACCTCTGTAAACGGGCCACTAATGGATAAAATAATAAATAACAATAAGTTAACAAATCTTCTCAAATGTACAATACACGTTTTCTAATGTTTGAGATGATATTTGTGGGATCCCTTTAAAAATATTCAACTGAATCCCAAAATATTCTGCTCTCTAACTTGTACATAAAGTGTGACGTGAGATGCTAACAGTACAGTAAAGTGCATTTGTCTGTTTTTTTCCCCCTCGTGAATTTCCATTTGTTTCAATGGAGGTGGTGCCAAGAGTAGATTACATATTTTAATTGGTTTCACGTGAGCATGAATTTCCACGTGTACCGTGGAAACCGTCAGTCATCGCCACTGCATATTGCTAATGTGCTGTCCAGACACTGTCGCAAATTTGTTTCGTCTTCAAGCGTATGTGTGTGCGTGCGTGCGTGAGCTCATGTATTTGCTCCTGTCGTTCTCTCCGACTGCATCGGACTAGTCCCGAATCTCACACATACTTGTTTTCTGCTGGTGTGTGTGTGTGTGTGTGTGTGCGTGTGGTGCTTTATCACATCGGTGCTTAACAACCGCGATCATCAACCCAAACAACCTCGAATCAGAAGAGAAATGTAACAAGGTCGCCTTGTTTGTCTGTTTTTCTCCAGCGGGAGAACAATCAGCCATTTTGATTGTAATCGTCTCTGCAATGCAGTGAATGTAGTTACTGTAGGAGTGGCGTGATTGACAACCAACAAACTGTCTTTTTTTTCCACCAGTTGGATGTATAGAATTTCAGAACCAAGAGCTGAAAAATGCCTGAGGTAGCTTGCTGTCTGATGCCACGATACAATCATTTACAGCAGTCATCATCAATGAGTACACCTTTGAAATTTAGTCTCATGAATTGGTTATATAGTCAATATTAGTCAATATAAATGCACAAAAAGGACTGCAATAAATTACATATTTGAAAACAATTCACATGGTGAGTTTAATATTCTAAAAAGAAAAAATACGTTATCACTGAAATTGATGAAAATTTGACTTTTCAAAGGATGTGTACACATTTATGTTGAGCACTGTTTATCAAAGGGGCTTATTCAGAAAATGAACATAATCGGGATGCCTTTTGCTATTTTAATGAAGACCCCCCCCCTCCCAAAAAAAAAACCAACAACATGCTGCCGATTCAGTATTCATTCATCCACGCGCATGAACATTTGTAAACATTTCCTGTGAATACATCTCATTTACGATTGTACTTTTCCATCATGCGGTGACTCGCGGGGGGGAACTAAAATGACTTTTCTATGTATTTCTAGCTTTGCATTCCACTTGTTTTTACATCCACACTTTGTACGTAAATGATTTATTGATACTTTTTCATAGAGAAATCATGGGTCAAGCACTAATGTGCAGAACTTTCTAATGTTTATCACATAGCGTCATTTCAGGGCATCACGTCTGGATGCCGATTTCTTTTTTCTATGTGTGTCTTTCGTATGATGGGGGAAAAAGATTGGTAACTTAAGTGTTTACGAGAAGAAAACCGAATATTTGTCGTCTTCTCTCAATTTGTACATAGGATGTGTTCATTGAAATTCATGTACAGTCTTTTTGTAATAAACAATTCGTTGAAAAAAATACTTCATGTTAATAAAGAGATTTTTTCATTTGACATTAGTATACAAGTTCAAGCACAAACTTTTTCTTTGGTGGACTTGTAGTTTTCTTTAAATCCAGCAGAGGGCAAAGTGCAGTAACAGCATATGGCATGGAGGAGTTCACCACAATGACATTTGTGTCATGATGACGACTGATCCTATTCTTTGGACTGCTCCCTCCCCTTTAGCCTATGCGCACAATAATGAATCAAACCTTGGGCTGCGATTGCCTCAGTCAGTTGTCTGCAATGTTTTTCTCGGCCACTCACTCTTATACAATAAGAGGCTTATACGCTTCAGACAGAATCCGTGGCCATGACCCATGGTCTAATCCAGATGCGATGACCTCACATTACTGTGTCAACCTAGATAGTTTTTTTTTTTTTTTTTCCCGTTACCTCAAAGGCTGCCAGATCAATACCAGATTGGTGAGCAATTTGCCCCGATCACCTCTTGGAACCTTGTCTAACTTCAAAAACTTCATCCATGGGCCACGTGGCTATAGAGCTCATCTCACATGGTCATCATTTGAGAAAGAATGTAACTCAAGTTAATTCAGATCATACTGCCTGGCTAAAATCCTCTGACAGAAACAAATGAGTCATGCATGCATGCATATTTACACATCTATTGACTAATTGAGTTTTTTATGGACTTGATGTTCGAAGTCATACGTATTTGTCAAAAGGATGTCGAAAACATACACTGAAATAGTACAATCCATCACACCGTCCACAATCGGATCAAAAGGTCAAGTAGCAACAGCAAAGTTTGACGCATTTTACAGCGATGCCAGCCACTTGCTTTTCTTCCACGTTTATGTGAACCGAAAATATGAAACGTAGGCCCCTGCCTGAATATGCCTCAGCCATTAATCAATCCATTTACAGTCTTGAAACCGTTTCCTACTCCAGAGGGTAGGCTGGCTCACTTTGTTTACATACGCTATAAACACAGAGTCCATTCAACTTTACGCTGGGCTGATGAGATCCATATGAAAGTGGCACATTTCAATCCATTGTCACCTTTCAGCTCAATCCCAAGGATGTTTTGTCATTTTTCACCTGATCATATAGTAGCCTCACCCTTTCCCCCTTTGGATATTTAGCATATAGAGTGAGTGCACTTGCACTTTCCTGCCCTAAGCATCCATGAATCAAATCACACTGCCTCCAAAGTCCAAGCTGTGTTTCAAGAGATCGCTGCTGCTGCTGCTGCTGCTGCTGCTGCTGCTGCTGCTGCTGCTGCGGTCGCACAAATGAACCAACAAAGTGGCGGATGCCGAAGCCAAGAATTGAAGAGTGTTTTAGTGAGTCTTAGCTGCATGAAAGGAGTCCCCAAGCGTTTCCTGTATGCAGTTAAAGCAACATGTTTTCCTTTTTGTGTGGTTGGGAGCTTCTCACCGTTTGCTCATTACTCCACACTAGCTGCTATGAAACCGAGTTGATGGGACGAAAAATTTAACCCTCGAGTAGGCTCGATAGCGGTACATAATATTAGTACTTGTTACTATACGCCATTGTTCTGTTGTTTTTCACAGAGCAGGAGAGGAGGGAGAAACATTCAAAAAGGTTTTGTGTGAGGTCTATTGGAGACGAAATGACTTTTCTGTAATGTGTGCTCGTTTACAAGAAAAGCACTTGCTGTGACATTTCACCACAAGATTGATTAAAAACACTAGCTTTTCAAACAGTATTTTTCACCTTTGGCAAATTCCTCTTCTAAAAGCAAAAAAAAAAAAAAAATAGCCAGCTAATTTGGAGCAGAACAGCCCTAAAGCATACAGTATGTTTTGCGGCGGAGTGGCACGTCCGGGAAACCTACGGGTTAATTTAAGACTGGAAGCAAAAGCTGTTGCCAATTAGATGCAGTGAACCCCCACATGTGGGCCACGCATGCAGCGCAGCTCAGCTCAGCTCGCTGGCTCGCTGGCTCCACAAGGAGCAAAAGCGTGCAGAGACCATTCAGAGCACTTGAGCGCCAAATCAGTTGCTTCTTGAAGATAAAAGAACTGGAAGGAAGATTATTTCCCTTGGCACTGTTAGCAACATGGCACATATCTCTGCTATGGTTTTACCGAGTCTGACTTTTTTACTGAGCACAACTTTATGTGCTTCCCAAATGTGCCAGGGGCCCGGATGTCTCTCTAACCAGGACTGGAGCCCAGCACAAGGGCCAACAGACGCTCAAGTCTCGAGACGACAGCTTCTCCTCTCAACTCTACCCAGGCAAGGAGAAGCCTACAACCAACGGGACGCTCGTTACGTTCATCACCGTACCGACGACACGCGCCATCAAGGCTTTGAGCAACAATCTGGTACTGATGCTACGAGAAGGACCAACCCGAGAACAATCACTGCTGAGGTGTATCATCCTGGTTGTGCGGGTGGAACCTGCCCGACCACTGTCAATCGTCAAGCCACGTCCGCTGACACCCGGGAATGCAAAGGGAACACGTGCAAGCTGGACCTCCAGATGCGCCACAAAGCAAACGCGTGCGTTGGCTGCAATACACAAAAGGAAGAAGACGCCAGAGGGAATTCTTCACCACTACATGTAAGAGACAGAGCAGCACAATTTACCGAGGAGCGCTCAGAAGGCGATGCATGGATACAGTTGACATGTGACATAAAATCAGGTTGGTATCAAAGCCATTATTAATGTCATTAAATATCCTAATGGTGTGAAGAACAGAAGCTGCTATAACAATAAACAAAAAAGCATTCCTTTACAAAAAAAATAGGCTTACGTTTGCTTGGCAGTGTCAGAGTACAGTCAAACCTCGGTTTTCGAACGTCCCGGGTTCTCGAACAAATCGGAGTTCGAACGAAAAATTCGAGATTTTTTTTGCTTCAGTTGTCGAACAAAATTCGGAGGTGGAACCTCGCGAGATGAGCCGAGAGGACCCGAGAAAACCCGACCGCGCGGCCTGGATGCCGACTGACTCCGTAGTTATTGTATTTTCGTTACTTTGACGATTGGATTAACCCCTAATCAAAGAAAACAAGTGGGAGCAGTAAAGCCATCCATCCTAAAGCACAAAGACGCTCTTAAAGCAATGCGACAGTGAGAGCCCAGCGCCCTGCGGTTGCGCGATCGGACCAAATGAAGCTCCCTGCGCACTGAGGTCCACTTCAATTTTGGAAAGTACATCAGGATTTTAAAAATATTTTCTAAATTTCAGCGATGGCTCTGTCACAATAATGCGACCAGCGCGGTGCAGTTGTGCGGTCGGCGGTGCGCTGCAGTTGCGCGATCGGGCAAATGATGCGCAAATGAAAAAAAATGCTTCAAACATGCGTTGTTGTTTTTTTAAGTCTCCATTATTTGTAGTGGGGAAAACAGATTCGGAATTCGACTGATTCGCTTCTCGAGCCGCCTTCTGGAACGGATTGTGGTCGAAAACCGAGGTTTGACTGTATAACAACAATGTTGTATTGGCACAATGTGTTTATTGGGGTGCAACAATTAATTGATTAACTGACAATTAACAGAATATTAAATGGATCGATTTTATTTAATTATATTTTGTCCTTGTTTATTATTATTTATTTTTTTTACTTAGGTTAGGTAGCTTGAAGGAAGAACAAGAGCAAGGGTAAGGATAAGGATGAAAAAAAAATAGCCTTTTATATGTACCTGAAAAGGTTTTTTTTTTTTAAATCAACGCAAAAATCCAGTACACATCTGTCAAGTGGACCTCACTCTTGAGAGGTTAAACTGCAGTTCCCCCACTTGATAAGGAGGCTTGCAAGCTTCGAAGATTCGAATGGAATTCACTCAAATGTACAAGATTCGGACTGCTTTTCTTTCTTTCTTTCCTTCCTTTATTTTTCAGAGTGGTCCAAACCACATAGGTGAAAAACCTTTAAACACAACCAGAAATATAGGTGGTCAAAATGTAACCCCAAATCAAATACTTTTTTTTTTATCTATTAGAAACCAACTTCAATATAAGTAGAAAGTACCCCAAATAACCGAAATACATACATTATATTTACAAATCCAGTTTTAAAGCACTTTTAACCCCTGTAAATACACGCACCCAAATCGATGACCTCTAGCTCAAATACCTTTTAAACGCACCACGTTATTAACTGCATTTCACCCGAATCATATGAAAAATACAATATTCAATCTTCAAGTTTTCCCACGATTAATCACAAACACATTTGAACGTATTCATCACATTATTTTTCTGCAAATGTCCAAACGCTCACCGGCTCCTTCTTGTGTCTTTGCAAGCCTTTGTCCTGCAGTCTCTTTTCCTCACATGCAGCTTTTCCCTTTGTTACACACACTGCTTGCTCCTCAATGTCCTTCCTGTCTGCGAGTGCCTCCAAACCACACTGATTTGTCCAACATCTCCACCTGGTGCACTTAATCAGCTGCCTCCAGGCAGGCAGGCAGGCAGGCAGGCAGGAAGACACACCCTAACCTGAGGCAGCTCAGCCAGAGAGGGGTGCGGCCTGCAGCTCAGCTCAGCTCAGCTCAGCTCAACTCAACTCGGTCACACCTTGAGACAAATACCGGTAAATCCCTAAAAGTGAACACGCTCACACAGAAAATGAATCCAGTGTATGCGTTCTAGCACAGTGAGGAACGGACAAAGAAGTTGAGAAAGCATCCGGAAAGGCTTTGTGAGAATCCGAAGTGGTCGGTCTTGCTGTGGCTGGTGATTTCACATGGACTTGTCCCTCCTCTGCCACAGGGAGCAATGACGTTCCTTCCGACGACGCCGTCATCCTGCAGCTGCAGATGTCCAAGGACCAAGAGAAGCTCGTCGAAGCCTTAAAGGGTCAGCAAGAAGAGGTCAAAGTGATGCATCGGCTCCTCGGCGAGCAACAGGGGGAGCTGCTCCACCAGCAGAGAGACATACTGGCGCAACAAAGGAAAATGCAGGACTACATCGAGCAAGTGAGATGTTCATGGAGGCGCATCTGAATGAAATGAGTTCTCCTGGCTTGATTTGTTCCTGTGTTCAAGGTCAAGGCGCAGTACAGCATGCTATTGGACACCATCAAGCAAATGTCCATGCAGAACCTGCAGGAGGAGCTGGACAGCCACAGGGAAATTTTGAGTGAGCCGAGCGGGCCGCATCGAGTTCAACAGGCTCTCTCGTTGCATAAGGTGGACATGGAAGCCAGTGTCATGGAGGTACTGAAGATTCATTCGAATAAACGGCAATGTGAAGTCTACGCAGTAATGGTTAGTTTGGACCGATGCCCACCAGGTGGGCCATTCCCTTGCGACCTGTGGGAGATGTGACCCTGAGGAATACTGTGACTTCAGGAGCGGTCATCCACGCTGTGAAAAATGTACCGTCTGTCCAGCCGGCTTCTTCCTGGTTGCCCAGTGTTCAGTCCACACTGACAGAATCTGTCAGGTTAGATCGAAGCGGTCGTCGTTTTGTCTGTTCAGAAACCGTTCAGTGGGTCGGAACAAAAAAAAAAAAAAAATCATCATCATGGGTTCATTTGGGTTCAACAGCCAAGTGTACAATTGTGGTTGCAGGACAGAGATGAATGCCTTGAACTTGCTGACCTTTGTGCGGATGAACGTCAATGTGTCAACACACCAGGTAAGGCTGACTAATGACAGGCACAAAGTTCAACGCAAGAACTGGATAGAAGTACTGCTAGGGCAATTGAATTCCACAATACATATCGTTTGACTTTTTTTGAAGAGAAAAAGATGTCAAGAGAGAGAGGTACTTTAGTAGCCACTTGAGATAGTTTTGCAGTAAATAATTGTACAACATAGTATATGAAAGCGTGTAAGGCAAAAATGGTATTAGTTTTCCAAAAGGAAGAGATCCTGATTCATCTTGTTTGCTCAATGTCTTCTTCCCAGGCGGATTTAGATGTCAGGGAATGACAGAGCGAGATGCCAGAGCCGGCATGTGTGGCCACGACTATTTCTACAACTCGGAGATGGATGAGTGTCAGGCCTGCGGCGAGTGCGAAGGACAACCAGTGAGATCACCGTGTACGTTTAGAGCAGACACCGTCTGCTCTGGACCTTCTGTCGGTGACAGTGTCCTCTCCCTGTCCTGGACCGGAGATGCCAGTCTCCCTGACACCAAAGGCCACAGGGTGAACCTGGCCTCGCCAGGTGTGCAACTTGGCATCCAGGCGGGGCAGCATTCAAGCCTGGCGTCGGCCGAGGACGGACGGCTGGTGATGAAGAAGCACGGGCTGGTATGGCTGGAGCAGAGTCTCTCTGTGAATCACGGCTGCCGTAGTTTTCTTCAGGTGTCTTTGCGTGTGAACACCAGCGACGGTTCTCAAAGTCAATACCTCAGCGGCGTCAGAATCGAGCAACAGGAAGTCAGGTCTTTCCAGGGTGTCAGCGTCAGCTCGGTAGCGGAGGTCGCCCCGGGTCACGTGATCTCCACTTCTCTTTGGAGCGCTAACCGCAATTGCAACCAGAGCAACGAAGGTCTGCGGCTTTATGACCGCTCAGCTTCTTCTCTAAGCCTCATGTGGCTGTCCCACGACACCGGTGCCGTTGCCATGACGGCGGCCGCCGCGCTGTCGGCGGCTCACTACAACACAAACCATCGTCCCGTCTTTCGTATCAGCACGACTTCGGACCCCTACGTGGTGCTTCTGACTCATGACGGTCGCGGGATACGTTTTGCGGAAAGCGGTACCGTCCGCTTTGTCTTTCAGCAGGCCTTATACTCTATGGGACAGGCATGCGTGAGCGAGGGTTTCCAAATGTTGGCGTACCTCAGTCGGAACGCTACCGTCGTGGAGCTTTGCCGGGCCTTCAAATCCGGGGTTAACTATCGCGACACGTCCATCTCTCTCTCCGGAGCGACTCAAGTTGGCTCTGGAGACGTACTGGCCTTTGAGATTCTGTCTCCTGCTCAGTGCAACGTCCGCTTCTTTAGCGACAACACAGGCATTAGTGGCCTCAGCTTGGTTTGGGTTCCTGCTGCGATCTCCGCCTCGATCTACGCCGCCGTAGCTCAAAGCGGCCTTCGCTCGGGTGCCGTCCGAAACAAGCCTCTGTCCTTCCACCGGACTAGTTCGCAGGTGTTCCAAATGGGCCTGTCAGGGGAGGGCTCCGCTAAACCCAGCCGAGATTTTGTCTTCAGGGAGAGCGGTACTGCCAGTGTCGCTCTGGACCTGAAACTGATTCACTCTTGCAGCCTGCTCAAGGTGACTCTACTCAGACTAAATGACCTGGAGAGGCCTGGAGCAGGCTTGGAGGCAAAGGGTGCACGACCCATCCCCCTGGCCCAACAGGTAGGAGGACAAATGCCTGATGGTAGTCAGTGGGCCAGTTTGAGCCTGAGGGCATCCTTCCAGGTACATAATGGCACAACCGTGTTCTTCACACTGGACTGCGTCCGAGGACGAGTCAACCGGGTCAGCCACCGTGCAGAAAGTGGCGTGTCAGTCTTCTGGGTGGCAGCGTAACGCTAGATCTCGCTCCTTATTTCACCACATGAATTCTATTTCTGTGGGCTGTAACATATATATATAATTTTATGTTTTACCTGTTAAGAAAACAATACGAGATACAATATGATGAATGTCTTTTGTTGCTTTTAGCCTGAGGTATGTTTCTTATTTGGTTGAAGCCATCTATAGCATTTGTTATCCATCTACTAATAGCCTGCTTCTGAATCTTGTCGCTTCTAATTTAACATGCAGCGTCACTTAGCAAATGCTACAGAAAGTCATGCTGTACCATTGTGTAATAAAAGCACAACGGTGGACATGTGGTCTTTTATTTAAGTAATATAGCCAGAGAACCTTTCTATCATTTCCTACTGTCAGCCCTGTGGGAAAAAAAAAAGCAGTTGTGAACATGTGTTTCATGTTAGTCACCATTTTATAATGTGAATATCTGCTGCATGTCTTGTTTGATGGCTGTGTTCTGCTTCTTAAACACATTGGTGTGTTCCACAAAGGTCCCGATAACGTGTAAATGTTTTCAGGAGACAACATATCGTAATACATTATGTTAAGATGTGAGTATCATTTATCACAAGTATTACATTTATATTTAATAGCGATGGAAATAAAATATAGATCTGCTTTACCTTGACCTGTTTTCCACTATTCTTGTCAGAACATTCCAGGTGGTTCCGATTAGACAGAAAAGCAAAGAGCTCATTTTTCATCAGATGAAATGACAAAAAAAAAAAAGATATTTATCAACCCCCGCTGGCTCTCTGACAAACTTTCTCCCCCCCCCTGGTGCTAAATTACTTAGACATCATGTCAAGAGTTCCCAGGCTCATGAAAACCACTTGTTGAGCATTTGAATGAATTACTTTCAATCAGTCAAACAGACTTTTTTGAAAATAAGACTTTCTTTCGGGCCTTAGCTTTGATTAGTCATGGTTGAAAATTGAAAATATCACACAATTAAAGTTGACACAATACGGGTTGAAGATACTAATCAAAAGTTGTTAGCCCGCCGCAATGACCGTTGAGAGCTTCAAGTCCTATTAACTCGCCCATCACGTGTTTTCAACACTTACGCAACAGGTGATGGGACTACTCCAACTCTTAGTTTCAAGTATGTGGAAATACAAAATAGGCAAGTCTATCGTCAAACGTAACAAAAATAGAGATAACTTACTGTTGATGAAATGAGAACAAGCAGTGGTCAGTCGCCCGCCCGCCCGCCTTTTTTTTCTTTTTTACCGTGAAAATAAACAGTAACTGTTTCCCCAGCTTGAATGTAACATGCCCCCCAAAAATCTACTCTACTATTTTCTCAATATTTTATTTTGCACCTGCAGAAATATGTCATGACCTACTCATCCAATCACAAATTAAACACACCTTTACCTTTTTTTTCTTGATAGCACTGTAGTTAGTGAGTAGAAACCCTGCAGTTGTGTTCTGTGACATGCTGCTAAGACTTCTACAATACGACCAAGGTGTTTGAATGTGTTTGGTTGAGTAAGTCGACGTCACTTGGCCATGCTGACAACGGAATCCGTTCTCGCAATGGCCGTTTTCTGGACTATCATCACCTGTATGTTAACTACGAGAAAATCTGGTTATTCAAATTCAGTTCCTTTGACGTCAGCTGGAAGCTAAACAATAATCCACATGACCAAAAATGGGAAAACGGTTCAAGTTTGGACTTAATAGAGGCCAAAGCCATTCACGCATTACTTACTAAAAGCAACAGTTGTAGCAGCAAAGGGTTGAGCTTCCTGAAGGAAAACCATGTGAGACGATGGGAAGCCACTTGCGAGCGGGGCCGGCAGCGCCGGTCCTCAGTTCGCTCCAGCTAAGCCCGGGCTGGTGCGTGATTTTTCGGAGACAGCAACAATTCGGTTCTAATCTGCGCATTGCTGCAAACCTGCGGCGCCAGAGGAACACAGTCTGGATAGGAAGTGCAAATGAACACCAGATTTCTTCTTCTTTTTTTTTTTTGGTTATCTGGATTAACCCCCCCTAACAATTAGATGGATCGTACTTGATGTCAACAAATAGATGAACTTCTCCAAGTCATTGTCCTTGGCAGCAGTAGTCTTTCTGATGAAGTTCCCCTCAACCCCATGTTGAGCGTCGTGGATTAACAGGGCATCTACAAGCTGTTCAAAAGTCTCATAAGGGGTTATTAAATATAGCCTGTGAAAGCCCCATCTGGATTTTGACTCGATTCTCCTCTTTCGTAGTTAAAGGCAGCGCACAACAGCCCATCGTGTCCTTGTCACCTTGCTACGATTAGGCTCTTTTGTTGATCGATCCATTCGGGAAGATCTCCGGTTAAAGAAGAAATATCCACAAACGACGATCTATTGCCTTCAATTCTGTCCTAGAAGTGGCCGGACGAGAGCCGATCAGTAGGTGGCGAGCGAAGAGGCGGCGGCGGGCTGCAGCGAGCCGGAGGAGTTGGAGCGTCTCATGTGAGGAAGAAGGTAGGAATCGGAGCACAGCTGGTGCACATCGAACCTGTCCTCTTTGCGGTAGGCCAGACAGCGGCGGATAAACGCCTGCCGACCGAGTCCAAATGGAACACATTTATAACGTTGACATTTTTCTGCTTCATTGGACTGCAGTGGCCAGCAGTGAGTGTTTGGTACCTTGGCCTCTGTGCTGGCCTGTGGTTTAGCAGGGAACTGGACCTCAGTGGCTTTGAGGATGGTGTTTTCCTGGAGGATGTCCTGCTGAGATTGGTTGTGGCCAAATGGCTGGTAAAAGAAAATCAAAAGATCCTATATAGATAGATCAGGTCTCAAGAACATTCAGTTGTCCTTGTTTTATATACAGAGCTGGCTCTGCCCATTTCAACTTTACCTTGCGCCCATAGAGGCACTGGAAGAAGATGACTCCCACAGACCATACATCCACCTTGTTGGAAATTTTGGGTGGCTCCTTCCCCACCACAAAACATTCCGGAGGGAGGTACCTGGGCAAACATTATTATCCCCATTGGACCGACCTTGATGCAATAGAAGCAGAGTTTGCGAGTTGTACCAGTAGGTGCCCGCTCCCTGAGATGTGAGGTCCATGCCGTCCACGCCGTAATTATCGTCATCCATAATCTTTGACAGGCCAAAGTCTGTGATTTTGATTTCACCACAAGCAGTTCCATCCACTAATAATATGTTACCTGCAAACAATGTCGTTGGAATGGAAAAACTAATTCACAGTATATTTACAGTACATAGGTATTGTTTGAAATGGTGAACCAAACAAAGGTCATCAGTCTCCTTGAAGTCATCTTACTCCCATTTCTCAAAGTCAACTCACCAGGCTTAAGGTCGTAGTGAATGATGGGAGGTTTAATCTCATTGAGGTAGCGCAGAGCGCTGACAATCTGCATGACAATGGAGCGAGCCTCCTTCTCTGACATCAGTTTGTTTTGCTTCAGGTAGAAATCCAAGTCGTTGCCTTCGCAGAACTCCAGAACTGTACAGAACCTGATGGGATGGCAAGAGAACAGAGGAGGAGACAAAACTATCGGTCGAAAAGAACGCAAGCAATAAGTCGTATACAGAAATCAGTACGAGGGACTCTTGGCATTGAGATTTGACATTGTACTTGTAGATAGATACGAGTCAGACCTTTCTGTGAATATTGTCACGATTCACTCGTTCCAAAAGAGATAACAGGCATGTAGTCTGTCATGTTTGCTCTGATGAGGACTACCACTGTGTGTCCTAAACCTTGAGGCAAAACACCCAAACATCTGGTTCATGTTGTTGTCCTAATAATGGCTTCTTAGCAGACCTGACTGACTGACTGACTGACATTTTGCATTTTATGCACATTTTGCGATTGGCTGTGATGTCATTAATTCAATGACATCATCTCTGTGGAACAAAACATGACAGGTGCAGTGTTTCCCACATTACATTTACTTTACACAAATGAATTTGAACAACTACTGAAAGATAGTCAAGGTGTCACTGTTCGTATCGATTTACAAATAGTCCTAAAATCCTTCGACAACCTCAAGGTGGGGTGAAGTCAGTCAGTGGCCAAACAGCTGAGACAAATGACTCACGTGTCAGTATCCAGGGAGAAATAGTCGTATAGTTTGACTATTCTGGGATGGTCCAGCTGTTTGTGTATCCGGTACTCTCTGCATGCATGCCTGGAGGGGCAAAGATGACAAAGAGCATTTTGTTTTGGATTCAAGCGTGCGTGTGGTTGCATTCAGAAGGAGCCTACTTGTGGTAGTTCTCTTTTTTCTCCTCCCTCCAGTTCTTGTTGAGCTGGTGGATTTTAACAGCTGCGTAGCGCTGCTCAAACAAGTCAAAAGCCTGTCGGGCAACAAGGAAAACACGCATTTGTATGACAATACGTACGCTTGGCAAAGAGACACTTTTAAGACTTCACCTTGTAGACTTCACTGAAGCCGCCCCTGCCCAGCAAGTGCAGCAACAGGTACCTTTCGTTCAGAGTGGGATGGTCTTTAAACCTGCATGCGTGCGTGCGTGCAAGAGACAGACTCTGTAAGCCAACTACATGATCATTTCAAAGTTCTTTTGACAGCCTTCAGCACCACCAACTGGAGGAGTCTGGACTTACGCTGAGCTGTCTTCGTTGTTTATCCTTTTCAGCTCTCTGATATGGAGGTTCCTGACACGCTCCAAACGCTCAAGCTCCGCTTGTATCTCGGCCTCCTCCTGCAAAGAACGCACAACTTCTAACCAATACGACCTTTGTTGGGTACCGAATGAGTGAAATTTAGCAAGACATTTGGGTGCTGGGGAAAAGGGGTTGGGGCCCTAATTAGTGACATTTAGCAAGACATTTGGGTGCTGGGGAAAAGGGGGAACACTGCATGATGTGCTTTGCTACTGGCCTTCTTCAGATGTCCAAGGCGGAGCTTGAATATTTCTTCCTGCTCATGGTACTCAGCAAGGGTCAATCTGAAAGAAAAGAAGAAAAAAAAAAGAGAGAGAGAGAGAGAGAGAGAGAGAGAGAGAGAGAGAGAGAATGTAACATGGCCATGGTAGACCAGGGTCAATGTTGCTTCCCGCTTAACTTACAGCTGGGGCAGGGATGGCTTGAGGAAAGGGTCTGAATCATTGCCGTTGACCACCTTGGTTTTTCTCTGCTTGGGTTCGGAGGCTGAGGCCACAGAGAGGGAGGGAGAGGCGGGGTTGGGAGGCTTCCTCTTGGCGAGCAGCTTTCGCTGTCGCTCGATATCCTCTCTCTGCTGGTTGATACCTTCTTGTTGCCTGTAGCCCAGCCATGCATTTGTTTTGTTTTGCGTTTGTCAATGCAGATAAACGGTCATCTTTACGCAAGTGTCGACAGGGTCTCACTTGATCAGGTTTTGGAATGCATATCCGTCGGTCCACTGCTCCGTGTAGGACGCTCCGTGTCTCACAGTGGTGAAATGGCCGAGACGTAGGCGGTCCTGCATGCTCTTCTCACGGCATGACTGCTTCTCCTGGGTGCTCTGTCCAAAAAGAAATGGAAATAAAAATGGTGAGCTTGACAGCGACTATATCATGTTTTGGTGCATAGGTGTGGTCACCCATGAGGAAGATGATTGACTTCCACACGATATTTCGTTACCCGCAAACCTGAGGTGAAGAGTCTCCTGCTCTACCGACTGAGCTAGCCGGGCTAGCAGAGGATGTGGCTGTGAACGCATGTCAAGAAATGTACCTTCTCGATGAGAAGTTTCTTGCTCATCGTGATGCACTTGTTGAGCCTTTCCTTGTATTTCTCAAGGAGTTTTTGTTGCTCATCGATCTGCCTCCGCAGGTCACAGTTAGCCTGTGTGGGAATAAGAGGATGGTGACAAGTTTAACAAGGTTTCTGCATGTTGGATTAAACAGAAATAAAACACTGAGTTGATAGTGTTGAGAAAACCAATCCTTTAGAAAGTGAAAAAGAAAAGATGAGATTGAACAGCTTCTTCCTCTCGTCTGGGAAGACCTTGTGTAATCTTCTCATGCTGGGATAGGAAGCTCTCAAACTCATTCTCGCAAAGTACCTAGAACAGTCTAAATTGTCTTGGCACGCTAAAGAATGCGGGGTTCTAACCACTATTAAAAGAACTGTGTAAAAAAAAGTCCATATTATGTATGTTGGTAACTGTGGGTGTTGATATTCCACCCACCCTGAGAAGATCATCTATTCGTCCCTCTTTTTTCTCCAGGTCCAGACTCTTGTTGCTCTCAAGAGCTGCAAGTTTCAGTCCTGTTAACTCCGTCTAAAATGGACAGAAAAAATAAAAAAAGGACAATGTTGACGATCTCTTCTCTTTCCGTATTTGGCACATTTTCCCATTGTGGACAATAAATGAAAGTGACTGACTCGCTACCAATTTGGTTTAATGACTACCTATTATGTGTGTCTTGCGAGATGACAATGCTTCAGAATACCTGGACAAATTTACAGGATCTGCTATTGTGTTCCCCAAAACACAAACTGGTGGGGGAGGAGCTGTTCTGGCGGATCTGCAAAGACAAGCACGGTCGTTATTAAACGGCGGAAAACGGCTTTTGTATACGACTTACAATTGAGCCAGGCGCCGAGTGTGAGCTCTGCGGAGAGCGGCGAGCCGATGGCAGGCCTCGAACAGGACTGGAGCCACTTCCACCCTGGAACTTTGCAGGAATAGGGGAAATAATGAATTGCCATTGAAACTCCAGATCATCTTTTAGAGCGACGAACGCTAAAGCAAGCCTCACGTCAAAGTAGTCGCTTATCTTGGGTGCACGAGTCGAAGACTTCCCTGGATGATGAATCGGAAAAAAAAGACCATCACAAATACGAAAAGGCTTCGAAAAAAAAATCCTGTGACATGCGCATGTTTCCTAACCTTGACTGCTCTCTGAATAGGTGTCAGCTTTCCTTTTCCTCCCTCTGGATGATTCCGAGTGCTTCTTCTCTGGGGTCTGTAAGTCGACACGGAACAGGGGAGAGAAAACGCTTAGGTCCCCTGAGTTTTACCTAACAAAGCTCCTGTGGCGGCTTTCAACAGGAAAAGAGAGTACATACTGAGTAGGCAGGGGAGCTCCCTCTTTTCATATCAGAATTCTACATGGAGAAGAGAGGAAAATGTGCAGGTAGTGGGAGAGACAGAGAAACAAGTGGGTCGAAGACAAAAATAACCGAGACCGTGTAGTTCCCTATAATCAGCCCCACCGATTTTTTTTTACTTCTGTGGCTAATCATCTCAGGTAAGACTTACCTGTGATGGGTCCATTTGTTTGTTTGTTTATGTTGAACTACAGTCTGAAGACGCACATTGATGACCAACAAAGGGGAGGTGGAAAAAGTATTGACCTTCAGATGTGCATATACTACATTACAATCTGTAATTATTCGTAATGTACAGCACAGTGCATGTGGAAGGGCAGAAGTTGCGCAACCAAATTTCTTTTGGATTTGATTCCAACTGCAAATGTGGATGCAATTGAAAAACATAACCGCTGCCAAATAAAAGGATCATTTATTGATTTAATCTCGTCCTCGTACGTCGGGACCGGTGCTACCTGAAATCTAAACGGTACTCGAAACATAGTGACAATGCATGTAAGCTACCTCAGACTCCTTGTCGCTGGACGAGCCGAGACTTCCGTAACTGTGGTTGGACGACTCGTTAGCCAGACCCTGCGCACAGGCGCAAAGATCCATTCAGGAAAAGAAGCAAACATGTGAACAACAGCAAAACAAAGATCATCCTCAATATGGGTGAGATATAGTATGCGTCTGCCCTTGCGTCTACTGTGTGATGCAGCAAAACAAAACTTTCTGTGGTTACCTTGGCACCTCCACTCATGCTCCCGGTGCTGCCTACTGTGTTGCCACTGACAGCTCCCGTGAACCTGGCCTCTAGAAGCTCCTGTCTCCGGGGGTCCAAGCTATGCAGCTCCTCCATGGGGCCTAGGTGCAAGCAAGGGCAATCGTAATGTTACGCGTGTCAAAACAAAACAACAGTGCACGACTTACAGAAGGCTGGGCGGAATGGGGCGACAATATACCTGCAAAATGAAAAGAGGATGAAATAAAGGCTAGACTAAAGGTGGCTTATTAAAAGATGCAATAATGACATTGGGATATGACACTGGTCTTTTAAAAGAAGACAGTAGACGCCATAAAACAGCAAGAGTAAGAGGCTAATTTCAACCAAATAAAATGAACCTGTCACATAGGCTGCACAACCACTACAGTATGTAAAGAGCCTTCCTTGATTTGTGACATTTCTTTTTCCAGGGAAGGAATCTAAGGTGGGTGTGTGTGTTTTTTTTTTTTTTTTTTTTGTTTTGCACCCAACTGCCTATTGGTGCTGCAGGCTGCAAGCTTCTTTATTGGATACTATCTGGCTGTCATCATTACATAGCTTTTGGCACAGGGGCATGCTCTAAAAGGAATAATGGACATTATGAAACCCTCAAGCAACGAAGCACCAGGCGTACATGGCCTGTGCGAGGTTATTTGAGGACAAAGGACGGTGGATGGGTGGATGGGCTACTTCCGATCACAAATATTTGCAGGATACACGTTAGATCCAAATATTTAAGCGTTTACCGATAATGCAATTTAAAGGACTGTTAATTCCAAAGGTCGATTTAAAAACAAAACAATGTTATATTTGAAATATTGAGAAACCGACAAATCCATTTGGCCACTCTAAAACTGCACAGTTCATGCCACTGACAGGCATGTCGAAGATGAAAACTCAAATGTCAAATGTCCTACCTACCTACACGGTCGTTGCGGTGCACACGCCAAGTAGTTTCGATATAAACGCATCCGGCCAACTCACGTCGACAACTATGCCGGGAATGCCAATAAATATGGCAATGAAGACGCTCGTAAGTCAAAGACAAAAGGCGAAATGCAAGATAGCGCTCGCTGCCTTTGTGCAGACATGATAGCTCGAAGCTACTTGGACTAGCCGTCAACACAAGTGACAGCTGACGTTTGGCTTCCAATACGCGGAACATCAGTGAACTTGACATCCATTTTCACTTCAACAATCAATGTTAGCGTGACATTGCTCGAATAACACGTCGCCTCTCTGCCGAAAGCACATCTTTGGCGGAGAAAGACACCCGTCCAAGCACTTGTCGAGCTGCGCGTACCTTCTTTGAGCTTTGTGGTCGCCGTTATATGTTGTTGAGAAATCGTTGGGGAGGAGGAGAGCTGCGACCAAGATGGCGTCGCCTCCAAACTTCCACCACCACTTCCACTGTTACTTTGGACACTCATCAAGCCACTTTTCTGCCGAGAGGAGCCAGCCCGCACACTGAGGATCGAAGAAACGCCGAGCTGACCTCCATTGGTTCACACCTGCTTCTATTCCTCTCCGAAAAATGCCCGCTGTTGCCTTGCGTGTGTTTGCTACACGTCTTCAACGTTGCAGTCGTAGAGGAGCGGCTTCCTCAGAGGCTCGATGGAGCGGATCCAGCGTAATAACCTTTGCATGATGACTGACTGACTGACTAACTGACTGCACCGCGCGCCTGGCTGTCAGCATCCACTTCTCGAACGGGTCTTTGATAGCAGTGGGCGGCTATCGCGAGGCCAGCGCTCACCTACAAGCGAGATGAGCGAGATGAGCGAGAATGAGGGGGGCGGGGGGGCGTGACACGAGTGAGACACTGATCTGGGATCGTTTCTTTCCGCTTGACACCAACCGTATGTTCGCCGGAAGGTGCAGCTCCACATTGACTCGAGAACAGCCAGCCTCTCGCTTTGGCGAAAACAAACAGCCAGCCTCCCCCCCCCCCCCCCCCCCTCTTAAAAAATGGCTGAAACTTCTGGAGGAATTAAAGGTGACACTGGCACGCGCACGAGACAGCAAACAGATACTCTACTGTGCAGTACAGTACACGAGGGCGCGCACAAAGAAATCAGACAGACAGACAAAAAGATAGATAGACAGACAGACGAGGGAAAGAAGGAAGAATTAAGTGCAAAACCCGAGATAAACAATATTTATTTTGTCCAGCACTACAAAGGCATGGTTCAGCAAGCGGTTATCACAGCTTGCCTCACTGCTCCGAGGTCAGCGGTTCGAATCCCGAATCACATTTGGGTCACTGGGTAAAAGTTTTTTTTTTTTTTTTTTTTTTTAATGGCTGCAGAGAGTATTTGTCACAATTTTTAGCTCCAGGGTGATTACACTGAAAGGGAGAAAACGTGTAGTTTGGGTTTGAACTACTGAATATCTTCTACTGTACATTGTATTTTTTTTTTTTTTGTGTGAGCCAGAATATGTGCATGTCTGCATTTGTTAGGTTTGTGGTTGTGGCTGTGCAGGTGGGATGCTGGTAGTAAGAAGTCTTGGGCAGCCTAAGGTCTTTTGTTCCAAAATTGGTGCAGTGCATCAATATGCCATTGCCTCCTTGTAGCGCAGTACACACAAAATCCAAAACATGTTTCAGCAGTCATTCAGGTGTTTACCATAGTCTACATTGTGCAAATGCGCTTGGTACAATAACTAACCCAGCGTTTCAAAAATATATTTTTAGCACTGTTGCTAATTATTTAATGATAGTCATTTTACAGTCACACTTGTCATTCAGCATCCGGAAAGAGACAGAGGCTCAGTCATGCTGCACCTCAAATGCACCTGCCTATGATAACCTGATTTTTTTTTTTTTTTTTTGGCCACATGGTTTCCATGGTAACGGAGCAATAGTCTTAAAGCTGTATAAGGAGTACTCTATAAACTGACTCCAGAACTATGTATGTTGCTCTATAATCCACAACAACACACACACACACACACATACTTTTGGATGTCCTCCTAAGCTGCAGGCAGGGCATTTCAGGACATTCTGTCTGACATGTCATCAATTGCCTCTAAAACTGCCATTTTCATTGAACGCTAGAATACATGTGACCACAAAGTTAAGATTCAATGTATCGATGTGTCTTAAAAGGATGGACACTGCCAGAGAGTTATAACTTCAATGATGTTGGTGTTTTAGTTGGTAGTGCAGTTTAAACTACTGAGAGATGTTTCTAATAAGCTATGTTATTTATCTAAATGAAAATGCGAAAGATTTGTCATATAAAGTGGTAAGTAGTGAGTCTTAAGTGTAATATAAAATCAATTTAAGCAGTAGCTGTAATCTTAAAAAGTTTGAATAATTCACGCAAATAAATGAGTAATGAAAAAATTGCTTACGATTGACAATTTGAGCCAGACATTTATTGTGTTCATAATTTATGATCTTGGTCAAACAATACAGGAAAATATTCAGAATGACAGTGTGAATTGGAATTATGAGAAAGACAAAAGGAAACCTGGAATATTCTTGCCTTGTTATGAGGTCAAAGGAGTTTTTGTTAATCACAGCAGCTCAAGTAAAAATGTGGTTTTTGGATCGAAAGGCCTCCCTTTGCCTTTCATACATCCTGACATACGATCTGAGAAGGTCCTCCATCGTGTGACCCTGAAACATGGTAGACCAGTTATGAGAAATTGAAAAACATGATATTAACACGGCAGAAACGATTGGGATGCTTACCTGCGATGTTTCACAGACAAAGACGTTCCCTCGGACCACGGTGCCGACGGTCATCTGGAAGTAGTCACCTTTGCTGTGGCACTCTGTGATGCGACTGAATGGATGCATGACCAGCAACTCCTGCGAGGTGCATAATAAGTCATTTTTGGTCACCAATGTGACAAAACAAAACAAAAAGTCTGGCAATGTCGTGAACCTGCATGTTTAGAAGGAAAAAAAAAACCCCAATTGAGCCGGGTCCCACTTGCCAACACGAGTGTGCATGCATACCTTTCACGAGTGTGCATGCGTACCTTTGACTTTGGGTCGATTAAGCTTACACCTTGCTTGCTGATAGCGATCCAAACTGTACTTGGGTAGCTTGACTCGCATGTTTGCTGCAAAAATGGAAATGTCATCATGGAAATGTCATCATGAATCATCTACACAATTTGCATACACGCTAGAATTGCCTGCGGGCGAATGTGTCTTTCATCCTCACAACTTACTTTAACTTCAAAGAAGGTACAGCCAAAGGTTGGCCAGCTGGCTATGGCTTGCAGGAAGGCAATTTTGCATTCCTCCACTGTGATGCCACTCTGCTTGTTGTAGGATGACATGATGTGCTGCAAGAGCAAGCAAAACGACACGTCATTTCTTTTCACGGGATGTAAAACAGTCAGGTTGAGCGTATGCATGCATCCACTTGGGCCCGGTCCGTCCGTCCGTCCGTCCGTCCGTCCGTCCGTCCGTCCGTCCGTCCGTCCGTCCGTCCGTCCCCTTTGGAACGCCCCTTCCCTTCCCTTCCCTTCCCTTCCCTTCCCTTCCCTTCCCTTCCCTTCCCTTCCCTTCCCTTCCCTTCCCTTCCCTTCCCTTCCCTTCCCTTCCCTTCCCTTCCCATGGCAGGCATCCTCAGTTACCTTCTTCCATTCCTCCGGAGATGCGTGTTGGATCTGGTCAGCAGGGAGCAAGTTTTTCAGCATTTTGGGGATCATGACAAACTGTGACCTGTCAGAATCCACTTTGGCCCTGAAGAGCAGCCCACCAAGGTTGATGATATCCTCTTTGCTGCATTTGTGATACCCCGTGAGGTATTTGGGCATCTCCTTTATTTTGATCAAATGTATAAGTTGAAAATGATTCATGACAACCTGGAGCGCAAGAGAGTGCGACATTTGATACCTGCGGGAAATGGAAGGTGAGGTCTGCAACCAAGTCTTTGCCTGGCTGCACATTGAACCAGAGCTTCCTCTTAAAAATCAGAGCGTAGGCTAAGTTGACCGCTAAGGAAAAAGTCAATTAGAAACAAGCTAAGAAAGAAAAGACAGAGTCAAAAGAGTGTGTCGTCGCGATGCGATGCCTTACTTTCTCTCACTTTTTTCCCTTTCTTCGAAATAGTAGTCGCCTCTCGTAAACTGTCAAATAAATATTCCTGCTCAGTCAAGCTCAGTATCTGAAGTTAGAAGGAAATTACGGAACCTTTTAGAAAGAAAGCACTTTCTACCCCACCTTGTCCTTGTTTACCACTGAAACTTGCAAACCTTATTTGTTGTTTTCAAATAGAGGCCGTAGCCGTCCGGTGAGGTCAGTTTGAGCTGAGAAGCAATACTGTAGCACAAATCTTGGATTGTGGTCGTTGATGTCACCTCGAATAACTGTAATGAGAAGAAAAAGAAAGAACATTTCCTTTAATAACTGTAATGAAAAAAGAACAAACATTTGGTTTTCTTCTTTCAATTGCCAAGATGGATACGGAATCAATCCATTTGAACGATACAAATTGTACGTTTAAACCCAGGAGAGCTTAGCACTAGGACTTACATCGTTTGTGTCATTCGGGAAGTGAATTTTATGGAAAATGTGAGTGCTGTTCTGCTGGATGGCATCGACTTCGACCAGAGGTGGAGGATGTTTCCTGGGTTCCTTACTGACGAGATATCGAACACGACGAGACAAAAAGTTCAAAGCTTATATGACGGTTTGTGACAGCATGAATAACCAAACGTAAATCAAGTGCTGCCCGACATGCGCATCTGCTGCAGCCTCTGGAGACATCCTGCGGCTAGGGGTTCTCTGGGTCGTGACTCCAGGAAGCGCTGAACGTGTCTCATCAAATCGGGACTGGGAGGAAACAAGCCTGAACACAACCACAACAGCTGCCATCCGCGCTCCATGCTCAACCTGCGGGGAGCAAATATTCATTCATCAATGTGGTGTCGCTAGTGGAAAGCAAAATCCAAATGACCTGTTGCCGTTATTGGTCATTTGTCTCATGATCTGGCAGTAGATCTCATCCTGCAGAAGCTCATGTTGCGTAGCAGGGCCGAAGATCTGGTCAGTCAACTCTAATGGACTGCGAACCTGTTTGATGGGGTAGTCGCCCATGTACTTCAAAATAGGTAGCGAGCAACGTCAAGGATCAAAATCTGCATTGTTTAACGCCAACGCTGTTATTCAAGCAACGGCACTTGTTTATGAGGATATCGGTGAAGGAATTGCAGGCGATGGAGTTCAGCTCAGAGTTGCGGACCAGACTCTTCATGAGTGGCTGCTTCAGCAGTTCTCTTGAACACACCCACAGCCTTTCTTTACCTAGAGGTCTGTACAAGTGTATGAAAGACATTTAGACAAATATTTGGGGTACTCATAAGAGCTGTTATTTTAAAACAGACAAATACATTGGAAACACTGCTGTTTAAAAATAATAATAAATAAATAAATATATTTAGCGCGTTGTCTGATTTTTTTCTAATTAAACCCATTTACTCTATAACTGCAAATTTTGGTGATGTCACCACTGATTCGGAGAACTTCTTTACAGTCATGTTGCATGGAGTTGACCAAGTTCTGGAACTTTTGGAGGAAAAAAAAAAAAAAAAACATGTGACGCCAAGCTGTCCGCAAGAAGTCGACAGTAAAACATGGTGGCCATGTATCATGATCACTTTGAAAGAGAAAATCTGAAAAGGTCATTATTGTAAATATAAAAATGCTGGTTCTGACTGTGCATTGTATCATGTGCTAAAAGTTGATCAACTGCAAGCACAAGAAATGCAAAGCAGTTCTTAGAAAGACTGATTATGCAACAGAATATCTGTTCAATGATTAACGGGAAAGCCATAGAAATGTGCCAAATCAACTGAGATCCTTCTTGTGAACGACTGCATTTTAACGTAAATTGCGCATACGTCCAGCAATTGAACAACATTAGGTTTAGTGTTTGTACGGCACTTAGAAAATAAATAAATAAATAATCACCTAAAATGGTCAAGCGCAAACTCTCTTAGAGAGATAGGAGCAACCGTTTCTTCTCTTTGGGGCCCAATTTGTGTCATGGATGAGTCCCTCTGGAGTGGACTGAGCAGCTCCTGATAGTGTCAATGAAAGGAAAATGAAGCTTCATTTGTTGTAGACTACTTTCAATCATTATCA
Source organism: Syngnathus scovelli (assembly GCF_024217435.2). NCBI lineage: Eukaryota > Metazoa > Chordata > Actinopteri > Syngnathiformes > Syngnathidae > Syngnathus > Syngnathus scovelli. The sequence goes on along the minus strand of NC_090863.1, from coordinate 12,746,333 downwards.
GTAGATATTATCATTTGGAATTGGGCCCAAAAGTTGCAACACAATACTTCTCGGCCAAATAAAACCTTCTTTGATATACGGTACCATCATGTCATCAGTGGGTCTGCTGAGTGTTGGAAGAAACTGCAATGCATTCTTATAGACAAGACCACTGATATTTGTCTTTGGATTTGTAGCTTTGACCACATTCTTCTTAGAGGATTTTGGATCCTTTTCTACCAACAAGAGGTCTCCTTGTTTACAGGCCAAGAATAAGGGATCATCTGTTGGGGTTCACACAGGTAGGTAAGAGTTTCTTCATGTTTGTGTCTGTTAGTTTAGTAAAAACGCTACAAACTCCTACCTGATTTATTGGAATCCTGCTGGGTGAGTGCAAACACCGAGCGAGCTAGTAGTCCGCTCAAGTTTTGCTCAACAAGTGCGGCCATGTCGTCAGCTTCGCCGCACATTAGGACAAATTCACCTCGAATGGTCACCACGCTCACCGACTGGTTACTAAAAAGCCCGACATGAATTAAGCACGTTTGACCAAAAATGATAACGCTTGTAAGCAAAAGCGAAAATATCAACCGTACCTCAACAGTCTGACTTCTTTTATCTCCACATAAGGCAGCTCAAGGAGTTTCTTGTCTCTTCCATCCATGAAGAAAATGCCATTCCAGTTTACAGCCACAACAAACCTGCTTTTGGGTAAAGTAGGTCCTGTGGACATACAGTGACTCACTCGTTTCATTTGTTAACGTGACCACACGTACAAGTATAAACATCGGTATCTCAAATCATCATTCCCAATTAAAAATGAATGAAAATGCCATTACGTCACGTCGTAATCTTGCGTACTATATAAGTGTGTTGATGTTGACTAACCTGACGTCATTGTAACGTCATAAAACTTGGAGAAGTAGACCGGCCAATCCACTCGAGCACGGTCGACAAGTTCTCCTTTGACAACCTCTTTGCTCATGGTCCCCTTTGTGTAAGCACCCTGCGAAAAGGGACAGAAAATACCTAAGACTTCCACAACAAAAGGTATGAAATATGCAGAATGCATCTTATCTATGTTTGTATGTGATGTCTGCACACATACTGGTTAGTGTAAGTGAGCACAACTTATCTGGCATTAAAGCAGGGACAGCTAATAGACATCTTACCTGCAAGTACGCCGAGCTGATGAGTTGGATCCATTTTGCCATGGATTTGCTCTCGATCAGATGTATAGCAATGCAGTCCTCGACCACCCTCTGGACATTCTCTTTGCTGTAGATCGAGCCATGCTGGATATAATAGTGCATTGTAGCCAGCTGGATATATTCATCCTCCTGAGGGGAGCAAGGTTGTTTTAGCGACGAGCACTTTTTGGTTTGGGGGGTCAGAATATGGATGGAGCATACGCAGGAAACAAAGCCAAATGTATATTTGTTTGCATACCTGTCACTCTAATTGACACGCGCTCACCTTGTCACACGTGTACTCTCCCGACTTGATGCCCTGAATGACCTGCTTGTAAATGAGATCGGTGCTGATGGAGTCTTGAGAGCAGTTGTGCCACGGCGTGAACAGCTCTTTGCGGACCGCGAACTGCACAGGGGTGTCCTTCTCTTGCTTGCCCTGCCGCCTCATCTCCTGCTCACACTGTGACACAGCGTCCAACACGTGCTTCCCGCAGCTGCCCAGAGACCACATCTGGAGTCCAAAGGTCAAAAAGATTAGAGTCCCTCTTAAGGTTCATGTGAGATTTAGCAAAGTCGGGCTCGAGTCAAATCCCTCTCCTATTTACCAGAAGGAGTAAAGCTCACTTTGTCAAAAAAACGAATGTAGAGGGAGAATCCATAGGTGTCTCGCATATTAATCTTGTCAGCCAAAGCTCGGCAGACCTCGGCCGAGGTGGAGGCCGAGTCCAACTGCAAGCTGACGTTACTGCCGTCTGTCAGAGACACGGTCGTTTCGATAGGCTCCAAGGCTTTCACAGCCTGTCAGCAGGGGAAAAAGAAAAAGTGAGTAGTTCTGTTCATGAATGAAGACTCTTGCCGCCACCACCAAATTCATTTGCGACTCTACAATTAAACAGCTCAAGACAAGACATGATGTACCTGTAATTCCAGCCAACAGGGCAGCTCTTTTCTTTCTCCGTTGGCTTTGACGCGATGCAGGCGCTTACGACAATATTCAGCATAACCGCTTGGCCCCTTACGGATAAAGGTCTCCAAATACTGAAATCAGACACAATTAAAGTAATCATTTAAAAAAAAAAACAAAAAAAAAAAACCTGCACTAGGGAACCTAGTCAAGTGCCTGAATCGAAAATGTACTCATGTTTAGCGCACAATTGTAATTCAACTTTAATTGGATTTTGGCTTTATATTTTACGTCCAGGTCTTATTCTTTCGATCTTTAAATATGTGACAGAGACACACTATTGTGCAACAAATGTCTTTTGTTATTCTTCCTCAGAATTTAACCATCAGTCGTGGAGTCAGTCTATTTGTAGTAGTTTCCAACGTGGCAGAAACAGACCTTGCTGAAGAAGTCTGTCGGGGGAAAGATCCCCAGACAGATGGACAGAAGGACCCATCCTTGCGTACGGCTTGCTCGGTTTCTATTGTTCGTCAGCTGCTTACAGATCTGACAGTAAATCTCATCTCTGTGGGGAAACAAGAAACAGAAGAAAACAAGATCAACAATAGGCAATACATAATAGAATACATGTCATGATATAATAACGAAACAAATCATACATAAATGATCATACAAAAAAAAGGGAATGGATCTACTCCACATCTTGAGTCTTGTTGATAAGCTATTATAAAGATAAGCCATATTCACACCTTATTCCTTGTTTGGCGAGTGCATATCCAACAATAATGTGCAGTTTTTCCAGAGGGGAAAGTGGCCTGTCCAAAGTAGGACCTTCTCCGATCAAAACCTCCTCATCCTCCGCGAAGCCCTCCGGCTGGTTTGTGACAAAATGGAAATGATTCATTTCTAGTCAAAACCATGAATAAGATTGGGGGTACGCAGACTGACCTCCTCAAGAATAGTCGAGGCCTTCCTGTTTCCGTGCTTTTTCTTGTTCTTCCTTAGTATTTTCTAAACGATATGGAAATGTCAAGACCAAAGTGTATTGACGCAGTAAAGAGGGCGATTTGTAATACAATCGTATCATTTGCTCCTTTTTAGAAATTTCACATTTAGTCTGAAATCGAATTAATGATGCTCAGACTTAAAAGGACATGTTTTGAATTGAACACCCCAGAACGGTTCCATTTTCAAAATGAAAGGCTTCCCATTGTTCCTTTCTTACCTGGTCGAGTCCCACCAAGCTGCTCAGCCTCCTGCCGTGCCTGTGAGGCAGATGGCGAGAAATGCTGAGAGAGGCCTGAGATGTGGCATCCTGAGACCTGGGCTCGGGGATGTCCCCCATGAATCGGAGTATGATCCACCATATGGTCAGACAGGCCTTTGAGGTGGCGGGTGGGAAGGATGATGTTCAAACGGAGCAAACCAAGCGCACATACTTTGCTACCACTCACCAGCGTGTCACTCTCATCGTCGTGTTGCAGAAGAGGCTTCCTGAGTCTCTGATTTAGGATGTGCGTGTGGCTGGCATCACCCTGGAAGTGAAGAATGCTAAACTTGTAGAATGAATACTCGTCTGTGAGATCTTCAAACTCGTCTTCCTCTTCGTCGAACGACGGAGTCGGTGTTGCTGTGTCTGAGCCTGCGAAGCTCATCTCGGACCTGGTCTCTTCGTTCTATAAAATTCAAATAAACACATGTGAGGCTGTATATAGTTTTCAACTTGTTTTGCGTGAGTCACTTGACATCTTATCAAACCTCCATTTCCTCTGATTCCAATTCTTCGTACTTTGTAATTGTCACAAGAGGTACGGGCATCATATTTCTTCCCTCTTCCACCAAATCTATCGGAGTGACGGGCTCAAGCTCCTCATCAGCTTGTTGAGCCTGTGTGACGACTTCTTCTAGTCTGCGCTTCAGCTCCTGGGCAACGTCATCTTCAGTGTCATCTTCTTCTGGTGTAAGCGGACCACTCAAAGGTGGGTCAGAGAGGCCCTAAATAGACAATCAAGTAGAAGAAAACATACAATGCTTCTTTCTTTTCTGAAAAGGTGCAGCATTACCTTAAACCTCATGCTGGCATCTTGTCTGCACTTCAGCTCCTGGGCAACGTCATCTTCAGTGTCATCTTCTTCTGGTGTAAGCGGACCACTCAAAGGTGGGTCAGAGAGGCCCTAAATGGAGAATCAAGTATAAGAAAACATACAATGCTTCTTTCTATTTTCAAAAGGTGCAGCATTACCTTAAACCTCATGCTGGGATCTTGTCTGCGCTTCATCTCCCGGGCAATGTCATCTTCAGTCCCGTCCTCCTCTAGTGCACGTGGACCACGCGGATGTGGGTCAGAGAGACCCTAAATGGAGAATCGAGTATAAGAAAACATACAATGCCTCTTTCTATTTTCAAAAGGTGCAGCATTACCTTAAACCTCATGCTGGGATCTTCTCTGCGCTTCAGCTCCCGGGCAATGTCATCTTCAGTCCCGTCCTCCTCTAGTGTACGTGGACCACGCGGATGTGGGTCAGAGAGGCCCTAAATGGAGAATCGAGTATAAGAAAACATACAATGCTTCTTTCTATTTTCAAAAGGTGCAGCATTACCTTAAACCTCATGCTGGCATCTTGTCTGCGCTTCAGCTCCCGGGCAATGTCATCTTCAGTCCCATGCTCCTTTGGTATAAGCCGACCGCGTGGAGGTGGGTCAGACAGGCCCTAAGTGGAAAATCGAGTATAATATACGTATATATATATAAAAAAAAAAGTCTTTCTATTTTCATAAGGTGCAGCATTACCTTAATCCTCATGCTGGCAAATAATCGTCTTGCCAGGAATCCTCTGGTGTAAGCCTGCAGAAGTACGGCTGCTTCTCTCTTATGCTTCCAAGTCTTCCTTGCCCGGTAACCCCGTAGCTGCGCATTGTGTCAGTGATGACTCAGCACTTTATAAATACATTGTTGCTACACGCTGTGTGCAAGCATCATTTAGACAACATACACGAGTCTGTAAGATGAGTGTTGCCGATCGTTGCCTTCCAAATTGGTCCTGAAGTTTCCGACCACGGGTTTTCGACACCAGGCGTTCGAAACCTTGTAGGATCTAGAGCGAGAGCGGGAGACATTTTTGTTACTGCTGGTGCCAAAATAACAGTAGAATGAATGTCAGAGACTATGCTCAAAATCATACCTTTAGTCTTCTTTTGCTTTCCCTGTAAACTCTCCAGTGTTTTTGCAACACCACAGCCGCCCTCCTCTTCTTTAGAAAAGACTTTCTGCAGAGAAGGCAGAGCGTCGGAGCTGTGATTTAACCTCATCGACCATAACGTTTAGGAAAACAAGATTATCATTATTATTTACATGAAAAAAAAGCATTGCTTGTATTTGCTATTATCCAAAATGTCTCAAGTGATCTTTTACAGTATAGGAGTAATATTTCCAATGACAATTGCACCTGTCCTTGCATCCCAGCATGAATCGTTGGATCACAAGAGCTTTCCTGCTGAGTTCTTCTTCCCTCAGGCGTTCCAGCACAGCATCGTGAGCATCCTGGAAAAAAAATAAAACAATTTGCAAAGTCCAAATTTGTCCAGGGAATCTCAGCAATAGATTGGCAGGTATTAAAAAAAAATTCCAAGGAGATAAAGCAGAAATAAAAAATGCCTCAGATACGTACTGTAGACTTTAGTCTGGAGATAGATAGATAGTACATTTTTGAAGACTTTACTGTCATTCAAATGATCATATTAAAAAATTGCTTTCAGAACCTTCAGGAAAATCTTGGTCTTTCCGATTCTCCACTCGTCAGGTGTCTTAAACGCCGTCTGGCAGATGGCGTCACAACAGGCCGCAGCTGTGTTCTGCGGAGAGAACGTTTCATTGATGAATACTGACAATGCGCCGACCGATGCCTCCGTTCGTCCGTGGCGAACGTAGCATCAAGCAGAAAGAAACAACTTGCTCAATGGAATTACAGCCAAAACTAAAGAAGCCTTTAAAAAGGTAATAATGCCAAGTTTGGATTTGATTTTAAATGGAATGATCAATAAGATGATACTTCGTTTTGAATCTCAGTACAGGATGATGGAGTGCAGTTTTGTCAACCACTGCAAATAAAAACTACTACAACAGTCCTTATCGGACGATGTCATTGAAAAATGAGACTCATCATCGGCCTTTTTGGGAAGTGGATCTGAGCAGGTGTGCCGAATGAAGGTATACATATAGCTCAAGGATGATGCCCATGCTCAAAATCGGTTCCAGAAGGTGACTAACAGTTTTTGGGTCACACACGGTTGTCTTCAGGAGCACTCGGTAGCGAGTCAAGAATTCCACAAAGGTGTGGCGAACGGGATAGCCCAGTTTCCTGATGCGGATGGTGTCCATCATGCCAGAGTACCGCAGCTGACGCATACAAAGTTCTCGGTCAAAGTCCTTTGAGTGGAAAAACAAAAGAGCAAATTGGCAATTAGCATTTTAGTTGGGATTAGTAACTGCAAAATGGTTTTTGGAGAAGCAGGAAGTTAAAAAGAAGTGAAGCGAAATGCCTTTTGGTACAAAAGAGTAAAGGTTCTATGCACCCCAGACTGCTTGTTGTTGTTTGGTTTGAAGCAGCGGATGAAGTACGGTTGGCAGGCGGAGAGAGCCTTCATGAGGGCGTCCAGAGATTGCCGGAACTGACCGCTGAGGGTCGGCACTTGCTTGCGTTTGTCCCGAGGGGACTGCACAAACAAAAAGGCGGCACAAATGGGACAATGGACTTTTTCATTCCAAAGCAACGATGCTTCCGTACCCGCATGGAATTATTGGGTGTGATCATAATCCGCTGGTTCTTGGTCAGCTTCGTTCCATCGATTGAAAGCTCTGGCATGAAAATCTGCTGAAGCAACTTGTTGGTGGACATGTCAACCATCTTGAATATGTCAGAGCTTACAGCATCTCTATTCTTCTCAAGGAACCCTTAAAAAGAAAAAACATTTTTTTAAGCGAATGATCATGTACATCCATCCATCCATTCATTTTCTACTCTTTGACAAAAATCTTCCAAATGAATCCAGTACTCGTCGTCCGTTCTTTGGTTTTGAATTGGAAATGTGTTTGCCTACCTTTGGAGTCATAATAAACGATGCCTGCAAAATGGTGAATTCCAAAATCAGTGTCATGTTCACTCTTTGACGAAATGAAGGTCTTGTCCTCATGATGCTGCTGATTCATTTTGATAAGCATCGTCAGATCCGAGCCCTGTCATGTAAAGCACCATCGTAAGTATGACGGACGGTACGGTAGGGGCATATCCAGCTGATGCGGTACAAGAGCACCTTTGGAAAATTGCTCTCTTCATCAATCAGCGCCAGAAGGTTACAGGGTTTCCCGGCCAGAAGATCCAGAATCTTCTGATTGTCACCAAAGTTGATGTTATTCCACACAATGTTTTCTTTCAGATATTCCTTCTGCTCCAGCTTGAAGATGTGACCCACAAAGAACTGCTGCAGCTTCTCGTTTGCAAAGTTTATGCACAGCTGTTCGAAACTGGACAAAGGTGACATTTGTTCAATTCTGCAGGTGAATTGGATGAAATCATGCTCGAAGTAGTACTGGAATGGAAGTCTTATGACCTGTTGATCTCAAAGTTCTCAAAACCAAATATATCAAGCAGGCCGATTGACAGATAGGATGATTTGGGTTGGTGAGTGATTCTTTTGTAGATGACATCATTGATTTTTCCAACGATCCATATGAAGAGTTTGTTGTAGATTGCCTATGAGACAATACACACACATCACCGTTCAATTAGGTCCGAGTCGATAGTAATGCGAAATGTGAACAAATGAAAGGCATTTAAATAGTTGCTGCTCTTAAATACAAACAAATAGTATGATGCATCGTCACACCTACAGATGCTAAAAGTCAATTTGCTCATTGACTGCCTGAGGACAATAATGCCGGATGAGAGGCGTTGGCTAATTGTTTTTTCTTTTTTGGCAGAATGATGCTACAAGATATGCAACAGTTCTATAAGAAGTCAAAGAGGAAAAAAAAAAAGATGGTGGTTCAGACCTTGACAAAGGCGTCTCTACATGCAGATGCCTGCTCACAGTCAAGAGGTTTCGTCACCATCTCTCTGTTGGTCATAAAGGAACGATTGGTCAAACTGTTGGCCAGCACACAATTCTCAACCTGTAGGAAACATGCACAAGAAAATGGAAATTATATATATATATTTTTTTTTGGTACGATACATGCTCACAGCTGCAGAGGGTGGCAATTTAGACAAACCTCTAGCAGAGATGCTGCAATGCTAAAATGCTCCGAGTTGCTGACATCGCTGGTGTCCATGTTATTTTGTGTATTTCCTGCAGAAAACCAAACACGATGAAAACAACTGTAGTTCAATTTACACAATTGATGGCTAAATTGATCAAGAAATGTGGGGGGGGGGATACATTTGTCAGTCTGTGTACATTACTAGAAGCACTGCTGGGTCAAATTTAGAAGTCAAAGCAATTTGGGATTAAAATGGCACAGAAAATATTTGAATGACATCATCTCATATAATTCAGTTGTTGGTCAATTTCTAAAACAGCACTTGCCTTCAAAGAAGACGTTTCCCAGGTGTAATATAGCTGCAAGTAGCTTGAGAATTTCAAAACACTGCTGATCGGAGAAGGTTAGAATTTTCATGGCAGATCGAATACGCCTGAAGTCCTCCGCATCTTGCCTCCCTTCGCATGTGATACACTCGCCCTGTAAAAGAGTGTTAGGTCTACTTGCAGAACAGTTAACCATGTTCAAATGGAGCTTGCACAATGCCTGTGAAGTTAATCAAGACCCTGTCTGGGTAATAAAGAAATCCAAATATGATTCTCAATGAATAATTCATTTTTAGAAATAGACAAAATTGTTTTTGTTTTTTTTCTCCATATTTGTACCTTAGTGAGGAATATGTAATCTTGTGCATTTTTTAGACGCAAACTTTTCCTCTCCTCTGCTGTGATTCCTGCCAGCATGCAATAGAAGATGTGATAGTTTCGCTCCTCCTGGGCCTGAGGTGGAGAAAATAATTTGATGTTTCTTTAAAGCGTTGTCACATTATCTATCAGTAGTGATCAACGTCTTCTGCAGCCACGTCTTATAGCAGTGAGAGTGCGTTTACAGCCATACTATCTCAGCGTCCACGAGAGATGAACAGAGATAAGCGGCTTTGCTAGTTGCCTCACCTGATGGCAGACACGAGATTTCTCCAAAAGGTATTGCTCCACGCGTGCGCCTTCAATGACTCCACTCTCCTTGAAGAAGATCTCCAAATATTTTCCAAAACGACTGGAGTTGTCATTCCTGACGGTCTTGGCATTTCCGAAAGCTTGGCAAAGTTTAGATTTCACATAACAGCAGGTTTTAGAATAGGCCATTTTTTATTTCAATTGTAACAGAATTGATTCATTAAGAATGCGATTCGTCCTATTAAGTATCGTAGTACCTTCCAAGATGGGGTTGGACTCCAAGATCTGTTTTGCAATGTGATGTTCAGAGAGCTCACCGCTGACCGCTGCTAAGTACTGCAAGATCAACTTTGTGCTTTCAGTCTTGCCCGCTCCAGACTCGCCACTTTGAAAGAGAAACAAAGCTTGAAATGAGCATTGACCTTCACCAAAGTGAAATGATACAAACGCAACCTGATGATGCAGCACTGGTTCCTAAGATGGCGTTTCATGTTGAAGTAGCAGGATTCAGCGATGGCAAAGATGTGTGGAGAGAGTTCCCCGAGCTTTTTACCACGGTACAGTTTGACCTGAATGAAAGGAAGAGATGAAATATATGGCATTAAAACTCAAAATCAAATTGAATATGAAGGTACTGACAGCTCACCTGGTCATTTGAATAGATGGGGAAAACTTGGTATGGGTTCACTGCCACCAGAACTGAGCCTGTGTAAGTCTGGGAAATAAATCAAAAGACCTTAACACAGTCAATGCCAGGTGGTTATTGTGCTGAATTTGAAGTACAATCAAAATAAATACCTATACATGCCTTCTAGTTTCTGATGGTAAAATAGCTACAATAGAGCGTCCGATATTGGTGTCGACCTGCGTTGCGAGCACCGATACCGTGAAATACAAATGCTATAACTGGTATCAATAGTTGCCCACTCCTAATGTTAGCCTCGTGAGGGAAAGTCCCGAAGGTGTGCTGCTGGAAATGCACTCCTTAAATGCCCTTCCTTATTCTCATGACACACTGTACTTTAATGAGAGGAGCAGGAGTCATTCATATCTGTAGCCTCGGACACAAATTTAAGACCATTCCAGTCAAGATTGCAGAGCTACATTTAAGAAGTAGTGGGAAAATATTACAAGCTGTATAAAGATTGCAATCAACTTTATAACTTGTACACCCCCATCCCAAAAATCTTTGGATTGCTTTGTTCTTCTTTTGTAACTTACATAGATGGTTCCTTGCTTGTGGCGCATCATCAGGTTTCGTAGTAGGCCAGCCTCTGTCATGTCACCCAATTTGATCATGTCATCCACCCCCTCCACTGACGTCGGATGCATGATCTTGAGGGAGGCTTCCTGCTCTGGGGACAAACTGTGTTCCTGGGTAGACCAAACAGAAACGGAAGTCAGGGAACGCAGTGGCGCTGTGGACAAATGTACTTTGGAATGGCAACCTGCTGTCTTGTCAATTCTTGAGTACCGTAATTTCCGGACTATAAGCCGCGACTTTTTTCCAAAATTTTGAACCCTGCGGCTTAGAGTCAGGTGCGGCTTATATAAGATTTTTCTCGGGATTTTTGTGATGACTTGATCCCTTTTATACACTCGTAAAAAGGCTGTGGACCACTGTTGTGCAGTATCTTGAAGAAAAAACAACAACAAAAATACTATTTTGAAACACGACTATGGCTGCTGCTTATTCTGGCTGTGTTGCTTGTGACTATTATGAGCTTTAGTAGGAATGCACGCTAGGTGACCTGCGTCAAAGGGCTCTAAACCCTTTCTCTTACTCTGCCATGTGACTCAGAGATTACACAAAGCAGTGCACACTTCCGTGTTGCTGCGGTACTACTGCTGCGTCACAGGCAATGTTTAGAAAGATATGTTAAAGTATGCTATTAAAACTTTTAAAAGGCTTTCTGTGTACTGTCTTTCTTTGTAAAAAACTCGTGTGCACGTGCGGCTTATAGTCCGGTGCGGCTTATGTAAGAAAAAAACTAAAATATCCCCGAATTTTAGCTGGTGCGGCTTATAGTCTGGAAATTACGGTAGTCGTCGATACTGATAACAAGCATTGATACGAGTTTTAATTTTGATACATCAAATCTCCCTCAAAAACAATGACAGCTAATTTTTTTAAAATGCTTTTTTGTACATTAAATTTGCATGAAACTCATTTTCTATTCTTCGACTCTAATTTCGGGTTGTATTGTAACACGGCCACATTTGGGCAGCTGATACGAGTCAACGTGGCGAGTAGCGATACCGTGACATAACGCTGATATCGGTCGGCACCGATACCTGGTATCAATACCCGACCATCCCTCCTCATGTCACAGTTTCAAGTCGATTGAGAATGGTTCACCTTTCCTGCATCATCCACCAATAAACGCTGACCGTTTGGTGTTTCTTTGACCTTAGCTCCGATTGGCACTCCACTGCCCGAGTCCAGCCAAACCCACTCCCCCTAAAAACCACAAGTAACATTCAGATGCTGTATCATCAATTCACAATGTATTTTTCAATTTCTTGGAAAAAATGATAAAAGTTCGGGTCTTATATAATTAAATAAACTTCAGCCTCACCTTTCTCAGCATCGCCGATCGATTTTCAATGTTCCTAGCATTAAAAACAAACATGATTAATAATCAGCTTGTTTCATTTAAAGAGCAAAGCTTCAAGCCAAAACGTATAACAAAATGCAGCCGACAGTGGACAGTACCACCTGGATACCCTGAAATGATCAGCAGTTGAGTTCCAATCAGTCTGCTAGCACTCGCAAAATAAATGAAAATGTACCTTTCAATTCTTGTATTACTGTTCTTCATAAAAAGCCTTCTTTGAGCCTCCTGCAGAGTTGCTTTCTATGTCCCGGTCGTCCGAGTGCGGAGTAGGAGGAAACACTCGGGCAAATAGATTTTATGGCACTTTGACTTTGTACTGACAGGCCCAGAAGTAAGTCGGGTAGAAGGTGGCTGCTTACAATAGACCTGTCCTATCATTCATTTCATAAAAGGGAGGGAGCGGGCTTATAGAAAAAGGCCCAATTCATTCGATGATCCAAATGAAAACATTTAGGCTTACTGCTTCTATGTGCTGAATTACCGTAGTGCGCCCACGTCCTTCAATATTCAAATAAATACTGGCATTTATCTAATCAACTCAAATTTGGAGTCAATCGTACAAAGCCAGTGGCATCATCATCATCATCACATGCAATTTCAATGTTACGATAGCTTATTAAACAACCTTACGGAATTGTGTATTGACTGGGTTCAAACGGAGTGCTGTAATGAATTTATATGCAGACTTTGGACCCTGGTGACATACTATATGAGGTGTGACTGTCAAAAATCTCTCAGATTGTCAAGGCAATAAAGATGTAAATAGGAGATAAAACTAATCAACAGAGAGGGAATCTACTGTTGTCTTCTGGGAGCATGCATGCATGCATGGGCTGGTTATCAGTGAGGTCATTTATGTTTGTTAACACCTAGAGATTGATTTGATTTTGTTTTACTTTTGCAGTTAGTTTCCAGAAGGCAATCCGTTGAATGTACGCTACTGTTAGGTCAAAGCAAAGCATATGTTGCTCTTGGGGCTCAAGTGTAGACATGATCACTTCTTAGCGCTACACACAACAGAAAGACAATTGAATTTGACAAAAGATCATCAGAAAATCAAAGCAAAACCACTCATGTAAAATAGCATTTGGCAAACAAAAGAATGAAGGATTTATCGCGGCTTGTACAACATAGGTGCGGTTCTGATAGCATGAATCATGTTGACCGATGCGTGATACAAAGATTGTTTGCTGCAATAGGAAAAGTTCTCTGTTCTTATTTCTTTATTGCGATTTTTTTTCCTCATGACAATTTCACAGTAAAATAAATATGCATGTTAAAAATGGCTGATGTGAAGGCAGAGTAAGACAACTACAGGACTGATCAACTGAAATATTGCAAGCCTTTTATTATTTTAATACTGCTGATTATGGCATTTTGGAGTTTTCTTTAGCTGTAAGCCATAATCAGCAATATTCAAATAATCAAAGGCTTGCAATATTTCAGTTGATCAGTCCAGAATGTATGACATTTGTGTTTTTTTAATTGCATTTCAGAAAATAAAGAACTTTATCACAATATTCTAATTTTCTGAGACAGTCCTGTATACTTTGAATACTGGTAAGAATTAAATCAGATATGACGATGACGCTTCAGAAGAGAGTAATTCCATTTGACAGCTATATGCCAAGTAAACATGTTTTTTTTTTAATCTAATGGTCCCACGGCAAATTGTTAGGGCTCGAGCAGCTAGCGCGGCAACATTGCTTATATTTTTGCAACAAATTATTCTGCTCTATAATTCTTCTTCTTTAACGTTCAGGAAGTGCCTCGCCTCCCAATATTTGGATGGCATGGGACCTTCCTTCCAAACACATTTAAAGCTCAGACTGAGCAAAACAAAAACAATGCATGAATCATAAAGAGAAGAAATAAGAAAACACTGTTTCAAATAAAATGGCACAGTTCAGTTAAACTCAACATGTACTGTTTGGAGGTACTTGTAAGGTACAACGGAGACTTAAGTAAAAGGTCAAAATGTCGAAAAGATTTCAAAAAAGAAAACTAGCGTAAAACGGTAACCATGTTCAGCAGCAATTTATATTCAAGTTTACCCCAAATCTTAACATAAAAACCAGGCAGGGATTCATCGTATTGAGCCTGTTAGCGGACAAACGAGGAGCAAGAGTTTGCTTTCAGCGCTTTCAGCTTTGTGTACAAGCCATTTTCTGGAAATGCTGTTTGCGGTATGAACCTAAATGAGTAAAAGCTCACGTACTTGGGGCTAAAGCCACCACCAAAACCTATAAAAACTCACTACAATAATTTAGATTTGACCAAAAGAACTTCCTAAGATTATAAAATATATTGGAGTAAATTAAAATTACAGTGTCTGTAATCTGTCTTTTCTACCTTTTACACTATACTGCGCTACACATCGGCATACTAGCGTTAATGAGCACGGTTTTTTTTAGCTTTTCTTTCTTCAAGTGACAACGTCCGATGCATGATAGTGTCCGTGTGTAAAACAATAACACTGCTTCCATGACGTGTCAAATACTTAGTGGGGCATGGCATTGGGCCTCTTGAGGAAGGCGCTGCACTTTGTGGGCACGCCGTCGGCTTTGAGCTGCACCTCTACTAGTGTGAAGATGGAAATGACCTGGGGGGAAATCAACAATTCATCAACCCTCCCCATTAAAAGAACACATGTTGTGAATAGCCACTCCAATCAGTCAGAATGTCACCTGCTCAAATGGACGTGCTTGTGGGTCCTCTGGTTTCCACAGGAGAGTCAGCTCAGATTGTTTCCTGACCTTGCGATGATGGAACGAGGCCAGGCCGGTGACAGACTGATCATCGCAGAAAAAAAGAATATTCAGTTGAAATAAATCAAGCCGCAGAGGTGTTCTGCCACGCTCTTCTCCCCGTTTCTTTCTTTCTTTTTTTTTTTTTTTTAATCAAACGCCTGGTGTATCTGGTAGCCAAGCTCAGCTGCTGCGTCTTTGTTGTATGGTGGATGGGAAGAACCGGTAGGAGCTCCTCTGAGCAGCTGGCAGGACATTGACAATGCCTGCAAGACGGCACAATTGATGCACAGCATGGTGCTATGGAGAGTATATAAAGGATAACCTTGCAGTAGATGCGTTTTTGCACTCCATAGCGCAGAACCACCACATCGAAGGACTGATCCAACACGGCCATCACCATGGCCTTGGAGTCCAGGGGGCCACAGTCCTGTTGAATAAAGCCTTAAAATAATATCAGCAATGGAAAATATCCAACTTCTCATGTGCGGGAAATGAAGGCCAAAAATGGAGCAATTATCAGCAAAACACAATCTTAACGTGAGATACCGTGCGTGAGACAATAATTCTTTCTTTCTTAATTCCGTCTCTAATCATTTGCTTTGAGCGTGCCAATAAGACGAAATAAAAATTCTGCATTCGAGACACACTCAGGATTGCAGCAAACTACAAGCATAACAATACTGCTGGACGGCATCAGATTTGATTTCTTACCTTTACAAAAACTCCGAAAAAGAGCTCAGAGCTCAGCTCTTGCACTCTCTTGGATGCAGTTTTCTTGTCGTTGCAGCGTGAAGCCTGTTTTTGGATTTCCTCTGTTGACAGTGCTAGGTTGGGACCGCAGTCTGAATGAGCAAACAAAGCCGAAAACATGACAAAAATTAAGAAGGTACAAATCTAATTTACAGGTGCATTGTGTTGAAACAATATACTGTACTCAGTGAAGATGCCAGCAGTCTGTGCACCAAGATGTCAGCGTATCGTCTGATGGGCGATGTGAAGTGAGTGTAAAGAGGAACATTCAAGGCGTAATGCTTAAAAAGCTTTTCCTCCTCAAATACCCCCGCACAAAAGTACACCGCCATCTAGAAAACAAAACAGTCCGGAGCGAAAGAAAAATGATCATTACTTATGCACGTGGCTGGTGGCAGTGAGTTTTCATGAGGTTTCCTTTTGCCCACTTTGACAAACCACACAATCGAGCTAACCTGCATTGTTCTGGAGCACATGTGGGTGAGCACTTCCTTCCGGGCAATGGAATATTCATCTTTACCAAGAACGGAAAGTAGACTCTTCTGCATGTTTTTGGAAGGAAAAAAAAAAAAACATTAGTGAAAAGAAGTCAGTTACCTCATTTGACTCCAGCAGTTGTTAGTGCTGGAAAGATGACCATCAATGGCTGTGGATACCAACGTTCAACGCGCCGGCAGAAGAAATGTCAATGTCTAAGCCCAGCTCATCGCACAGCTCTTGTAGCTCATCCACCTTCTTAGTCTTGGGTGGAGGGTGGCGTCTGAGCAATGCAAGCTTAGGGAAGCTTTTGTAAATATGGTGAGCTGTGGCAATGTTAGCCAGTAGCATAAACTCTTCAACCAACCTAGAAAATGGAACGGCGACAACTGACATTTAGATCAAGTAACAATGCAATCCAATCAATATCAAAATCACACTTGGCCATTCAGAGATACAGTTCAGTAGCACCAATACTAACTTGTTACTGTCTTTGTACTCGTAAACGTAGCAGCCTTGGGGCATCATTGTCTCTTTGTCCAATTGGAAAGCGAGTTTCAGCTGAAACAAGGACAAAAAGTGGTTCAGTTAAACGGACGACAAATCAATGAATCCAAACCCGCAAAAGACATCACCTTCAGCAGAACTAACCTGGTCCAATCGGAGCGCTCCTCCAGACAAACGCTGAGCTCGGAGCTTCTTTGCAACGGAATGCAGGTTGAGCACTGCTTGGTGGATCACGTCAATGTCGTGCTCTGGGTCCACAGGAGGCAGCTCTTGGGCAGCAAACTTCTTCTCAGGGGCCTCAATCATACTCTGAGCATGATTATAAGTCAACTGGACACACGAGCGAATCACAGAGCGCCCAAACCACTCACTCAGAATCTGGCCATGGGAAGACAAATGAAAATTAGAAGACAGTGCGAGTTTTCATGGCTTCTCATCAGCACCAGTAAACTCATCTCTTACAAACATACATACCTTTCCTTCAGGTGTGATTTTCCAAATGATGGAGAAGGTCAGCCTGTCAGTGAGAGGGTTCAAACTACATAGCTCCTCACAAAGCAGCCTTGGCAACATAGGGACGACCTCGAGTGACAAAGAACAAGCTTACGTTAGAGGCAATTGTGCTTCAAGTGATCCCTTCCAATTTTGGAGATACCAAATGATGGTGATTATGGAGACCATTTAAATGACTCATAATTGATACGTTACTCACTTTTTGGACAAGATATACAGTTGTGGCTCGTCGGCTGGCAATTTGATCCAAATCGTTGCCCTCCTCCACAAAATAACTGACATCAGCGATGTGGACCCCCAACTCATAGTTGCCTGTATTGAACACAAATATACTTGTAGAATCAAAAGACTCCAAGTAATAGAGTTGAAGAGCAAATTACCATCTGGAAGCTGTTTACAGGACAAGGCATCATCCAAATCTCTGGCGGTCGCTGGGTCAATTGTGAAAATGCACTCCTTCCTAAACACGACGGACGATAGATAGATAAATAAATAAATGTAGTCATTAAATGCAAGCTTGGCGCGACCGCCAGTCAAGCTCAGGGCTTCCGTTATTCACTTAGTTTATTTCAGCATAAGCGGACTGACGGTACAAGTCCCACCTTAAGTCTTTTCTCTTGGCCAGCTCCTCGGGTGGGATGTTCCAAGGCAAATTCTTGGGTAAGCAATCTATGACTTTATCAGAGAATTCTGAAAAATCCACATCGTACTCTATAAGAATGCCCTCTGTTTCCGGCTCAATTTCCCCAGCCTGGCCCAAAGTTTTCGCCAGTCGACTGATGGAACAAAGAGCAGGAGGAGAGTTTATTAACGTGAAAATCAATGTGCAGCGCAGACACGGCAATATTCACCCTTCTGCAAAGTTGCTGTCAGCCGGACAATTGGTGATGCGGCAGATGAAGAGCGTGTTGGCGTAATCATCAGGGCGGGAGGTAAAATCTTCCGGACAATCGGACAGGGGAACGTTAATCCTGGGCACGCGGTGGTCCACAGGAGAGAACATTGCAAATGGCTTGTCGGGTAGAAATTTCAGAGAGCCTGTCACAGCCCTTGAGTGCTTCTTTTCAACAATGTACACCACCTGATACGTTGACCATGAGAAAGGTGTCATAAGGAAGTGAGAGTTGAGACCCGTTTAAAAAAATAATCATGTGGTACGTAGAAGGCTTACTTTAGCAGTCATTTGAAAGACTTCACTAGTGGACTGTGGTGCGAAGGTGTTTTCCTGATGCTCTGAAAAGTGAAAAAAAAAAAAAAAAGATCCTTTATTTCATTTGACTAATGGGTTCAAATTAAATCGTAGTATACGGTAATCCCCAGCATATTCCACCCAACTACCCAGCCAACCCAACCAGCCAACCAACCAACCATAGTCAACCAACCAAGCAACCAACCAACCAAGCAACCAACCAACCAACCAACCAACCAACCAACCAACCAACCAACCAACCAACCAACCAACCAACCAACCTGCTTGTACAATCTTCTTTTGGATCAGGTTTTTCTTATGGGCTTCTGCCTCACTGATTCCCTCACAGTCAGACTTCACCACCTATGCGGATAAACATTTCAATCAGTTGAAACAGTCAATAATTTCACGTCGGCTTTTGGAAACGACTGTCACAGTTTATACTGTATGCGGGGATTGAAAACATTTACGTGGACGGATCAATAAGAAAGTAAAGGATACCTTCCATTGTTCCCGAGGTAAGATTTGCACCACGACGATGTCTCCATTTAATGCCCTATTACGAGCAATGATGCCATCCAAAAATATATCTCGTGTATCATCCTGTTTAAAAAATAAAAAATGAATCCAATGATTTTGGAAAAAGGCATTAGCAGCAAATATTGCCAAGATTCACTTACAGGAGACAGGATGAAGGCATCATGGTACTTCTTGGGGTTTATTCGCAATTGTCCCTGAGGAATTAAAAAACAATTTGGATTATGTAATCATCTTGCAATAGAAGCTACACAGTTTACACACTTACTCCTATTGTGGTAGCAGAAGGGCAAATCAGGCAAATACAGTACATTGGGTTCAAATACAAATTCAAATCAATTTCAATCATTGCCTGTACATTTTTATGAGAAAAACTCACATCTTTATGCACAATATAGTACTTTTAGGTTAATCCCTGCTCCCAAATGTTGCTACAATCCAAACAATGAGCGTACCTGAATAAGTTGCCCCCTTTTAAGGCCCCGCGAAACCTCTTCAGCAGTCATGTAGGGTTCGAACACTTGTTTCCTTGATCCTCTGCCTCCTCCTTTGTTCTTATTCTTGTCTGCAGGTGAATTGGCGTTGGACGCTGAAACCAATTTAAATGCAAGTTCTCCGATTGTTGAAAATGACACCCCAAATATATTCATTAGCCTAATCTGAATTTTGTTCTAATATATACCTGTAGGTTTTTGTACTTTGTTGAAATCATGACTGTCACCTGAACATTTCGATGCTAGAGCTTTTTGCTTCCCCTCCTCCATCTGCTTGGATGGATTCTTTTTGTTCTTTGTCTCCTCGTGTTCTAGTTGAGTTACATTGGCCTTATTTTGGGCATTCTCAACAAAGTGGCTGATGTCTTTGGAGAGGTTTTCTTTGCTGGTGTCTTTATTGTTCTTCCGCTGACGCTGCTGCCTCTTGCAATCATTTGGGTCTGAAGAACTTAGCTCTTCTCCTGACTCAATGTCACCATCTTGGCTAGTGGCAGTATCCCTTCTTTGTGCCTTCCTGTGCTTTTCAGACACACCTGGCTTCTTCTCGCTGTCATTTTGTGCATTTTGAATGCTCAATTTCACCATATACATTGACAAGGAGCTATCGTCGCCTTTATCTTTTGAGGAAGAAGGGGAAAAGTCACTGGAATCAGATAGATGATTTGGCATTAGATCCCTTTTCCCTTGGGGTATGCTCATCTTGTCACTCTGAGCTTGAAGAAGTCTGGTAGGTCCATCATTATCTTCTTTAGGGAGAGATGACTCCTTGGCGTATTGCTCCAGAAATTTTGTGAAGGTGCTGCTGCGGTGCTGGCTCAGAAGTCTGGCATAGGCATCTTTGCGACAGGGAGCTTTAGACTCACTTTGACTGCCTTTCGCCTCACGTTTTGGGTTGACCCTCTTGGGTTGCCGAGAAGAATCCATTTGCATTATAAAAGCCTCTGAGGACAAACGAGAAAGCGAATGCCACAAATAAACAATGAGTCATCCATCTCATGGCATAAGAGTTCTCCGATCGTTGAGTAAACGTCACATATACACTGCTCTAAAGCCAGGTCATAATAACAATCGGAATTCTTCAGTTCCACACAAGCATAAGGATGACTGTGCAAGTCCACTCAAGGTGACAATTATTGTGAGTGAACATTACCAGCTAACTTTAGCCGCTAACCCGGGTGCTAGCGTTCGTTTGAGCATTAGTTTTACCGCACATGAAGAATTATTCAACGTTCAACGCGCTATGCGCCTTTAATCGTGACCGCTAATCATGGACACCAAAACATTTGAGCAATCATTTAATTACAATCAATACAAACATACCGCTTATGAACACGAACCCCGAGCTTGACCCATTGACTTCCGCTGTTGTCAAATTGACGCGTTCATGAAAATTGTGGAAAATACCAAATTCACACTCTTTATTCCACAAAAAGTCCCAGAGTAAATCAAAGTGTAATATTCCCTTCGATTTAATCATATATGTATCAAAAACTGTTATTCGAGTTTTCTTTTAAAATGTTGTGGGATAGCTATACAAACGAACAAGCTTGACTTTTTAAACAGGGAAATAAACTCTAGAGGGCAGCAAAGATTAAAATACGCACATGCACTCGGTGATGGAAATAGTCGCTTATTGTTTTTTCAGCCTCATAGAATCAAATTAATGTAATGAATAATCAATGTACATGTCCATGTCTATTTTGCGGAAAGTATTGGTGATTAATATGATAGTTCAGAGTTCATTTTTAACTATTCAGTATAGCTGGTATGGTCTTTGACTTAATTCTGAAACTGTATGCAATGTATACATGGCCTAACGTTTAATAAAAAAAAAACGTGGTTTATCCAAAAAAGATGGAATATAGTGCTTGGCTGTAAATGTTAGAGGCAAACCAAATGTTCCGAATCACACGTCATTTTTTGTTTAATCCTTCAATGCCTCATATGCAGTATGCATAATTAAGTGTATCTTGCTTGTAAAACCTTTTTTGCTTGCCAACCTGCTTTTTACTTGACTCAAACCCTAGGAAACCTCGGAGTAAGCAGAACGTTTGTATAAAAGATGGCTGGTGCAGTCTCTCCCACGGTTGTGGTTGAACAAACCCAAGTTGTAACGCATGCAGATGAAGAAGCAAATGACTATGAAATATTCATTGAGTTAGGAGAGGCAGTGCACTTGTAAAAGAGGATGAAACAGAAGGGTCAGGAGCACTCATCTCACGCAGAGTGTCATCTTTTTCTCTCCTATGCAGCATCATCTCTCTGCTTTTTGAATGCATGTATCTTTACATTGGTCTTATGGCATCTAGGATTTTCTGTAACTGCCAGTGCAGCTGGGCCAAACAGGACGCCGTCTTCATTATCGGTTGTAGTGGGCATCATGTAAGCTAGGGGGGCTCTGCAATCTGCACTTTCTACTGCCATGACAACGGCCTCTGAGTCACCCCAGGCATTGCAACGCCCATCTTCGGTCGTGACCATTGCTGCAAAGTATCAGAGAAGACCAGACGTGTTTTTACAACACCACCAGCAGTGGTGTTCTTGTCAACAGATGGCAGTACAGATGACAATAAAATAAAACAAAATAAAATATGGGCCCAGTCCAGGCTGTCCTCGCCTTCTCTCTCTATATGGACAATCATTATAGAACATGGACGGATGGAACAGCCTACATTAGTTTCAATCTATCTGTATAAACTGGCTCAAGATCAAGAAAAGAACAATAATAGTCTTTTTGTATTTCTGGACTGTTTTAATTTGAAACACCTTTGTAATTGTTCCAAACGTGCTGTTTGAAGAAAGTTATTAGAATTGTTATTGAAGGCACAATGATGAGTTGCGAATGTTTCCGCTTAAAAACCTAATGATGGAGAAGTTTTTAAACACATCAATAACCATTGATTGGTGCGATGGAGCCTATATTTCATCATCATCATCGCCAGTTTGAGCAATACAATCAAATGATACTATTTCTGTCATTTTTCTTCCCACGGGCGCCACTTTCAGAACCGGACAGCTCCAGTCCGTTCACACGCCCCGCCCATCTCCGTCAGACTGGCGGTGAGAAAAGGAGAAAAGACAGCGCACACACTGCCGTGGCTCTGGGCGACACCTCAGGTGGTCTATTGGGATTTTTTCTTGCGGCGCTGAACTTCAAGAACAATTTGCTCCTTGCCGCTTTTCATCCTTCACCTCCAACAATGGGTGGCTGTTTCCAGTTTGTGGAGGAATCACGATTTCCATTGAGTTACGACGCTTGACGTGCACGCGAGGTTTGAGGGGATCCTGTGTGCAATGAAAAGTGGGCAATTACTGTCGGCTGTATCTCCATCGTGCAGGACACGTCCTCTTTTCGGTGCTCCTTAAATCGGCGAGGCTGTTGGTTATGCTTGCAGCACTTTTCCCAGCGTTTTCTCTTCGGTGTCCCTGAAGAAGAAGAGGACGCAGAAGCAGAAGCAGAAGAAGAAGACGAAGACGAGGGAAGATGGCTCTCCTGGTCGTGCTTCTGCAAACGGGGCTTGTTTTGGGCTCCAATTACGGATATGTGGACTGGTCGGAAAACGACCGAGACGAAAGCCCTTCAATCTTCAGCACCCAAGGTATCAACAGGGAGCCGCCGCCCCACTACCACCCGACTTATTTTCACTCGCCGTCGGCTACCGAGCGCACGGTGGTGGCGCACAAAATCGAGGAGGACCTGCCGAGGGTAGTGACTGCTTTCCTCCACAGCGGCGACTCCTCCGCGCTGAGGCAGGTCAACTGCTCACGGAGGTACGAGCTGAGCAGCCTGCGAGGCGGCCTGCACGTCGCCTCCCACTACTCGCTGCACGGCATCCTGGACACCATGACGCACGCCACCAACTTTTTGAACATGATCTTGCAAGCCAACAGGTCCCGGGAGGATAGCTTGCAACAGGACATTTACTGGTATCACGCGCTGGTTCGGAGCATGCTCGAGGGGGATCCCAAAATCCACAGAGCCGTGGTAAGCTTCCACAGAGACGCACCGGCACCGACTCCGCACGTCTTTCTGCAGGCGACCAGGAGCCAGAAGGAAGTGGTGCTGCAGGAACGGCTGCTGAGGAGCAGGAGCCCCGAGTACGAGTGGTTGAAGGAGTTTAGGGATGGAAAGAGAGCACACACGCATAGAAGGGGGTCGGAGCCCAAGACTGGGGTTTACCTTCTGGAGAAGAATCAGATCAAGTGGTCTGCACCTTACCTGGAGTGCGAACATGGGGCTTTCGTGCCCTACTGGCTACTCACTTTGTCAGCCGGCTTCTATGGACTCAAGAGAGACTCTGCGCTCGAATTCAGGTGAATACGTTGGGGATCAGGCAACAGAGAGCACTCATTAGGCGGATATATGCACTTGCGCACACTTACAGATGCTTGCAAGCCCACTCTGTCTTTGTTTATCATACCATCCACAGTCAGTCAGTCAGTCAGTGTTCCATTCTAAAAGAGACGCTTTCAAACAGTTGGTAATGAAGAGCCTATAGACAATTTAAAATGCTCTCCTGTCAAGGAACAGCTGGGCTTGTCTTCTTCATGCATACACTTGGAGAGGAGTGATGCAAGCTTTATGCGAAAGAGAGTGCCGTTTGTATGAGCGGCCTGCAATTGGGCATCTTTAAACACTCAGAGATGTGAAGCAATCAATAATAAGTAAACAATAAGGAATAGATCAAGGGTTGAGGCATCTCAGTCAGACGGGTCGAGTATGATTCTAAAGAAAGCCTGCAGGAAAGGTGTTTCGTAATATTTGCTAGGCGTTATTGCCGTGGCCAGCCAATTACTGTCATAAGCTGTTACATCTACTAGTTAGAATGCGGCGGCTGTGCGGCATATTTGGAGTGACACTGACAAAATGACTGTAAATAGTAAATAATCAAATCAATAATTCATCTAACTAAAAACATTTTTTTTCCAGTTCATGTTGCCAAAAAGCCACCATTTTAAAATGTTTCATAAAACAACCTAAACGAAGAGCAAATTGAAATGAAAAACTCCGTATTTATCCACTAACGTCACTAACTCTGGGTTTCCCAGCCCTG
Source organism: Syngnathus scovelli (assembly GCF_024217435.2). Classification (NCBI taxonomy): domain Eukaryota; kingdom Metazoa; phylum Chordata; class Actinopteri; order Syngnathiformes; family Syngnathidae; genus Syngnathus; species Syngnathus scovelli. The sequence goes on along the minus strand of NC_090863.1, from coordinate 12,722,156 downwards.
AGTTATCCTTGCATAACAATAATAATACGTACTAGATAAATACACCAATCCCCGAATTGCAAAACTGGTGTCGAGTGTGGGTTCAAGTCACGCAGCATAGAGAATGTGCATTTCCTCCTCATGTTGGTGAGAGCTGGAAACGCTTCTCTGCTTCCGTCTCAGTGCTGTGATGACGTTCCTAAAAATAGAATGTCTGGACAGAAAAGCTTAAGCCTTTCTTCATCTGCTGTAATTTCCCCTTGCTTCTAATGCAATGGAAACATTCACACTACATGAAGACATTGTGACAGCGAGAGATGGAGCAGTAGCTGTCATAACTCATTGCTTTCTGTCTCAGTCAAACAAAGACACTGACTGCTTTCCTCTCATTGTGCACCCCGGAGTGGAGGTGGCGGTAAAATCCTCTCTCCGTGCTTGTTTGTTCCACTTCCCTGCAGGCAGATGGAGACAGCGGGTGTCAGGCTCATGCACAGAAACACAAAAGAGAAAAGGAGAAGGGGACATTTCAAAGTGTGACACTGGGGACACCAAATCACATTATGAGCAATGCTTAAAACTCCGGGTTGGATTCAGGACAGTTGGCTTTTTGAAGGATCTATAGTGATGCCTATTTCCGATGATGAACTAGAAATGGTTTAGAATTGTTTATTCCGGTAGTTTTTGAAAGGAATCATTTGGTTCCATTAATTTAGTTCATGTTATCGACAATGTGACCGCAACATGTGTTGCCGCAGCCATCCGTGGATTCAAAAAGTCACAGATCTGTTATGATAGATTTGAGTTTGATGTCTTTGGTCCTTTGACACCTTTTTAAAACTAAGAACATGACATACTGCTTGCTGCACAAACATGGAATATAATCTCATAGAGCCATTGGCAGTTTGTAAACAATGACAAAATCATAATTCTTTTTTTTTTCACCTCGATACTTGATTCTTTAAATAGTATAGATGTCTGCCTTGATTCATTTACACAAGGCATTTATTTTTTTTTTTCCTCCTAACCTTTTGTCTGCTCTTTCCCCTCTCCAGAGGTGTTGTTCGTTTGGACGTGAACTTGCAGAATGTGGATATTGACCAGTGTTCTGACAGTGGCTGGTTTGCCGGGACACATCGCTGCAATCTTACCAGCATGGAAGTGAGTGCTGCATCTTTTCCCTCTTTCCAACACTTTTGCATTTTGTTTTCTTTTAAAATCCAAACGCCGAGGTACCCATGGATGGACGTCATCCATCGAGTTTTGTCACTTTTTAGAGCGCGATGATCCGTGTTCTGTCAGTCAGTATGCGAGGATCTTTTTTTGTGCATTAGCTTCCACCTTCATGTCAGTGCCAAGGAGTTTGAACTGACAAACCTCCTTGACCCCAGTGGGGGAGGAGCTTTGGAGCCGCTCATGTGTACATGGCCCATATGATGTATAATAAATGTTGTGTAATGGATTGCATCAAGATTCTTTGAATAATTGACTATGCTCTTTGTCTATGTGTCGGCACATACTCAATTTATGTGTGTGTTGCTGTTAGCGTTGGCCCCGTGAGTGAACGATTCGTTCAAAAAAGGTTGGGAAACACTGCACTAGACCACACATCACGTATTTGAATTTTTGTGTTTGTTGGGATCTTGGTGGCGTGACATTCCACGTTGTAGAACCGCTTACTCTCTCTCCTCATCTGACGAGTCTTCGAACGCACAGCGCATTTCTCGGTGATTCAGTGGCAACTTAGTCATCACCGTTATTCATCTTTTTTGAGTAGGCGCGTAGGAGGTGAGATTCAAGATGTGGCCACACACTGCGTGTGTTGAAAGAGAAAACTTGTATTGACAAAATCAGGAATTCTGCTTGACCAGATCATTTGATTAGTACGTAATGTAAACATAACAGGCAGTTTTTTAAATTTGTTTTTTTAACAGATCTGTATGGCAAGCGTCAACTGTATTTGGAGTCTCATCTTTCAGGGAAGCCTAGAAGAGCTTGAAGCAGATCAGATTCTATTTTCCTTATTAATGCATTCATTATCTTTAAACACTTGATGCGGACTGTACTCTGTGTTCTAATATCTTTCACTTATGTACAGAGGTGGGAATGAAATTCCAGTAATAAAAAAAAGTGTCTGGATTGAAACATCTTTTTTTTACAACAAAGAAGGAATCGATAAAAATCTCACAGTTATGTTCAGAATGCAAAGTGAGTGCAAAGAGAAAGTTGTAGAGCCAACAAATGAGATGTAAGCCTCCTTCTTGCAAAGCTGTGATTTTTTAATTTTTTTTATTTACCAGTCACAGTCAAAATGCAAAGACTGTGAAATGGTCACCGTAGGCAACTACTAAAAATAATTCATCCTCATCAAATGTTCAGTTTAAGACTCCAGTTTACGCTTGCAGGGCTGTATGGATTAGCTCGTTATCTGCTAGCTTCCCATCTCTTGTTTCCTCACTTTGTGTGCTGCTTGAACTTGCTTTTCCCTCCTATTCCTATTTGATACGGTGAAATGATCATATGGGTTCAACAGCCTGCCGGCTACTCCTGAAGTGGATGATGTCCCAAAATAAAGTGAGGCATTGAGGAGACATTTTGGGGGAAAATGCAGGTGAATCGTTGAAACAGCTTCCAACTTTCTCCTAAAACACATCATTTGCTGAAATGGCCTGTGGGAAGTCAATTGAATCCAAGCAAGCCCTGAAATTCACTCTCCCAAGTTCTAACAATCAAGTCCTTGTTAATGTGATGGAGCATCATGTTGCTCTGCAGAAGGTGTGAAAGTCTATTTGTGACGTGTCCCTCGAGCGCATCTCAGCAATGTTAACACCTCGCCGATGTGATGTTGCCTCATCCTTCGAACTTTGCGTCTCAGTCAATTGAGAGTAGCGGGAACCGCTCTGCTTGGCAATGTTAGGGACGACAGAACAAGCCATCAAGTAAGAGCCAATAATTAAACTTGCACAAAACTTCAAATAGACTCTCAAAAACACCTCTTGTGAACATTATAAAGGTGAAAATTGGAAACCGCTAAGTGTCAGGATCGCATGCTAAAGGAGCAGCCCCAAAAGGCTGACCCTTTTCTTTTCTTTTTTTTTTTTAAACAGCAAGTTCCTTCTCTATGGTACTTGTGCCAATTTTCTCTCATCTATTCATTTGCTCCATGCAAGTTCATGCGCAGCCACTCAATTGCCTCTTTTCAACTTGAAGGCTGCATGGTAGCTATTTTGATAGCTTTTTCACCATGGTAAGTTCTGCGCTTGAAGAGAGCACAACATAGTCATGATCTTTTCAAATCTTCAACATGATCAATCGCCACATTTCTAACAAGTTAAACCATAGGTGTTAAACTCCAGGCCCGAGGGCCAGATACGGCCCACCACATCATTTTATGTGGTCCGTGAAGACAAATTTTGCATTGACTTTGTCCATCCATCCATCCATCCATCCATCCATCCATCCATCCATCCATCCATCCATCCATCCATCCATCCATCCATCCATCCATCCATCCATCCATCCATCCATCCATCCATCCATCCATCCATCCATCCATCCATCCATCCATCCATCCATCCATCCATCCATCCATCCATCCATCCATCCGTTTTGTAGCCTATACTGTATATGGAAGACGTTGACAATCACGATGGCCCTCCAAGGAAAACTACGACTACGACGCGGCCCGCGACAGAAATGAATTTGACACCCCCGAGTTAAACAATCCATATTTTGACATTTTTCTGTCTTGTAAGATCTTTGCATTGGCTCATTAAAAGCTGGAAAACGCTGCTATACAGCTCAAATTTTTTTTCCCCACCATCCTGGTCAGGCTCTTTCAAGTCTTCTTGTTTTCTCTTATAGATTCACGCACAGGCAGTGGACGAAGTGGGATCTGTCATCGTGTTCTAAATACGCTCATGCATTTATGGATGAGTTGTCATAAAGGGTGGGCTCTTACATGATTACTCGGGTAATTATACAACAGCTTCGACATGATTCCTTCAAGCCATTGAGACTGGATGCGTATGAAGATATCAAGATGGGTTTTCTAGAGTGTGCAAAAGTGTGTGCATATGCACATATCTGTGTGTGCGTGTGTCGGAGATAAAGCAGAGCTCTGCTAATGAGCGTAAACTGCAATGACAGGCAAAAAGGGTTTGCCACTCAAAGCCACACTACCTCCTTTTTCCATTTCCAATTTCCCTCACAATCTCCTTTTATTCCATGTGCTCTTCTTGAATACTCCTACTCCATTTTCTCAAAGCCAAGTACGTCCTTAGAAAGGAGGACTGTGTGATTTCAAAACTGGATTTTTCTGGGAGATTATGTCAAATATTTGAATTTCTGAAGGCAAAAAAAGCGAGAGGCTAATATCACTTTTCCGCTTCCTTCCATTGTCCGTACCGCACAGCAGATTGTAACACGCGATTCATTCTGGCAACAGCTCAGCAAGTATTTTTTAGTGATGTGCGTTGCATGCATCTGAAATATGAATCACCTGTACATATCTGCCTCTTTGTGGCACAGATGCGAGAAATTCTGATGACAAATTCTATGCTCCGCCAACGTGTGCCGGATGTCAGGCAGATTTTAGTCACCAACAGCGAAACCTCGGAATCATTGTACAAGTCATTGTTACTATTTGTCTTTCTAGCAGCACATTTCCCAGGTTTCTTTTTCAAGGCTTTGGGACTAGTTGTGAATAACAATACAGCCTTGGAGAGTAAAGGATGAAAAGCCCCTCTGCATCCAAAGTGCAATGATTAAATAACGGCTCACTATTAGAGTGGCACCCGTTAAATGGAAGCACCTGAAACCATGGCTTAATAGCTTTTTCATTGCGCCTGAAGAAAAACGAGGCAAGCCTTAGTTGCATTTAGGTGTTTCTATGTCTGCCTTGTTTTTCAAGGCAAAACATTTCATACTTGAGAGGCACTTGAAAGGCTTGAAAACATAAATATTGCTTCCGCCGCTACGGCATCTTACGAGTGTGTTAATTGGAGAACTTAATTCAACTTCCTTTCAGCCATCATCTAGTACACGTACTATCTGGACACACAAGCAAGTGAGATGCTGAGCTGTTTTTTGTAGCCAACACACCACGTGTCAATTCAGTTGCTCACATCATCCTCCCCCTCAGAGACCTATTGCAGTATTTACGAGCATTCATGCCAAATTTATTGCGGCTTTAATTTCAGCGCACGTTTGCAACCGGTATGAACTGAGCTGGAATAATGTGGAAGCTGGAACTGTGCAAACAAGCCTTAATTCTTAATTTAGATATGAATTAGTGTCCCGGTTACTTGGCAAAGCTGTGTGATTTCCCTGGACGCCAGGCGTGTTTATAGCCGGCCGGCCGGCCTGCTGCTGCAGCTGACCAGCATGCGGATAATATTGAAGACTCAATAACACAACTTTAGCAAGTTCATTTCACAAAGCGCACTGGGCAAGAGCGCGCGCGGTTTGTAGTTGGAGCAATTGTATGCTTTATAGATGGAAGTATCTCCAGAGTCTCAAAATATTTTGGGATGGAGCTGGCAGATTCCACTTATTATGCCCAACTGTCTTATTTCCCTGGTTGTGCACTCAACAAAGGTCGATGGAAAATATGTGGTTTATTCTTGATTTTAATTCATATATTTTTTTTCGAAACTATAATGTGTTGCAGCTGAAAAAAAGTCGATAACCCTTTTGCATTCGGATCTGTTTTCTCTTCTCGCAGTGCACGCCAATCGCCGGTCATGGATTTGTGTTGGACAAATACAAGTGCCAATGCAAGGAAGGATTTTACCATCCAAGCCGTGTGGCGCTCAATGGCTTTAAAAGTAGGTTACAAATCCTTCTTTAGCTTTACAATACATGTTGCGGCTCCGTGACACATCCAAATATTGGTATTTGCACACAAGCCTCTTGAGACTTATGGATAGCAAAACGACCTTTTCAGGCATTTTCTGTCTGATATTTTTGTGCTCACTTTGAAGAGATATCCTGGGGGTTGGAAATTTCAGGATGCAGGCCTAGTTAGTCATGTTCTTGCTGCTGCAGAAATTTTAAGCCTTGCGCTTGCACAGGTGTTGAAGCAAAAGGATCAGACCAAATGGATGAACGCGTCATGACCTCTGCCGATTCAAATGAGTGCATTTATTTGACTGAGAGCACTGCAGCGTGCGTCCTCAGGCAGGAAGCTTGCTTCGGATCAGCCAAATAATCAAGCGACTGCGGGGATTCTCCTCCCTGACTCCACCGATACAGCGCCCCCGAGGCTACGATATGCTAAGCTGCAGCTTTATTGTAATGCAGCAAGATGTGAGCTCCGTTGCGTGAAGAGACTCGCAGGTCTCGGAAAGTGTCTGGTATGTTCTTTGTGCTCACCTGGAGTTCACACCAATAAGATTGGGCGGGAAACCGTTTGGTATTGTTTCCTAGCAACGGGCCAAAAGGGGCACAAGGGTGAGGGAAAGATGTAGCATGTCATGACTTAGTTAGAAACCGTGCAAAATAATGACATTTATACAACAACGGATATCATTTCAATACCGCAGTGGAAATTCTCCTAATAATAGGTACTAGGAAATCCAGAAAAGCGTCAAGTTTGCAATCTTGCATACGATAGGAATGCTAAGATTCACAAGAAGTTGATTAAGCACTATTTTTCAGAGGTGCAGCAGATGGTCAACAAATTGGAAAAATTGGAGGATTTACGTCAGATTTAATAGACTAACTCCTAATCTGGCCTCAACGGACGTGTTGCCAAAGGAATCGGTTATGTAGTATCTCTGGAACAAATGACATTAGAAGCAACTGGAGTAACCTAGCAATCTTGGAGAAGAGACTTGATCAATCAATTCAGACATGAGTGATTAAAAATGCAGGGTCACGATGCTCTATCTATTCTCTTGGCTTTCATCATTTTCTAATTAAAGCTTCATTTATGTTTCTTATTGTAATTGCTGTGACATTTTCATTTATTGGACTGGTGACTGCTACCCATTAAACAAATCAATTCAATTCAGTCCAATCCACCTGCTCAAGTGTCACTCCAAATACAAACACAAATTGCTCGAGACAGCGATATAGAGCACGGGTGTCAAACTCGAGGCCCCGGGGCCAGATACGGCCCGCCACATCATTTTATGTGTCCCGCCAAGACAAATTGCATAGTCAAGATTCAAGAGTTTGTATTTGCCATGTCTGAGGCTGCCAAACAAGGAATTCGACTCACAGCCTCTGTTCAGCATTTAGGTGACAACACTCCACTCAGGACATGTGAGAAATGACAAATATTCTCAAACATCCCCTGATCTTAAACTCCTAGAAGGGCAAGGAAAAACTCAAAACTCCAGCTAGGGGAAATGAGAAACCTTGAGAAGAGACCACAGATGGGAGGGTCCCTCTTCCAGGATGCAGAGAGGACACAGTACAAACAGTGTAGACAATTCCAAAAAGGTGTGGAGAGCAGGATGTGTCAATATTAAAATTACAAATCGTCTTCACTTTTAAAAAAAAAAAAATAGAGAATTTGCTAGCAATTTTTTTATCACATTCATCTTTTTCAAATGTTTGAAGAGTTTTTACCAGTCTGTGATTTCCAAACTAGTTATTCATCAGTTTGTACTGTGTTTGTTCAGCTTATACTGTATATAATATAAAGCGTTGACAGACATAATGGCCCTCAGAAGGAAACTATAACTACAATGCGGCTCGCGACAAAAATCAGTTTGACGTGAGTAAATGAAGGAATGAGGGAAAAGAAAAAAAAAGCCAACTTCTAAGGATTTTGGTTGTGTTCATAAAGTCATCAATCTTTCAATGTCTGACCAAGCCCTCTTCTGTTCTCAGGTAAGGCGCAGGGCTCTCACAGAGAAGACATTTCCGACGCTGTGAGTAAGTGCCTACCTTGCCGGGTGGGCTGTCCCTACTGCAGAGACAACACACCCTGCCTCGCCCAGGAGGACAGCGGGCTACGACTGGCTGTGGCCTCCTTCCAAGCTCTGTGCATGGTGCTGGACTTGACCAGCATGGTGGCGGTCTACCACTTCAGAAGAAATAAGGTAAGGTCCATTTAACTGGACCTGCCTACAGTGCATGACCAATGTGAACATCAACATACCATGTCCTTTGGTCTTTCATATTCATCATAAGCAGATGACATGAATGACCCCCACAAGATAAAATTGTGATCTTTTAATTCTTACACCGACACTCATGGAAGACTGCAAAAAAAAAGCAACCTGAACCTTTTCGTGTTTTCCTTTCCATCTTGCCCACCCAGCAACCTATTGTAGCTTAGTTAAGCATTATCTTTTTTTTTTTTATATATACACATTTGGTTATTTGACATGTACATGAATGAACTTTCGTCTTTGTATACTTGCATACACACCTCCCCATCTACGCACCAACCAAATAGGGTGATTATACTGATGCTAAGCACTTTGCACTTTGAAAATACTGTGCTATAATTATTGCTCCTGACTCCCGTCTTTCCTCCTGTACAGAGTATCCGCACTTCTGGATTCATTCTATTGGAAGCAATATTATTTGGGGCTTTACTGCTGTACTTCCCTGTAAGTAGACGTCATTTGCACTACTCATCTGTCAGGCTATTGCTACTTGTTGTTATTTGCCCAAAGCTATACTGTTTTGCGTGGGTTTGTATGTGCGGAAGGGCTCACGCAGTTTTCACACTGATGGAAAAGAAGGATCTAAATGCACAATTTGTAAAGTAGCAAAAAAAAAAAAAAAAAAAACAGTCTTCATCGAGTGGGCAACAAATCAAGTTGTAACAAAAGCATAATAGAAGAAAATGGGAAAAGGGACACCAGAAGCAACTCAAGATCACAAATAAAACGACAAGCAAAATCTAACTAAGGAAGCTCAAGAAAGAAAGAAAATCATGGACTTGGGAATATGAAAGAGAGGAAAAATAGCTTCTGAAAATAAGAGCAAACGATGACTCCAAAACAAAAGCAACAATTACATCATGAAAGAAAAATGGAAAATTTTGATAAATGACTGCATTTGTCACACTGACAATCTAAAATAATTGCCACTTTTTTTAAATAGCCAGATAGAGTTGAAAAGTTGACGGCAACATTTTTAAAGGAATCAAAACCAAGAATCAAATGTGGACTATGTTAATTATTCAAAGTGAAAATTTGTGACGCCCTCTAACCCCCCCCCAAAAAAAGACCAAAAAGTAAACATAGCCACCACCACCACCGATGTGTGTATTTATACTTTTTACGTCAAGTTAAAAAATTCCCGTCTGTCTAAAGGTAAATAAATACTAATCCGAAGAATCATTTGAGCACCAAAGGCATGTGCATCTTTATTATCTTGCACCTGTTATTTCTTGATGCTGCCCTCACGTGATGAATGTGAGTTTGCATCCATCCATTCTGTTTCCCCGGGTGGATAAAAGATACTAAAAATAGCTTTCCCCAAATATGCTTCCACTCTCCTATGTGCACAACTCGAAAAGCCGTGTTCCTTTTTTTCTGCACTTGCTATCATCCCGCTACCTTTTAAATATGACTCTACCTTTGCCCGGGTTCTCTTCGACCCACCTTGATGTCTTGCCTCTTCGCCCGTACAGTTACACAGAAAATACAGTTTGTGTCACAAGCGTCCTCAGCCAAGCATGGCACAGCTGCTCCATTCTGGTGCTCAATGCATTTTTAAACAGTCCATCAAGTTCTAGCACTGCTTGTTTTAAAAAATACAGTACATCCGCTGATTAATTGATGGAGGGAGGAGTGCAAACCAAAGAGGGCCACCGCTCCCTGCGGCTGATATAAAAAAAATCTCCAGTGGCTTCGTGCATGGAGGAAAGGGCGTGACACTGTTTGTCTGCTTGACTCTGCACGTTTGTGTTTAGAGTACACAGAAAGACGGCTAGCCGATGAGTGTGTTTATGAGGCTGCAAAGATTTGAGAATTTGCAAGGACTACAACGTAGAGTGCTTTCATTCTGCCTGCTGTTTGTAAAAGTGAGATGGTGTCGCGGCTCTGTCATGTGGCTGCAATGGCTGCTATGAAGACAGACAGACAGACAGACAGCTCGAGATTAGGAAACGCAAATGCAAACAGCAGGGTTAGAATTAAAAACAAACGCAGACATTTTGTCATCTGAATTGACAAGCTACAAAGCAGCAAAAAGCAGTTTACAATTTGTTGTTGTGCTTATTTTCTTTGATTTGATTTATTCGGTGTTTTGGGGTAAACTCTTTTTTTTTTTATACAATCATTAATATAAATTTGCTCGGTAGGCCGATTGAAGACTCCAAATTGTCCCTAGGTGTGAGCGCGAGTGCAAATGGTTGTTTGTCTCTCTCTGTGTGCCCTGCGATTGGCTGGCAACCGGTTCGGGGTGTCCCCCGCCTACTGCCCGATGACGGCTGGGATAGGCTCCAGCACGCCCGCGACCCCCGTGGGGACTAAGCGGTTCGGATGGATGGATGGATGGATGGATGGATGGATGGATGGATGGATGGATGGATGGATGGATGGATGGATGGATGGATGGATGGATGGATGGATGGATGGATGGATGGATGGATGGATGGATGGATGGATGGATGGATGGATGGATGGATGGATGGATGGATGGATGGATGGATGGATGGATGGATGGATGGATGGATGGATGGATGGATGGATGGATGGATGGATGGATGGATGGATGGATGGATGGATGGATGGATGGATGGATGGATGGATGGATGGATGGATGGATGGATGGATGGATGGATGGATGGATGGATGGATGGATGGATGGATGGATGGATGGATGGATGGATGGATGGATGGATGGATGGATGGATGGATGGATGGATGGATGGATGGATGGATGGATGGATGGATGGATGGATGGATGGATGGATGGATGGATGGATGGATGGATGGATGGATGGATGGATGGATGGATGGATGGATGGATGGATGGATGGATGGATGGATGGATGGATGGATGGATGGATGGATGGATGGATGGATGGATGGATGGATGGATGGATGGATGGATGGATGGATGGATGGATGGATGGATGTCAACAAACAAAATCCCATCCATGTCATGTCACTTCATTTGAATTCTAGTCTTTGAAGGTGTGGACTGTGTGTTGCAGGTTATGATACTGTACTTTCACCCGAGTGTGTTCCGTTGTATCCTCCTGAGATGGGTTCGCCTGCTGGGGTTCGCCATCATGTATGGGACCATCATCCTCAAGCTGTACAGGTAAACTATCAAATAGAAAAATATTGTTGGAATCCAAAACAGCAAATTTGAATTTTCACTTTATATCATACAAAGTCTCTACTCAGACTCACACTTGTTTCTGTGTGAGAAAGTTCTCCATCTCCTCGTTTGAGCTGTATTTTTTTTTCTTTTTTTTTCAGAGTGCTAAAGGTGTTCTTGTCACGGACGGCACAAAGGACACCCTACATGACAAGTTGGCGAGTTCTGAGGATGCTGGCAATAATCCTATTGGTGGTGTTGTGGTTCCTGGCGGCCTGGACTTCTGCTGTGTGCCAGAACCCGGAGCTGAGTCGGGCCTTAATCACAGCCGGCTTTTCATCGGAGGGGTTGCAGTTTAGTATGTGTCTGCTTGACCGCTGGGACTACATGATGGCTGTGGGTAAGTGAGTTCAACAACGCCGTGTGTGTTGAGTGTAAAATGTGTGCAATGCATCCCGCATCCGAAAAAAAATAAAATAAATTACCCCCCCAATTATCTGTCATTCTCAGTATTGGTAAATTCTCAATTGTTTGGCCTCTCGATAATTCTGCTATGTATAATGTCAGATAATACAGCTTTATTTAAGTGCAAAAAAAGTGTTCCTATATCCTGGAGGAGAGAAAGAGCAGAATCGTATACTGACGATGAAAACGAAGTAGCTGCCAGAATCTCACGCAGCAGGGACTTTGAATAGGATGAGTGACGTTAAATACGGCAATATCTGTATGCGTGTATTGTAAGCAGAACAGGAAATGAGGGAGCAGCTAGTTGCTACGGCAACCATTGAGAACACACTAATGTGTTGATCTTATGCTTCCAACGGGAAGTCCCCTGCTAAGCTGCTTCTGAAAACTGTCATAGTCATAAAATTACCTTTGTGACTTGGCCTTTGTTGTAATATTGCCGACGAGGGAACACTCATCTGTCTATAAAGACGTTGTTATATTTTTTTTTTTTTTCCCAGACTCTAACAATAGACACGAGAATATCAGCAGTAAACAAGCGTCTGTTTGATTTGTTGTGCTACAAGAGGAGCTCCCTATGCACCCGGAGACGAAGTAGCGTATAGTTTGATGATTATTAGACACATTCTTTTCAGGATTAATACTAGACTCAAATTGATTTGACAGTCGAGTTCATAGTGCCATTTGGAAAGCATAAAGTAATAAATTATAATACATAAAATATGAATGAAAATAATAAATCAAGAAATTAAATCAATTAGAATGCAGCAAGTTTTATACGTGTTGCTAAAATAGACCCAAGTAAAATGGAGTTTGCATGTTCCTGTGATTGAATGCTCACTATAGTTCAAATAGGTACTATGTAAGGGGTTACTTTAAAAGAACTGAAATGATTTGGGCAGTGTTTCCACGTCATTGGAATTCCATTTGTTCCTTTTGCTTCCCAGCCGAGTTGCTCTTTCTGCTGTGGGGTGTTTACCTGTGCTACGCCGTGCGAACGATTCACTCAGCCTTCCACGAACCGCGCTACATGGCGGTGGCCATCTACAATGAGCTCCTCTTATCGGCCGTCTTCCACATCATCAGGTGGGCGCACAAAGCTATCATGAAATCAACAGCGAAATCTCAATTTACCTGTGTTTTCACATTTAAGAACATGCAGAAGGCTGAGTCGGATTTCAGGAATGAAAGAGAAAGGTCTCAGAGACAAATCAGTCGTGTTTACAGAATTACAGCGCGAGGTCTTGGAGGTCATCTTAAAAATCGTCATGTCTCAGAAAAAACTTTGCCGTATTTATCCCATTGCACAATTCAACTTGAGGCAAAACCTTTCCACTAAAAACGGGTTGCCTGCATAAACAAACAAACAAACGTTTTCAAAATAATGAAAATCTATGCAAAACAAGACAACGTACAAGGATAAGGATACCCTGACAGCCGCTGACAGGAACCTTGGGACAAAATGTAGCCAAACTAATCAGACAACAAGATGCGTGTGGGAGAGAGAATGCAGCCATCTCATTGGACAAAAACACAAAGGAAGGGGCGAGACCTGCGCTTGTGGCATTTTCCACTTGTTCACTCTCCAGTTCATGGGCTTTCCAAACATGAATAACAAAGGACAATGAATGCGTCAACTGTTTTATACGCAGCATCCCAAATAGTTGAAGCATATTAACAGATCCAAACGACACATGAAGGGGAAAAAAAATACTCTGGTCTACAAGAAGCAATATACTGGCCATACATTTTGATTCTGATTCAACATACTTGTTTGGTTTGTCACCTATTTAGTACAATGTAAACATCACCAGCCAGATATTATTTACAATGGTCTAAATGCAATTCTTTTACCATAACAAAATGAACAATACGGAAGGGTGAAATCCTTCAAATGTGTTTATAGTTGTGGAAACACTGAGAGCAGAATTCAAAGACTGCAAGAGCTCTCTGCTGATCTGGCTTTTAACTTGGACAGAACATTTGTGTCGCTGCAGGTTCTCTGTGGTGCCCAGCCTTCACCCTGACTGGATGCTGATGTTGATCTTCGCTCACACTCATCTAACTGTCACTGTGACTGTGGGAGTGCTTCTTGTTCCAAAGGTATCACTCCGTTACCTGTAATTAATGAACTGTGCCCACCTCTGGTTCAGCACATTGTAAGTCTTGGAGGCTCTTTGGAATCGTTTTGCCGCATCCTTTATTGCACTTTAATCATTTCAGGTGAAGCGAAGTGTAATGACTCTCATAATCAACACAGGGGGGGGGGGCTTCCATTATGGCTGATGCTCAATTGCAGCTTCTAATCACAGCAGTAGCTCGTGTGATGGAAGTAATCTCAAGCATACGTGCATTGACAAAATCATAAAGAAGCACATTTGCATCCTACGCTGGAAACCAATTCAAATGGCGTTAGTTAGTCATTATGGTAATTTCGCTAAGCATCCCCATGTTAGTATTTATATGCAATCTCTTACGTCTGATGGAAAACATTTAATGGCCCCGCTGTGTGATAAAAGCAGTACACCATCAACGTTCCCACTTCTTTCATTCGGTCTTAATTAGGCTCCTCAGACATTGCAGTCCGTCCGTCCGTCCGTCCGTCGAGTAGGCTGGGATAATGAAGCGCAACGGGAAGCTCACACTGCATCTGTTTCTCAGGCTGGCCTAAATATCGCTTTCATGACACCATCATCTATGTCACGTGTCAAACTCAAGGCCCGGGGGCCTGTTCCAGCCCAACAGACCATTTCACTCGTGTGTCAACTCAGTATTTCTTGTTAAAATATCAAAATTGTAAATTGTCTTTCAGTGAGATATTGCAAAAAAAAAAATTTAAAACCCCACAATTGTTACACTTTTTTTTATGCTGGATTCTGTTGTGTGTATGATAACGATACAAGACTGCCCAATCCTTTTTTTCACAGTATAAAAAATATCCAGTACAGTACAAAATTACTGTAAAAAACGTTTGAAAATAATATTTATTCAAACTTGCATGCTGGGATGGCAACAAACTATTTTTTTTCAGAAGGCTATGACATCATCTTATATGATATACAGCATAGGCGACACAACAAACAAATAACATAATTTGCAATATTAGTATTGACACAAAGCTGATGCAATTTTTCTTCGCGGGCCACGTAAAATGATATATGGTGGGCCCCCGAGCGAGCCTGATGTTTGACACCAATCTATGCATGCAATACATTATTACGTGTGAAATTCTCTTTCGACCAGACTAATGGACCTTATTGGAGGCTGTGCATTTTTACTGGTTTCACATTAGCATACCACAAACTCTGTTAAGCATTTCCGGTGAAAAGGTTAGATGGCATAATGTTTCCCCGGTCAAGAAGTAACAAGATTAGAAAAATGTATTCTGTCATTTTGTTTTTCTAATAATAATAAAATATTTGCAGTGCTCTTGTCCTGGCCAATGCTATTAGCAGAAATGGCTCATTTGTCTAAATAAAACAAATTTAATTTCAGACCAGAAAGCTTTTCAATTTCCGACAATCCATCTAGCATATTTACTGCAGGAAATTATTGTTGGACGCCGTCACACCTCAGATTCCCTTTGCAGATATTTTTGACATCATCATTACAAGGACAAATAGTTTTCTTTTTGGTTACAATGTCTCGGGACTCTTTGTCTTAGTTTTTGTCCAAGGAGACTCAAGCTCGGGATGATATTGCCACGGAGGCGTACGAGGAGGAGCTGGACATCGGAAGGTCTGCTTCTTACATCAACAACAGCATTACCTCAGCGTGGAGCGAGCACAGCTTGGACCCCGAGGACATACGGGTGAGGAAACACACATTCATGATCTTTCTGCTGCTTCAAAAATGCTAAAGAAAGTCACAGGACAAGACAAACAATAGAAACACGGATGACCTTTCTCAGGAGGAGTTGAAAAAACTCTATGCCCAGCTTGAAGTCTACAAACGCAAAAAGATGCTGGCCAACAACCCCCATCTCCAAAAGAAACGCAATTCCAAAAAGGGCCTCGGTCGTACGCTGATGAAAAGAATCACGGAGATTCCGGAGACCATGCACATACACCGCCAGTGTAGCCGAGAAGATGGCAGTGAACACGGTAGCAACCGCAGCACTTTGAGGAGGAACCACGTGGAGACCAGTCAGCATGGTGAGATCTCGGTGCTGGGACTTTACTGTAGCTATGTTTCTTAAATTGGAAATGAGTACGTATGATTGTGCTAATAATTTTAAAAAAGTCACACGTAATAATAATCTCCCTTTAGGAAAACATCAAGAAGATTCCCTCAAGAGCAAAGTCATAAGCCTGCAGAAGTCGCTGAGCTATGATCACGTTTGTGAGCAAGATGATGAAACAGGAAGTCAAAGCGGCTCTGCGGCAGGGGACAAAATGACTCCGGTGGGGAACGGCGGAGAGTGTTCTCTCCTCGGTTCCCTCATCGGTCGCAAACATTACAAAAAGCAGCAGGAACCGGTCGCCCCGCCATCAAAGCTGGAAGCAGCAGAGTCCACCGAGTCGGTTCCACTCTTCTGGAAGTCGGCCAGCGTTCACAACCTAACGCACGAAAAGAAACCTGTGCACCTGCGCACCTCCATCATGCAGAAGTCTCTCAGTGTGATTGCCAGCGCCAAGGAGAAGATGCCCGGGCTCAGCAACAAAACACAAAGTGTGGAAGATGCCAGCAAAAAAGGGCTGAAGGGGCAGGAGGGGAGGATCTTGTCAGAAGTGGACGAGACTCCTGAACATTTTCCCAAAATGATCGTCAGCCAGTCCGTGGAATATTCCAAGACACCTCTGAAGATGGGCATCATGAAGCAGCAGGTATCTTAGAAGGATTGCTGCAAAATAGTTGAGGCCTTCACGCTAATTTCTTTTGTCCCTTGATTCTAGGTGAGCGGTAGCCAACCGTCCATTTGCTCGGAAACCGGCAGGAACTTGTACGACGTGTCCGAAGTTTGTCAGTGGGAGATGGAAGAACCTCAAACGCCTTCTGAAGCCAAGACACAGAAACACGTGTCCATCGCCCCAGAGGAAACCGACGGAGGCCGAAGAGGAAGTAGTAGCTCCAGCGTCGGCAAATGTAGTCGCTCTCAGCAGAGACTGAAATCTGGGCAGTCTACTTCGAACAGACGACGCTCCAAGGACAAAGGAGGGGAAAGGGAGGAGAGCAGGGAAGCACGCAAATCTCGCGGACCCAAGTCGCCTCTACCGCTCAAGCCAGATGTGAGCCCCTGGGACTTTGAGGAGCAGCCTATGCTTGGTAAGCCTTCAGAGTCCATTTCCCCAGAAAGAATCCGACGCAAAAAGAGCGTCACGCCGACCGACGGTAAACCCAAGGCGCTCCGCTCGGACCACTCCAAGTCCACCGGAAGCCTATTGCAGCCTCCCTCCTTGATGCTCGAGATCTGCCCGTGGGATTACAGCAGCCCCCCTTCGCCTAAGCAGGAGAAGATCTGCACCAGCCCTTCCGCACACAAGAAGAAACGGAAAGGCTCCTGCTCGTCCGGCCACAAAGGCGAGAAGGAGAAAGGGAGGGAGAAAAACAGAGAAAGACGGAGCTCGTCCGGCAAGCAGCCGTCGGAGAGAAGGCGCGTTAGCCAGTCGTCCGAGTGCGGCGGCCCGCTCTCTGAGCGACGGAGGAGCTCCAGCAAAGACCCAGAGGGGGTGGAGTCGAGGAGGCCAGAGAGCGAGGAGGCCTCAAACAGCACTTTTGCTCAGACTGAAACTTTCACGGACAAGAAAAAAGAAAAGTATCACAAACCTGTTGGTAGCGGGCCAAAAATGGTTGACGTATGTCCCTGGGACTTTCAGGACCCTGGAGAGAGGGCATGACAACTGCTGTCTTTTTCCCCTTTGAGATGCGTTTAACTAAAATCCTTTTCGACGCAAACAAAAATGGACTCAGTCCACTGGTTTTAACGCAAGAAGCACTTCTGGAGCCTGTCGCCAGAGCCCAAGTAATATCAAAACAACTCGATCTGGATCTCATCTTTTGCAAATATTTTGCTTGCACACCGCCACATTTATTCCATCATGATATGCTGACATTTTTCATCTTTTTTGACACATGCAAACAATGAATGCTTCACCTAATCATTTTGTCAGATATCGATATATGCGTTCCATGAAGAGCTGATGATCCTAGTGGGATCTTATTACAGAACGAATACTAATGCACGCACACAAAAATTTTTTAAATAGAAGCTGTGTGAAACAGGACCCAATACTTTATTCACAGCATGACGATGACGCCAATGGCGCATGTTTAGAAAAAGTTGAGAATAACATTGTTGTCCAGTTTTCTGTCGGCACCTTAGAAAAGCCAGCGCATGTGGTAACTATTGACTGTATATTGGTTTACTTGTTGCAACAGTGGAATTATTGTTGTTCTAGTATCTATCTATCTATCTGTCTTCTAATGCACCACAGGAAATGCACCATATTTGTGCATTCATTAATTCTACACAAATACAGTAGATCAGTTACAGACACATCCATGAGGCTTGATTTTCTCTTTTTGTGTATTTCCTTGAAATAGTTGCAATCTTTTTCTACTCTCTGCATCCCTTAGAAAAGCTTTGATTTGACGAAAAGGCTTTCCCAATATACTCATTTTCAGAGTAGAGCGTTATTCATTTGAATCACTAAGAGATGCTCGTGTCATCTTGCTTGCTATTTGCTTTTCCTAATGGTTTTTGAAACAAAATAATATTTTATGAATCTGTTATTTGGAATGGATTTTCTTGCATTGCACATATTTCAATTGTGTACATGGCATAGCGTTTTGGGTCATTTTCTGTGATACTGCCACATCATCAACAGTCAACCTTTCTACCCTACCCCATTGTCATACGAAATAAATTACGGCTGTCATGAGCCTGCAAGGTTTACCGCCCAAAATCAACAAAACAATATTCTGTGCAAAAGGAGTGATCACTCAAAATGACTGTTTCAATTTCACCGCTGTTTTGTTTAGCTTTTAGAAAACTGCACAGATGCAACCGATTTCCATGACCTTTTTTTTTTTCAATTCTCACTAATATTTTTCTGTCAGCCATCAAATAAGATATGTTCCGTCCAGTATCTTATGCTTGTTATCTGGTTTTACTTCCAAAAGCATCCATGTGGGAAATTATTTCGATGTGACTATTCATATTGTGTTGCATGTATATACACAATGAATACACTGTTGTCAATTCAGAATTAAATATTTATATTAAAACTCACTGGTCACCCTTCTGTTTCACTTAATAATTGAATATGATCATTCTTCGATCCATGCATTCTCTTTACCTTTTATCCTTATTAGGGTGGCTGGAGCCCGTTCTGTCAGGATCGGAGTGGAGCATGGAGCAGGACGACCAAGTGCAGCTTGGACCAAGTGCAGCTTGGACCCGCTTGGTTTAGTGACGGAAAAGGGAAGTGGAACGAGGCATCGAGAAGTGGCAAACTAATAACATGAAAGACAGACTGACCGACCGACCGACAGGGATGGCAAACAGGAACAGACTCCAAACAGCCAGGAACCGCGAGGACAGCAAACGTGACGACATCGACCATCCGACAGGGAGTGAGGGGCAGGCAGGCGGGACTTATATACACGACAGGTAACAAGCGGCAGGTGGGAATAATCAAACTCATCATCGGCACACAGGTGGGGAGGGGAGAGGAGGGGCGAGCACACAGGTGGGGAGAGGAGGGGAGGGGCGAGCACACAGGAAGGGAGGGGCGAGCACACAGACGCACGAACAAAACGATGGCACCTTCTGGCTGACTGGGTGAGATGTGAGGTAGCCTCCATCTTGGGTCACAGCCGGTCAGGGACAATTAAAGTCTGCTTTCATCTTCAAAAGCAACTTTAGCAAAATTCATTTGGAGGTTGCTTTCTTTCACCCCCCGGCACATTGTTAGGGGGTGCTGTGCAACACTGCTATCTTGTGGACATATTCAATACAGCATCTGTTTATGAAGCTTTGGCAATAAATGCAATAATGACGTAACGAGCCTGAGAAGTCTTTTATTATTTATCTGTTGATCATATCCATGATATTCTTTTTTTATTTTTTTACATTGTACTTAACCCACAAAAAGTGCGCTCTCTCCTTCCGCCACCCCCCCCTCCCCCCTTTAAAGTGGTGACGTCGGTCCTGCAGAACCGGACAGGGCAGGTCCTCTCTGCAGCACCTGGCACTCCTCTTCATTAGATCTTCTACGAACTCTAACCTCGCTATCCGAACACACAACAAAGTCACTTACAACCTTTCTTGTTGTGGTTTTATAACAAGACGCACTTGATTACGGACCATCATGGGCAACGTCCAGGTAAGGAATTGCAAACTTAGGCGTTTACTGTCGTTCAGGGCGAGTTCTTATCGTTTTTATAGAACGAGGGTCGTCGTGCTTTTCAGGTTTTTGGTACTTTGATGCGCATCTTTTCAAGATTCAATGTCCAAAACATTGTGGGCTTTTCAGGAGGGCGCTACTGGGGAGTTTCACGTCGGTTCCCTTCAAATGATGCACTTTTCCCTCAGTAACGTATTGTAAACTTTTAACCTGTTTAACTAGTTATTTTGAGCAAGGGACAAATTGCGCACCAGGGTTTCATCGGCGTTTGGAGAGGATAAACTTTTTTTTTTTTTTTTTTACTATATCACAAGCTACAGTGGAACAAAGTATGACTGTAGCAAGTGTTAGATAATCTCTGACAAAATATGGACATTTCTTGCAAAGAGTTTCCCACCATAAGGAGCAGTCATTTATGAGCTGGGCTAATCAATATGCTGCATTGCATGAGGAGAGGAGTTGGGTGGATGCTCCTGGCAATGACTCAGCAGCACTCAAGCTGCACCAGTCTACAAGCGGCCTGGATGTCACGCCCAAGGACCAGACCTCCTCTGCTTTCAGATCATATTATAGGTTCTCATAAGAGGCCGTTTGAAAACTAGCAAGTTGGGAACGCAGTGTTAGTTAGTTAGTTAGTTAGTTAGTTAGTTAGTTAGTTAGTTAGTTAGTTAGCATCATGGCATGCAAATGAAACATTTTCACTGGTCCTGTCTACATTTCTGCTTTTTAGCCCACAATCGTCCCATTTGAGGATTTTGATGTTACAGCTGACATAAAGGCTATTCGACAAGCGTGTAAAGGTGTAGGTGAGTGTCATTTATTGAAAACAATTTTCCCCGATCGGTCACAGTGGACAATGCCGCATCTGCATTTGGCGTGTTTTTAAACGCATTGCAGTGGCGAAGCTAGGATTTTTTTTTTCCTTGAGGGGGGTGGAATGTCTCAAGGGTTGAGGCAAAGATACAATAATTTTCTAGAAATGCCCAAAAAATCCTTCATAAAAAGCTGACAAAGATTCATTCAATTCTCCAGAATGTTCAAAACAATTCTCGTAAAAATCGGAAAATACCCAAAAGTCTTTATCTGCCGTATGTTAGAATTGAAGTTGAAGACTACCATTAAATGAATAGTTGGGTTGCGTGCATACCGACGTTTCTCATTAGGAAATGCGCTCCTTCAGGTACGGATGAAGAAGCCATTATTCAAATCCTGGCCAATCGTTCGGCAGTCCAACGTCTGGAAATCAAGCAAGCTTACTTTGAAAAGTACGATGATGTGAGTATGTGGCCTTCTGTTTCATGTCATCAGTACATTGTGTTACAGTGTGCCTATTCCTTCAGGAGTTAGAAGAGGTCCTGAAAAAGGAATTGACTGGCAGCTTTGAGAACGCTATTGTGGCCATGTTGGACGCACCAAATGTCTTCTTTGCCAAGGAGCTGAGCAAGGCCATGAAGGGGGCAGGCACAGATGAAGCCGTGCTTGTGGAGATCCTGTGCACGGCTACTAATGAGGTCTGTCGGCATACGTATGCTAAAATCACTTTGGCAGCGCACCAAAGTGGTTGAGCGTTTTGAAAACGCAATCCAAAGTATTAGATCTTAATTTTAACATATCCAAGATCTAATTATTTGTTTTCCATATTTGGACATGCTAACACTCTTGACTAAATGTTGGCAAAATAGCGTTTCTTGAATTTAAAACAAAATTGTTAGCAAGCAACCATTATAGTTGTGAATACAGTTGATGCAAAGTGTGTGCTGTTAAAAAGAGCCACGGAATACAGAAATCATAGCACAATGCTAATTCAAGACAATAAATTGAATTTGTTACAATATTCCCAGAGTAGTCGAATTTTTAAAAAAGGTGATTCTCAACTTGGACTCTTGGCAGCTTTCATATTTCTAATGAAATGTTGATCGATTTTCTTTGTCTTTTTTTCACTATCAGGACATCAACAGTTACAAAGAGGCCTATGCCCAGGGTAAGTTCTTCTTTTTGGATAAACTGTCTAAATATTCATCCATTCACGTCAATTTTATTTTGAGACATGATGTTGGAGCCTGTAGACAATATTTTTTCCCCCCACAACATTGACCAAGTCTATCCCGATTTAAAATAGAGCCAAAAGTTACAGATCACAATTAGAGGATGTCTGTGTGTGGGGGGGGGGAAGTCTGTACACCATCTTACCTGATGTACTTATTAGAGGACTAAAAGGAGGACCTGTAACTTTGCAGTGCTTGAACGTGACCTGGAGGCTGACATTGACGATGACACCAGCGGAGACGTGAAGAACCTCCTTATCTCACTCCTGCAGGTAAACTCGTTTGATTCAACTTGACCAAATTGTGGAATAATCCTGCTTCAAAACGAGTCAATAAAATGGAAGACAAATTGGAATTGCATCTCCCCTTGCGATAACCTCCACAAAATAGCTTTGCACGCTTTTCTTCGCCTACTGAGATATTCAGCGACACACATGGCATCATTGTTCCGCCTGCATACCAACTTCATCCCTTTCACACCCACCCGTTTCCTTCCCCTCGTGAAAAATGACAAGCACAGTGTGACTCATGTCCGCAGAAATGTGCCATCCAAATATGTCCTTGGAAAATGCCTCGCAGATGATGATTTGATCCCACATAATATTTGTTTTAAGCCATGGCTCGGGCTTTTCGACTTCTCACTGAATCTCTTTATCTTCATCATTGAATCTGTCTACAGGCGAGCAGAGACGAGGGCTTTGAGGTGGATGAGGGCGTAGCCGAACAGGACGCCGCGTCTTTGTTTGAGGTACATTTTGAAAAGATTGAACAAAACAGCTCTTTTCTGCTCCTGTTGGCATTTTGAAATGACAGACAGGAAGGACAATTATTTGTGACGTACCATCTGTTCAGCTGGGCAGTTTGGGAGGTTTGGAATTATGGTGCAACAGCTTTCTCTAGTGGTAGAAGAAAGAATCACTTAATGAAATGGTCACACCGTGTATAATGTTACAGTGGCTTCAAAGTATTCCTTTTTTAATCACTATATACAGTTATTAGGTACAAGATGTATCTAAAAGATTGAAATTTTAGGAGATCATATAGAAGATGTCCACCAACAGCATATTTGGGATCTTATCTAACTCCCAACGCGTCAAATAATCCCAAAAAGTGCTGTCAGCCAAATGTGTTTTAATGAGCTCCAGATTGAAGCGAACGATTTCCTGCTGTCATTTGATGGTAACCACCAGGCAGGGGAAGGCATGTTTGGGACAGATGAGTCCACCTTCAGCTACATCCTCACACACAGAAACTACATGCAGCTCCAGGCCACCTTTAAAGCTTATGAAGCTGTAAGTCGGGCACACACACTCATTCTGGAGCAGAATCTGTCTGTACTGCCAGTCAGTAAAGTCTCACGTTTTTGTCTTTAAGCTATCAGGGAAAGACATTTTGGACACGATTGACTCTGAGGCCACAGGAACCCTGAAGGACTGTTACGTCACTCTCGGTAATAAAGATGTGGTATTGGGTCAGACGAACAACTGCAAACACGGTAATTTGAAAACGTCTCAAGTAGTCTTCTAATCCAAGATGTGTGCTGAATAGTTCGGTGCGCCAAGAACCCTCAACTGTACTTTGCGCGACGCCTTAATGCTGCTATGAAGGGTCTCGGCACCGATGAGGACACACTCATCCGCTTGATCGTGGGCCGCTCTGAGGTGCGTATTTGTGTGCAACCACGGTTGCGTTACATGTCATCAGGTACAAAGATGTAGCAGATGTGCTCCATCACTTGATTTAAAAAAAAAAAAAAAAAAGTAATGCTCATGCCTCTGGACATCATGGAGTATGACAACACATTATTTTTTTTTACTTCTGTGCGTTGCTGGCCCAATTATCCATCAGATTGACCTGGAGACGGTGAAGGACATGTACCTGGAAAAGTATGACGTCGCCTTAAAAGATGCCCTGGATGCCGAGTGCGGCGGAGATTTCAAACGTCTCCTCCTGGAGATCTTGCACTGAAACACTATGCTTCTTCTGAAAGGCCTTATTTAAACAGTGGTGTATCTTCCTCTCTACCTCCTCTAAGCAAGCCCATTGTTCACTCACTCCCTCCCTCCCTGCCTGCCCGCGTGTCATCACCACATTCCTCTTGAACTTGTAGTTCTTTGACATACTCTCACCTGCGTCCTTGCGGCAAGACGTTGACACATATTTACTGCCATTTAAATGTGTCTCTAATGTTAACATTCAGTGGAAAGTGTCATATATATATATATATATATATACTGCCTAAATGCTTCTATCAACTTTAACTACCAGCTTTGAGAGACGTACAGTACATGTATTAGCCAGTACATGAGTACAATATTTACTCTGTCAGCCGGTGAATGTGTCAATTGCAATTTGCATTTTAAACACATTTCATTAACACAGTTTTTGCTTGCAGTACACATGTAGTGCCATTTGCTGCAAAGGTATCTCTTTTGTCGCTACGCCATGGTCCGGTACTTTCTGCCACAACACAAAAGTGCCGACCCATCACAATAGACGAATGGGCGAGTACAGTAACTTCCCTTCACCTGTTTAGGTGCACACTGCACACTGTTGTTTAGGACACCTTCATGCCTGTGGGATTTTTTTGGAAAACCCTCATAATCACAGTTAATAAATTGCAATCTTCTCACTTGATGTGGTATGCAATTACAATTTTCACAAACCTAGTAGTCTTCATTTAATGGATGGTTAGACTGCTGTTAACACTGAACTATGTATGCAATTCTGTTATTTAAATCTAAATTTAGTGGCTATTGTGATAGATTGTTCCATTGTCATGTAGTAAATTGATTCACTAGACTATCAAAAGGATGTTGGTGTATTCTGATGACTGGAAACTTGATGACTGTTACTTTTCAGCCTGCCTCTGTTTTATAGTTTGTGGCATATTGTAAATTAAAAAAAACAAAAAAAACAAGCAGACGTTCAAAGCAAAATAAAACAGGGTAATGGGAGCACTAATCCTTGAATTGATGAACAAATTAAATGTAGAATGAATTTCAAATTGATATAGCTTACAATGTCTTTCAGTAGTTGAATTCAAAAAGCGAAACTTGCATATTAGATTTAAGATGTAGATTCCTTTTTTAAAAATCGTAAATACCAACTTAATGTATATATTTAAATCCTTTTAATGATTCTATCTTCTCATTTACTGAAATTAGGATGACATGACTTATACTCAGGAGCGACTTGTGCATTTCATGGCTAATGCGACGTATATTCCGGAGCGACTTTTAGTCCGAAAATGACGGTACAGTCTGCCTCAACCTGTGCCTTTTTACTGCGGTTTTATGTCCCATCAGCAAAACAAATTGTTTCACCTTTGTATTTGAACAGGAAATATGACATTTCAATAATTTCGATGACAAAAATGTTCAAAATAAGGATCAGTGGACAATCTTTTTTTTTTTTTACTTGTCATGACAGGTGAGGCAGAGCCTGCCTTCCCTGACCGCACGTCCCTGCTACAGATATTTTTTTTCCCCCCCAGCAATATTGCACTTTGTGGTATATGCCAGGAATACAAGGCTAGACAGGTTCTTAATTATTCAGCATTTTATAGATTCAAGATTGGTTAGTACAACAGTGCAGGTTCTCTTTTCTATGTTAGGCCGCATGTATAATTAATGATTATGAAAGCCTTGTTTGCTTATAGGGTATATAAAAAAGTGTTTGAATGAATCTTTCAGTCAATTCTGGAACAATGGAACATTCTTAAACAGAAAAAGTTGACACAGCAAAAAGGTGAATAAAGGAACGCGCCAAAGTGTTATTGAAGGCAAGCTGCAGTGCGACCTGCTCCACTCCAATAAAACAATGTGTTAATGAAGACGTGTTCTTCATAAACCTCACGCACACCTGGAATCTCTGACCGGGTTGCAGCCTGTCCCTCTTGGCCAAATAAATAGAAAACTAAAGAGAGAAAAACAGACGGGAAAGGAAAGAGAAACTGCGTGTTTGTTTTGGTTCGATGGGTTGAGAGAGATACATTCCCAGGTTACGAGGACGTTCGCGTTGTCTCCGAAATAAGTGGCAGTTCCGTGGGGATTGTGACATCGCCGACAGACGCCACGACGGGCGTCACGGTGACACAGGCCGAAGGGGCGACGGTCGTGGAAGTGGGCAGCATGGGAGCCATGCCCTGAGGCAGGAGGGGAGTCAGCTGAGAGGGCAGCATGGTGGGCAAAGGGGGCAGAGGGGCCAGGCCAGGTATGTTCAGGGGAGCTGTCAGCGGGGGAACAGCAATGGAAAGAAAGGGGCATGTTGAGTCACAGGGTCATTCAACTTTTCAAGGTTTTTTTTTTTTACAGATCTAACCAGAGATGTATTTTCTTATAAGGTTTGTCTGTGTTTCTGTTAACGTCATGTTTTGTCAGCCCAATTCAAGTAGCGCCAAGCAAGTTACAGGGTGCAGCATTTCTTTCATCAAGCCATCCATCCATCCATCCATCCATCCATCCATCCATCCATCCATCCATCCATCCATCCATTTTCTCTACCGCCACTGTTGACTTAATTCACTGCTTAGGTGCAGTTCTACGTTTTTACCAAAAGAGGGTGCTTGGATACCAACATGGCCTTAATGTGTACATGTGTACATCGTTCAAATAATTAAAGAGGTTTAATATTGATGGATCCATTTATTATTCAGTTGTACTTATTTCACATTGTTTTCTGTATATTATACTATAGCTATTTTATATTAAAAAAAAATACTATATTTTGTGGGTTCGTATTTTGAGGCGGCATGAGTTGATCAATTGATTTGGATTATTTGCATTGGGAAATATTGCTTTGGTTTTTATCTGATTTGGTTTTGATTAGTCTGTTGTGTCAGGATGCGGACAGGTGGAGTCACGTACCTGTGGTTCCGCCTGGCATTAAGGTGCCAGTGCCCGCTAGTGAGATGGTGCCAAGGTCCGGGAGCGCAAGGTTGAGATTGGGAAGATTGGGTAACGGAGGTAAACCAGCTGGGAGTGGCATCAAGCCTAAAAGGAAAACACAACATGCGTATTAAATCACCTCACTTAGTGTGTGAAGAAAACGTTGTGTCATCACTGCAAACAGTCAACTGGCATGGCGCAGTTTAAGTGACCCACCCACCTGGTAGTGTGGTGGCGGGGTTGAAGGTGGCCGTGGCAGGATTGAGGGGGGCGAGGGGGCTGAGAGTCGGATTGGAGGAGGGCAGCAGGGGAACGGTGGGCAAACCTGGTGAGGGAGCCAAGAGCCACGTTTGTGAGTATTGTGACAGTTTTGTGTGCCGTCAAATATAAAACAAAGAAAGAATGTCCACGACTCGGCCCAATTATTTCTTGCAGCATTTTCCATAAGTCTTAATGTCATCATGTCTTTGTCGTCTGTGATCAGTGTTTAGGTCACGTGACTAGAATCAGGAAGTAAGCGCATGTTTCAGCACAGTGTCGAAAGAGAACGCTGCTTGCTCTATTCTCTCCTGCAGTTCGGCAAAACTACTAGCTACATTTTGTGTTATGCAAGGAATCGTTGGTATGTATCTTTGTTTACGTTATTATGGATCGAAATGGATCTTTTGAGTTCTGAAATGATAGTTTCTGTGATGTTAGACGATAGGATAAAAGCATGAATGAGATTTCATATCGATTTGATTCGTTTAGTTCGTATGACTGATTACACAATGTGCTTTGTATTCTCCCAGTTTCACCCTTTCCCTTGTTATTAAACCTGGAGTCAACCTTCAACCTGGCCTAGTGGTTGACCTCACTGTCTTCGGATATTCAACATATTTGGAGGGCAGGATACTTAACATTGTTGGCGTTATGATCACACGACACACAATACAGGACGTACCGGTCTGCAGTTCGCTCGGCATGGTGGGCGGGGCCGTACTGATTGACAGGCCTGACAGCGAGTCTTCGAGGCCAGAGGGGATAGTGGGGGCAGTAGGAGGCGGGGTCACCGCTGATAACTGGACCTGAGCAAAAAGTTCTTCATTCTCACATCTGCTAAAAGATATTGTAGAATGTTGACATTATAAACCTCAGTAAATCCATCCTTCAACGGACTGACGGGCCCTCCAGAAGCATTCCCTGGAAAGCTGAACTTCTTTCCCTCCTCAAAAGGTCGTGTTGGAATCCTGTGGAGGTATCCGTAGCCAATACCGCATCCAAGGCTGTGGGGGAGAGAAAATGAACAAAGATGATATTTTAAGTCAAATGTTGACATTCTGTCAATGATGCCTACAGACCTCAAGCACTAATAATCTACCAATAGAAAAAAAATAATAATAATAATAATCTTTACTACCATGAAATGGTCCCTGATGGAAAAAATTACAAGTTATTATTATTGTTACTACTACTACAACTAACGCACAAGTCTTTGTTGGTGTCTAATATGTGCATTTCCCGGATTCATTTGACTTTGGCCGTGTGGTTTTCTCACCATGTTTTCTCCTCCAATTATATTCTAACAGCAACCATGAGTGAGGCCCTTAAGCAAAAAGAACAATTGCGTTTTACCGCTACTGCTAATTTAATTAAATGACTGATAATAGCTTCCCAAAGTATCATCTTGAAGTACAAATCTCCAAAGCACACAACTATAAATGAGATGGATTGTTGTATATTCCCGCTTGGAAAGCTCGCTCTAACTAACAACATCAGCGATAAACAGACTAATTACCTACTTGGTTGGTTGGTTTGTTACTCGCCTAGTGAAGCTGTTTCTTCTAATTGGAACCATGATCCCAAGACTAACTTCAAGTAAAGAAAACATTGCACAGCTTGGTGCTGACGAATCTATGCGATCATTGTAGTTTTTTAAATATACACAGAAGAAAATTTGACAATACCGCTAAGCACTACAAATGGACATGATGTTCTTTTGCAAGGAAAGGTGAATATTTTGGAATATTACCTTCCCTCTCCTCCCCAGGCACTGTTGGGTGTAATGACCACCTCTCTGCAGTTGTCAGTATCTGTGTTGTACACGTAGAGCTTCAGTCCCTTGCCCTCGTGGCTCTCGATCAATGAGAACAAGTCCTCGGACTGCGCAGGAAAGACAATCGATTATCGCGACCGGCCGGGTAAAAGAGGCCAAACGCAGGTTCATGCGTTGATAGCCCAGCCCACCTCACCTCACCTCATTCATAACAGTGTCCGCTCCAATGATGTAGTCAGTGTGTGGTCTCAAACCAGCGAGAGCTGCGGGTGAATTTGGCTCCACTTCCTAGGAAGTGTGCAGCAAGTGAGCGTTGGGCGACAGCTGAGACAGTGAGGCTTACATACCATCACGTGCCAGACGTTCTCGTTGGCACCTTCGAAGCTGCAGAAGCGAATGGAGACCCCGAGCAAGCCCTGGCCACCCCACAGGTTGCTGGGTGTGACTGTGGACTCCCTCAGCTCCAGAGTCTTTGAGGAGTACACTAACATCTTGGCTGGTTTCTCCACACTGGCTTTCAGAAGGTCCTTCAAGGTGTCATTGTCCTTGTTCTGTGGACCAAAAGTCATACGGAAGAAGCAATTAGGTAAGTGTTCGTCCTATTATATTGGCTAATTACAGACAACTGTTTGTTTTTAGTTTGAATTTCGAGTTGTGAGCACATTCCACAGTTGACTGACCAGGCGGGTGTTATTGATGGAGACAATGAAGTCAAAAAAAGGTTCCAGTCCTGCTCGGTGACCTGGGGAATTCTCCTGAACCTGCAAGACAAAGAGTAGGGATGCCCAACCATGTGTCAACCTCTGGATTGTTTGTGCTAAGTACAAAACACATGATCTCGGTCTTCAGGGGAATAATGAAGATATCGATAAACGCTTGCATTGCTTTATTTCTGTCAATTGCATAGGAATGCCGAAATGAGCATTTGACTCACCATGTTAAAATTGAGGGAATGGGAAAATTCACAACAAATGCGGTGCACACACGTTTTAAATATCCCTCACTGCACAGATAAAGAGTCCACACATCATACAACGAGAGCATTCTGCAAACCATTGTGGCAGGTGCCATTCGCTGCAGCCGCGTAGCATGTAGCATTTAGCAACTGATTTGCTTTGGGCAAGTACATTTTACAGGTTGCCACTTGTAGGCCCAAACCGAAAGCATCCCATACACACGACAACGTTGCATGTGTGATTTGTGTTTCTCCGCCACATTGGCTGGACTCATCTTACTAGTCAACACAGTGCTGGAAAATTAGTCATGCTAGGCTACGTGCTAGAAGCAGGATATCACTCAGGAATCAGGATATGCATGCAAATAACTCACACGGAGGACGTGGTAGCCCTCTGAACCACCGCCAGGTATCTCCACACTCTGCGATCCTCCCATGATAACGCTTACTTAAGGTTTTGCAAGCTAAGTCCGAGGAACGCTAGGTACCCGACTACTTGTACAGACCGGGTACACGTCGTCAAATGGGTAGTCATCCGCTACGCATGCGCCGTTACGTGGCAGGAAATGGAGACGCCACCGTTCTATCGGGTAGGAAATATTTGCATCCGAAAAAGCATGTACGTTATTTCTATGAAATTTAGGTTTAAGATATTTCGATAGATATGTGTCTTATTACAGTATACATTTATTTTAGATATATTCTGACATTTATTTTAGATATATTCTGACATTTTATTTTGGCTCTGATGCAAGCACAATCAGTTACACCAGATACTAATTGGTTACACCAAATGAGAGAATTCCACATAAAATCAACTGTATTTATATTCATAAATGTTTTCTCAACATGCCATATTTACGAGTTTTTAATGAACACAAAATATTAACTCTTACAATTTTCTGAAGAGATTCAGTATTTGACAGAAATCTATGAACCTCTTAGCTTAAAGTCACTAACTGAAGTTTACAGCAATTGTCTTTTCACTTCCAAATAAAAGTCCAATGTTTATGGCTGTCATACCTTGACATTTACTACATTTAAAGTGCTGAATCAAAATGTTTTTGTAGTTATTTTAGAATAGCAAGACATTAACTCGACCACTAGAGAGCGCAAGCATTCCTTTCCTCAGCGCAACGGTGACTTTATTTCCATTATTTTAATGAGGTCGTAGGGAATACATGAAACTCTGTAACCGTTCTCTTTCTGTCTTAGAGGGCGCAAAGCTGCCGAATCCTACTATATTCTCACATATCTCTCAATACGAAAATCAATTATGCTTCCCTGGATATTCCTGGAAAAAAAGAAAAAAGAAACCGCTCTTCGAGCACCATCTATTTAACAAATTATTATTATTATCATCATCATTATTATTGCATGTGTGGGCGTGTGGTCTATGTTTGTGTACGGGTGTAGTATTTTAAATTTAAATTTAAATAAATTGAAGATTCAACAACAATTCATAAGTTTCATAGACTTTATTAAACATCGTATAGAGACGCTGTGCTTCTTATTAAAGTGCCTCCAGATAATCTCCTGGCTAACATTCTTTACAGCTATATTGATCTCAAAAGCATACCGGTCACTTTCCTGACAACAAATTGTTTCAATATAATTTTGCAATAATCCTATTCACATAATGGTCCCTGGTTACCATCAATGCTTCATTAAATAAAATCTCATAGTACACATCCATTTACAATGGAGGAAAGAAAGGTGAACCTAGTGCAAAGACACAAAGACGAACTCCTCAAACAAGATATTCCGTTGAGCTCCCATAATACTGGAAATACAATGAATATGTATTACAATAAATATATTATATTACAGTAAATGCATTGGAATTCCAACAGATACCACAACTCTTGCTAGCCATTCTCAAGAAGAGAATACATTCTCACATTCCGACGCTTCTCGCTCAGCCAGCGGAACATATACTTTAGATTTCTTTTGTCAGTCACCTCAGACATTCAAAGACTCACAATCACAAAAGTAAACGCACGATAGAAATTGCATTGCAGTTGAGGGTCACGTGTTACAAACATCTAGAAGTTATATATGAGGAATAATGACTTGCACTATTTCCACTCTATTCTTTCTTTGGCCAATATTATTTCCATTTTAAATGTACAAATTATCACCATGTACCACACATGAAGATACATTTACATTAAAATACCTGAATTTGTATACAGTGAAAATGCAATATTTTCTATAGAATAAAATATGAAGAAATACTTTTTAAGAACACGTACAGGTATCACAAGATTGCATGAAACGGACAATGAGCCAGCATTTTTTAAAATCTTCACAACTGCATAATTCCATTGCCGTGACCTGTCCAACTTCAAGAATGTGACAGATCTTCTCAGCAAATGACATTTCGTAGCTATGCTGTACCCATACCTTCATTAGCTTATCTTGAATAAATAGCTCTGAAATACTTTATATGCACACGGTGTGCCCACCACACTCTTGTGTAGACGAGAATATTTTGGAGCTGTGCTTTTCTGCTATTTGCTCACGCGAGCACACACGAGCACACACGAGCACACCCTTGCGCGCGCACACGCACACACACACACGGTCACAGTGAACAACAATTTACATTAAATGACACTAGATTGAACACACGCAGTACAAGACATCCCACGAGCACACATCCATCAGTTACCTGAAACTATATCGGCATATACGCAGCTAATGGAGGACAAATGTGTGTGCGGGGGTGGGGGGGGGGGGGGGGGGGGGGGGTCTTGAAGTCGTCTTATTGGGTTCTCTCGTCGGGATGATGTGCCGTAGAACAACGCAGGAGCGCTGCGAACGGAGGTCTACAGGTCATGACCCAGCCTCTCTATCTCATCGATGAGGAAGTCGATATCAGATTGGGTGGCCGCGTGGTTGGAGACCACCATACGGAAGAAGTTGACTTTATTGCCCTGAGGCTGGTAGCCCACCATGGTGGTCCCTGACTCCATCATCATGGCCTTGATTTTTGGTGCAACCTGACAATGAAGATAGTTAGGAAGTTAGTTGGGAAGGAGAGCTAGATTTCACCAATGTTTCGCCTTGGTTCCACAATTTGGCACAACAGTTCCAAATAGCATTAAGTGTTAGTGCAAAACCTTCACTGTATCAAATTAAATTATCCTCACCCATATTTTCTGTTGGTATGATTTTGATTACTTTTGGGGGGGTACAGGTTTTCGATCGTCTCGGTTCTCGAACAAATTGGTACTCGAACAAAAAATTCGAGATTTTTTTGCTTCGGACGTCGGACGAAATTCAGTTAAAGACTCGGGACTTGACTTGACTTAAGACACGATGACTTGAATGACTTCAGTGTTATTTAGTTTATGTTTTCAGTTTGAATATCAAATTAATAATACATTTAAAACAATAATATCGATAACACGGCAGGAGCGCAGGCTGAGAATGACGTTGTCATGATTGGATCACTACCCTGTCAATCAATCAGTCGTGGCCTCTCTACCTACCGAACGTGTTTATTGGAGAATCACGCCCCTTTATATCAGACATGCGCAAACATGTCAGCGGAAGCGTTACCGCGAGTCATCGCCTTCGGCTATCGCAATTACTTTTATGACGGCACAGTGCAACAAAAACATTTTGGACAACCAGACGACAACTTCAAACTTTGTGCGTCATTTGAAAAGCCATTCTGCCAAGTAAGTGCTTTTCATTTATCTAAATAGGTGTGTATCTATATAGCTTTAATGCAATGAATATGATGATGAAACTGACATCTTGTCTTTTCACTACTAAGATCAGATTCTGCGGGTAAAATTGCAATAATTAGGTGACTTGGCTTGGACTTGACTTGACCTATTTAAGGACTTGACTTGACTTGCCCAAGAAAAAAAATGACTTGGGACTTGCTTGAGACTTGAAGGTTAAGACTTGAGACTTACTTGAGACTTGCACATGTGTGACTTGGTCCCATCTCTGTTCATTTGTGCCACATATCGTTTAGAAACATTACGAAATGCTCTTCGACAGATGCTCTC